>NW_004955444.1:5863512-5933563 GCF_000276665.1 Chinchilla lanigera | reverse complement strand
TCTTGGCGCAGGGTGCGTGGGGCTCAGAGAGCCTGCCTGCCCAGCCCCCAGCTGGAGAAGTCCCTGGGCTGCTCAGTCCGAATCTCCTCTCTGCCACCACAGCGACTCAGTCTGTAATGTCTGCGGGGTCCTTGTTCACCTGTTCTGCCTTCAGGGATTAGATGGGAAGTACCTGGCTCTGTACTCGTGGTGGTATGTGTCCAGCACAAACTTGGACCCAGGAGCCCTGCCGCTCCCAGAGAACTCGCTGTCTGGGCACAAGACGTGGGGGGCTGTGGGAGCCTGCTTGCCCTGCCCATCCCCTGGGCCTCCCTATGCCTCAGCAACTCAGTCTGTAATGTCCGTGGGGTCTTTGTTCTCGAGTCCTGCCCTCAGGGATTGGATGGGGCTTACCTGGCTCTGTGCGCGTGCGTTTCAGCTGGGAACCGTGGTGGTGTGCCTTCAGCCCAAACTCGGGCCCAGGAGCCCTGCCGCTCCCGGAGAACTCGCTGTCTGGGCACAAGGCATGGGGGGCTGGGGGACAACAGTATATAGGTTCTGTTATGGTGTGTCTGGCTGTCCCCCTACAGCTACATACAGTCATGTAGTGAGCTTTTAGAGTTTATGATTGATTCACGGTCCAATGTTGGAATTATGGATCTGAGTGCTGCACCTGCCCTGGGGTGGGTAGTTTGCATACAGTGTAAGGGAGGGAAAAAGGCTGCTTGCAACTGCTCTTCCCTTTTGCTCTTGTTGCTTTTGCTATCTTCCCTGAATGGTTGCCCTCTGTTGTGTGCCACTCTGCCTTGGAACCAGCCGAGTATGGACTGAAACCTCCACAAATTGTGAGCTAAATAGACCTTTCCTTCCTTAATTCTGGGTGTCAGGTATTTTGTCTCAGCAATGAGAGAAAAGTAACTGAGACAGGTTCCTTAAAAGTTAAAAGTAGAACTGTCACATGACCCTGCAATCCCTCTGCTGGGTACATATATAGAGAAAGGGTATGAAACCTATATGCCAAAGAGATGTCTGCACACCCCCCCCATGCTCACTGGAATTTCAGGGTCCATCAAGAGATGAATGAATGCAGAGAAGTTGGTGATCTATTATGAAATACCATTCACCTTGATAGAAGGGAAGAAATGCTGTCATTTGTGGCAATGCAGGTGAACTTGGAGGCCATTATTTTGGGTGAGGTAAAGCAGGCACAGAAAAACAAATACTGCCTGATCTCAGCTAAATGGTAAATCTAAAAAAAGTAAAAAGGATAGAAACAAGGATAGAGCTCGCAGAGGCTGGGAAGTGGGTAACTGTACAGATGCTGGTCAAAAGACATACAATTTTGGTTAGGCAGGAGGAATAAACTAAAAAGTTGTATTGTACAACACAGTAACAACAGTCAATAACAATATCTTGTCTACTTAGAGACGGCTAGGAGAGGTTGTAAGAGTTCTTACTGCACACAGGCAAGAAGATGAGGTAACGGGCAGAAGGCTTGGTTTAGTCATCTCATAATGTCTTCATATATCAAAATATTTTGTGGTACATCATAAATAGATACAATTTTTACCTGTCACTTAAAAATTTTTAAAAGCAAAAAAAAAAAAAGCATCATCCCAAATGCCAAGAGACAAAAAAACATAAAATCCTACCCAAACCCAAATGATTTCTTTCATTTCTCAAAATGAAGAAAATAAAAGTGCAACTGGCAAAAAAGACAAACCTGTTTCCTGGTTGAATGGGATTAGGTGGGTTAAATAACTAAAACGCTAAAGAACAGAGTGGCCTTTTAAAAAAGGGAGACTCTATTTCCACAATAGTGGAGATTTTTTTTACTTTTGCAGGGGTTGCTTGCAAGGTGAATGACGTTAGAAAAATACTTTAAGCTGAATTTTTGCATTCTAAATTGGCTGTGAATTGGAATTTCACATAGATGAGAGTTAGTGTAACTAGGTTAGTGTACATAGAAGATAACATTAATACTTCCCATGAAAATGTCTTGGCTGTGGTCATCACTTAAGAAGTTATTCATAGGCCTTTGTGACCTCTGGTGGATGAAAACGTGTTGCAGCAGGAATTACACAGGCTGAGCCAAAAGCAGTACACCGTCACTGCGCTCAGAGCCCAGGGAGCTCCAGGTGTGCTTAGTCGGGACTATAGTGAAATCTCTGCACAGTAAGCAGGTATTTCACAGAAGTGGAGCTAACTTAATTCTTCTGATCCACAGCTTCAGTTTCTATTTTGCAATCTGGATATTGTGTCTCATCTACAGAGACATCGTAGAACAATGAAATACTGTGAAAATAATGAGAACACTCACTTTTCTGTCTATTTAGCCAAAGATAAGGTTTTATAGCTTTCCTCCTTTCCTATATAACATTTTCCACTCTAGGCGGCGTTTAAATGGGTAATTCTACTAAAACTCTAAAAACCATGTTCACAGGGGCTGGGGATTTAGCTCAGTGGCAAAAGCGCCTGCCTGACAAGCGTAAGGTCATGAGTTCGGTTCCCAGTACCAGAGAAAAACAAAAAAAAAAAAAAAAAAAGTGTTCACTGTGCTTTTTATGACAGAGAGCTTTATAATTTTTTTTTTATTTGATGAACTGTATCTTTTGAATAAAACTTTTTCCCTCTTCTTTTAAAAATATGTTGGCTGACCGTCATCTCCATCGAGGAGTCCTGGGTAATCATGACTATGGAGGAACAAGAAAACAGCCTGTTGCTAGACACAGGTGCAAGTCTCTCGGTCCTTCTTTTCAATCCTGGCCTTCCTTCCAGCCATCATACCTCAGTGAAAGGAGTCACTGGTGAGGAGGTAATATGCTATTTTTGACAACTCTTAGGCTGTAACTCCTTAATAGGTCCCTCTTGCATATCTCTGTCTTCCTGAGAAACCACTCTGAAGATACCACCACGTATTACAGCAGCCATTGATATTTTCCTACTAATCTATCCATAACTGTGTAAAGTTTGTAATGTTCCTATCCTATTTCATAAATGGATGTATGTTTATTATTATGTGTTTCCTACAACAACCATTGAGAAGAGTTAATGATTTTTCAGTAGGTCACTCATGTATAGTTCTATTTATTTTCTTTAGAAGCCACTTTGAAGATACCAAAGTATAGCACAACAACTCTTGATAATCTCCTACCTCTTTTGTCTGTAACTCACTATTATTTGTCTATTTGTTTTCCTGAGAAACTATTTTGTAGACAATAATATGTAAAATGATAACCATTGATAATTTCCTACCATTTTGTCTGTAATTTGCTAAGTCCCCCTATTATTATGTTATCCTTCTTTTATTCTTTAAAATTAAAAAAAAAATAAAAAAAATAAAAATATGTTGGCTGAAAACGTATTTAAAATGAAAATAAAAGGGCCAAGTTGCCAAGCTATATTCTTACAACGATGGACACAGAAAATGTTTTATTTTTAAAGCATAAAACAACATTTAGCATTTTGATGAGTCCTTGGTTTATATGCAGGAATATGAAATCTTCTACTTCTATAAACATGAGCCCAGTCCCTGGGAGCCCAAGACCTCTACTCCAACCTAAGTCTCTCTTTTTTCTCTCTTCCTTTAAAATTTAACCGATATTTTAAAGAACTTCCTGAAAGCATTGCAGCACAGTCGCGAGAGTGTGGTATTATCGGCACTCTGTGTAGAGATACAACTCCATTTCAATTTCAGTCTCACCACTTTCACACTGACCAAGTCCGGGATTTTAAGCAAATTATTTAACGTCTGTACTCAGAGCACTCACGGCATCGTAGGGTTTTTCTGAGGAGTAAATGAGATAGTATGTATAACAGGAATTATGAGCTCCTGGCAGTTAGTGAACACACAGCAGAGGGCAGATTATATTAAGTTCTTACTCTCTATTACATAATGTAGTTGTAAGGAGTATTATGATGCTAATGTGCTAGAAAAACCTAAATACTTTTTTCTATGGTGCCTGCCCAACATCCTAAGTCTTATTTCATTTTCAGCTGGTGATGATTATTACTTGGTGCTGTGCAGCACGTTACAGTCAACTGTTCTGGGGCACGTATTCTCTCTAGAGCATATTGACTGTCTTGGCCCTGGAGGTAAAAATCATAGGTTGAAGCTGAACACTTCAGGACTTGGTTATTAATCTGATTTCTCTAAGTAACTTGAAAAAAGAAAATGCTTTTTAAAAGAGGATCAGACTTTGTAGAACAGACAGAGGTAAAACAAAAAATTACATGCCGCAGAATGCTGCTTAGTCAAATGAGATTCTAGGGATATGAGGCTTTGCAAACAAAGCAGAAGTCAAGAACACAGTGAGGGCGTGATGTAAATGCTCAGAACGAGGCAACGAAGGTTGCATATGGGAAAATATGTGGAAAAGAATTGAGAATAGCTGGCTTACTTTGAAAAAATACTTCTGTACAGGCCCAGGAGGAAAGTATGTCTCATCCAGAAACTCAAAAGGTGCTCAGGATGACTTAGCTAAAAGAAGATTTCAGGGCTATTATTCAGTCAAGTACTGGCACATTTTAAGTGTGAAGGGGAATGTGAGATTTTGAGGAACTAGTTCCAAATCTGTTGTTACTGTATAGAAAACTTGGGAAGTACAGGCAGATACATATCTGCTGTAAGTGAAGAGGCATCATGCATTTAACCAGCACTTACTAAGTGTCTTGAATTTTCTGTGATGGCTCCAGAGGACACACAATGAGATGTGCATATATAGAACTCACATATAATGGGAAGTTGTGTGAGGGATGCAACATTCATTCTAATTGCCCAGATTTAGAACCTGCGCAGTGAGGAAGAAGAAGATTCAGGAAGGAGAAATATCAAAATAGCTTCTGGTTCTTCACACAAACCCTTCAGAGGGACGTTGGCAGAGGCGTTACAGGTAAATGGTAAAAAGACTTATCACACTAGTGAAGGGTGAAAATGTGAATTTGAAAGGGTGACTGTGAGACAGAGAAGGGACAGCTTAAAGCATCTCGGAATAGTAGTGAGAGAAATGGAAGAAAATAAGGAGTTTGAGATAAGAAGAGAAAGTGCACTTCATGATAAACCAGCTGATCTTGTACTCTATCCAAGGGCTGGCCAAGGGCTCCAGGGGAAAATTTTCCTGGTCCTGGCAGTCCGTACAAGGGCAGAAATCCAGGGAAGGGGCTAATTTCCCTCCCCTTCACAGTGAGGACTGTGTGTTTGAAAGACTGAGTAGAAGTGAAATTCTGAACTTGGAAAACCCGATCTTGGCTCTAACAAATTTCTGATGTAGGACAAAATTAGAAGAAAACAAGTTAGAGGAAATTTGGTGAAAAAGATTAAATGAAAAGAAAACAAATGAGCCAGAGTAGAATTAGTTAACGAGGAACTTTCCAATTCATTGTGTATAGCATGGCTGTGTCATAGGTGTTGACCTCGGTATTCTGCGATGTTCCTTATTTGTATATACTCTTTAATTAGCTCAGGGATTTTCAAAAAGTAATGGTAAATTGTTCAAAGAGGAAAGGCAAGTAACTGTAGGAAATAAGATCATGTTCTATGGAGCAGTAACTGTAGGAAATAAGATCATGTTCTATTCCCGTGGGAAGGGACTAGACTGGATGACTTCCTCCTTGTTGCTAAGGAACGGCTCCTGATATACATTTTCTCCATTTTTCAGACAATAGAAAGTTCATGAGATTTCTAAAATTAATAATGATTCTTTTAAGAGAAAAATCATGAGGGATAATTAAAAATTCTTATCCAAAAGTGAAAAATGGAATAATGTAACCTTTTCAATCTGTTATAATGTGGGGCCCACTTAGAGCATAGCTATTTATTTATATCGGTTGGAAAAGATAACAGGATAGAATCTAAAATGCGAAATAAGACCAATCATCTAGAAACGTAAGTTTCCACTTGCTAAAGCGTTTCTTTTTCCAGTATGGGTAGCGCGTAGCTAAATCAGGAAGGATATGTGAAGCAGATGAATTCTGTCCACTATGAGAGGCCTTTCCAGACTGAGTGGGTAGAACAGGCATACTAACCAGGTATGCTTTGAAATAGGAGTGATTAAGCCCCCCTAGCAGGACCTAATTGGTTATGAATAAAATTCCAACCTATACTTATTTAGAGATAATTTATCTAGCTTCAGACATAGCAAGAGCTAGGAGTTCAAATAATCACACAATACTAGGAAGAGAGAAGATATAATTCAAAATGAAGAAAAATAGCTCTAATTTAAAGAAAAGCTTATGAAATAAATGGATAAAGGTTAGTAGACTTGTACTTTAAGATAACTTAAGTAAATAACAACAAAATTAGGAATTTCAGCAAAAGATTGAAAAGCATAAAATAGCAAATAAAATTCCCAAAATGAAAAAAACTGAAATTAAGGCCCCATGCAATGGGAGTAGCAGGGTACATTATTAAAATGTTGAAGGTTGCATTATTAAAATGTTGAAGGGTACATTATGAAAATGTTGAAGGTTGCCCCATGGGCAATGGGAGTAGCAGGGTACATTATTAAAATGTTGAAGGTGGAATATTAGAAGACAGAGTATGAGAAGAGAGACCAGAGAGATTAGGCCTAAGAAGAGAAAGAAAAAAAGCATGGAAACATACAAAAAGCAGCATTGGAAATAAAAGCAATATTGAAAAAATTCTTACATACGTGAATGGCTCAAGTGAGAAAAAAATGCAACATTCCCTATTTCAAGAGGTGAGCAAGTCAGAATTTTATAAAACTAATAAAAGGCACTAAGCTACACATTTAAGAAGAGTTAAAAGCTGTATGAGGACAAAGTGCACAGAGCACAGCATACTAAAATGTCTGAAAATAGCAAATAAAGAAAACCTTAAAAGTATCCACAGAGGAAGGAAATTACCTTCAAAGAGGCAACAGTGAGACTGAGAGTTGACTTTCTAAAGAACAATAAGAGGTCAGAGGACAATGAAGTATCTTCAAAGTAGAGATAATAACCGCCAAACCAGAATTCTATACCCAGTAAAAATATCCTTTAGCTAGTTGAAATAAAGCAAACAAATCTAAGAAACTATTTAAAACAATATACACATACTAAAGGATATAATCAAGTGTATTATTCAGAAAGAAAGGAATTAGCTTTAGGTGAGTCTTAGACATAACTGAAAAAAAGGGAAAATGTGACTTTGTGGATATTCATCTGAATGGGAATTGTTTGTATAAAACTATAATACTGTTTGTGGGGGCTTAAATATATATTGAACTAATGTAAATAGTAATAGCAATAATTTAGGATGGGAATAATGTAAAGTGAAAAAACTACTAGTTTACCTTTGATAAGAATGGCTGTTGTGATTTCAGCAATGCTAGTTCTTTATTTCATGATGAAAATAGTATATACATATCTATCCAATATGCTAGGCAAAAATCACATGTGGCTTTTGAACATTTCAAATGTGAGTAGTGCAACTACATTTTAGATTTAAAAAATTTGTTATTTAAATAATAATACATGGTTAGCAGCTGCTGTATTTGACCAAATAGTTCTAGAGTAAGCACACCACACACACAAACACACACACACACCACACCACACATATGCACTTACACAATAATAAAGTAATAACCAGACTAATAGAAAAGTGAGGAATAACAGCAAATAATATAGAATGAGAGTAAGTGGAATGCTGTGTAAGTGGGGTGTGCATGTTAGTTCCGGGAACTGATGATCATGTTGCAGCTGAATTTTATGGTTCTTTGGGTTTTTCTTTTCAAAATGCTTTTCATAAAATTTCTATATCCATGAAGATCATCTTCCTTTCATAGATTAAGAATGTTAGCTGATAATAGTGTTGCAGCTGAAGTTTTATAATCTCTTGGGGTTTTTAAATAAGTACTTTTCTCAAAATTCCCATATCCATGATGGTTGTCTTCCTTTCATGGATAAGGCATGCAAGCTTAGCTGGATAAATTACTACCAGTTTCTCAAGTATTAAGTTTGTGTGGCAATGCTAACTCTGAAGTCTTTTGATTCCAAATATTCTTCCTACTGAGGCATTATGACAGATGGCTTGCTGAGACATTTACTGAGGATGCTCTGCATTCCATAGGTATCGCTGCTATTTTTTTGT
The DNA here is from genome assembly GCF_000276665.1 of Chinchilla lanigera. NCBI lineage: Eukaryota > Metazoa > Chordata > Mammalia > Rodentia > Chinchillidae > Chinchilla > Chinchilla lanigera. Next base: position 5,925,492 of record NW_004955444.1, on the reverse strand, counting down.
GTGCTTGCTCCATGGTTCTTCAGCAGGGCTTTTGGGTGGTGAAATAATGAAGTCTGAAGACCAGGGTTTGAGCAACTGTGGCTGGTTATTGATCAAGACACATAAGTCTCTGCGATCTTGTTTCCTCATCATTAAAGTAGGGGTAGTATTGCCCACTTGATACCCTGTTATTAAAAGTCATGGCCGATGTGTTGCCCAGGTTATGCAAGGGGATGGTAAGTACATCACATTTCCAGAGCTCTTTAGCTCCCCTTTCTTTGCTGTGTAAGAATCCTGGAGTTTTCACTTCTGGGTGATACCACTGTTGTTTCAGAATCTGTTGTTTAGTCCTTGTGAAAAATGGAAGAACTAGAAACAGGAAGAAATTAATCCATGGGCAGAAATATAGAATAAAATAAATATATGAAAGAAAAAAATTGAAAAGGCACCACATAGAAAAATGATTTGTGAATTCCAAAGCCATAAGCAATGTACCCAGAAAAATATTGAGCTCCTCTTTAGCATTTAGATGTTAGAAGGCTATAGAGATAAATAGTCTCTGGGATGTGCCTGTAGGAATCCTGTTATAAGAACTGTCCCATTTCCCCAAGGCTCTAGGGATGATATTAAGCTGAAACAAGTTCTTGAGGGAATAATATCTGAAAGAGTCATACCCTATAATTTACTGTGTGAATTTATTTTAGGTTCATGCTTCAAATAGTAGGTCAAGTCTCCTTAAACATGAAAGTGTGTAGAAATCACCTGGGAATCTTGTGAAGATGCTGATTCAGAAAAAGATCATCCCAGGCCTGAGATGAATTCATTATGCTAAAATCACAACCCTCTCCCCAAATGCTGGAACTTCTTTCAAAGTGCGTATAGTCCTGCTTGCCTCCCCTTCTAGGAGTTCCCCATAGATTGGAAGGGCGTTTGTATGATGGTATAGAACATCCCGAAATGGCGAATGTCATTGTACCTTCAAACCTTAGAGAAGTAATAGCAATGAGACACATGTGGGCCTAAGTATCCTTTCGATACATGGAGCATAGAGTACCCAGAGATGGTATGTTTTCATATAGCGTTAATGGGGCAAGATAAAATTACAATATTCAAGTTATTTCCAGTTATCATCCCACCCATTTACAGAATCCTTTGGGGACTTTTTCTTTGTCAAGTTAATCTATCCTTTTATAGATGTCTAACACAAAAGATCAGCAGATGATCGGCTTCACAAGCCAGTGCCATTTCAAGGTCTGTGTTGTAGATACTGATGCATAAACAGAGCTGGTGTTACAAAGATGTATGAGCTGTGACAATAAAATAATGAAACTGAATTTATTCAAGACAAAAATTAGCAATCTCTATAAACCCTTAAGAGGCCACAAAAGAGAAATGGGGAAGGAGGAAAGGATTTCTATATTACGTGGAGTAAGTAAAGCATTTTAGAAGAATGCACCTGTAATAGCATATAGATGAAACGGAGTTAAAAATTTAAACCAAAAATGCAGAGGGAAAATATTTTACATTGTCTTTTTAAGAATTATCAAATGAATTTTTTTAAAAAAGGTACATAAACATGCACTCACTCACAACTATTTCCTTCGTGGCTGAGCCTTTGAGATTCCAAGTTATTTTTGGTGCCAGATTCTAACCCAGAGGAAGTTTTATGGCTGAGTTACTCCCTCACCCCCAAAGCAAAGGTTACAGTGGAAACGCTGACACAGTCTGTGCCATGGCAACATTTGTGAGTCTTGTTTTATTAAAACAATAAACAACTTTTGTTCAAGTGCAAGTGGTGTTAAAAAACAGAAAAAGGGCCCTTTCCTGCGTCTGATGTCTAATCTCTCTCTCTTATTTCTCTGCCCTGGCTCTGATCCTGAGCTTGCGGAGCCTCACATGCAGTTGTTGGTCTGAAACCAACCCTGGTCCACCAGCTCCACGTGAAGAGGACAGGAAAGCGCCAGGAGAGGGAGCTCACATTTGCACCGGCTGAAGTGGATACAGAGAGTGTGCACTTTCAGACCACGGGCAACAGAATCTGTTTCCAAGTTCCAGATTGGCTTTGTAGGTATTTTTGTGCCAGATAATTATTTAATAAACTGTGTATGATTCCTCCTTTTATTGCCAAATAATGCAGCAGAGTTTAAACAATACCTCAGATCCGCAGAAACCCGAAGGTCACCTCCCCACACAGTATAGGCGCAGACCAGAGGGAGCTGGTTAATGCTCTTCACACTGGCATCTGTGGAGAGAGTCTTTGGAACTCTACAGGGTGTGAGGTCACAGGGAAAATCAGAGTATTCTGCTTTTTTCATCAAAAGTGACATTGGGCACAGCATTTGCTAATGATGTGAATGTAGCCGAAAAATAAAAACTACTTAAAATCCAGCTTTTCAAAGAATAACCAGGAGAAATAAATATCAGCGAAGCCAGTCTAAAATATAAAGGAAATCAAAGTAAATATGATGAAATGCCTAAGAAAAGACATTGCGAAAACCTTGCATTTCTAGAAGTGTCCTGAAAGTATCAAACGGGAGAGAGATGTTTGGGAGGTAACACTGAGCTGGAGGCAAAAGTGCATGAATTGGTGAGAAATTTTCCACTGCCTAGAGAAGGGCCTGAACTCACCAGAACGAATGGGCCCGAATTTCCTTTGCTAATTAAATTATATGGGGAGGCTTTGCGCTTACATCTTCCAGCTACCAAGTTCTATCGGTTTTAAACAAGCATTTTCAAACTGAGCTGATGATTAGCATAACCCAGGACCTACCCGCTGGCTAAACAATTCAGCAGCAGTTCTTGAGGGCCTGAGGGTAAGATGCACGCAGTATTTTTTTAAAGCTCCCAGGTGATTCCAGGGTGCAGCTGAGGCTGTAAACCTCTGAGTGCAAGGGACACAGCAACTCCGGAAATATTGACCTTTCAGCTAGAAAAACTACAGATGTTTGTGGCAGGACATTTCCTCGGGCAATTTATTGGCCCCCTTTGACTGTTACCATCATTTGAAATTTAGTTCTGTGGCTCGCAGCCCATTTGGTAGAATGTCTATAGCAGATGTTTGAATGACATTCACAAGTGGAAGGCTCCAAACCATTCCTCCTTTAACAAGTACCAGCAGGGCCTTGTTTAAATACTGCTCAGTACTGATTAACTTTAATCCCCCTAAAATTACCGTTTCTTTTTCTTTGCTATAAGCGAGCTGACCTTCGGATGCACAAAGCCACGCTGTAGACAGCAGCAAACTGGCCGTGGGACCGACCGGGCTGTGCATCAGACTGCTGCAGGCTCCAGCTCGCGTACTTAATGCAACTGAAACTGTGCATGGGTGGTTGGTCGTTTCAGCCGTCTCAAAGGTTGCTCTGAATTCACTCAGCTCCCTCCTCATCAGCTGTTTTCAGGGCCAAAATGGTGGAGAAAGTAGATAACAGTTGGGCTATGGAAAGGCCAAAGTCAAGATGAGCGAAAACTCAGTAGAAGTCTGTGGAAACGGTGCTTTTAATGTGCTTTAATGTTTCATGTTTCAGAAACATTTTCCTAATAATAAACTGTTATTATGGGCAAAGGGTTGCAGCCCTATCAATTGTGTGTGTGTGTGTGTGTGTGTGTGTATGTGTGTATGTGTGTATGTGTATGTATGTGTATGTACATATGTACCTATATACATATATATATACACATATATGTATTTATGCATGCTGGTTTTCTGGTTCACTTATAGGAAACATCTTTCACCCCTCTGCCTCTTACCACTCACGCCCACGGCTCCTTATTGACTCACACTGGGAGAAGCACGTGCCGTCGGTCCTAATCCACCCTTCCCATGCCCTCAAGCAGGTGGGGTTTGGGGTGCTTTAGTAGCTCTTTGAAGAACCTGGTGCAGAACCACAGACTCTTGAGGGGTGACAGGCACTGTCCCTCTCAACTGGAACAAAATACCCTGGTCATTACATGGTGACATCTGTCAAAGAGACCACCACTGCTCCACACTCCACTGTGGACCAAGGGACAATGAATCAAGTGCTCAAAACTTTTTTGCTTTGCATAAGACATCTCATAAAACGGAATGCCCCATGCCCCAGCCTCAGCCCTCTAGGAGCTAGCTCTTAAGTAATAGAAGGTGCTTTGGGAGCAGAGATGAAGAGACAGCAAAAATCCTGGCTTGGTGTTTGAATGATCTGTGCAGAGTAATTTAAGTGAGGCAATCGGTGTGACACGATTATCATGGTTTATTTTTCTCGAAGAATGTCTGCATGGGTAATCTCATTGATTTCTCACAGCTTCCTTGTGAAGGAATCAGAACCCACTACTTTTGGCCAAAGAAACCCAGTCAAAATGTGACATTGTGATATTTGAGTTTTCATTAGGTCATTTTTGAAGTTGGATTGAGACTTCCTGCTCAAAAGCCTGATTGAAACTCCTTGGATACGGCCCATGAAGTTGTGTTCTGGAATTCCCTGGTCTTGAGACCAGCCTTCATCTCCAAAGCTTTTCCAGCTGTAGATCTCTTGCTTCTTTACAACAAACAACCCTTCACTTTGGTTGACTTTTAGCAAAACAGCACAATACATACAGGGGGTGCTAAGTGTTTTCTCTCTTCAGCAAAGGGAAGGTCCAAAAGGCCACAGCCTAGGAACTATCGGGGTGACCTGTGAGCTGGTAGTGACCAATGACTGGTGGGTTTCCACAAGGGCAGGAGGTTAAGCAGATCAGGGTGCAAGAAGCAGGAAGTGGTGCTAACAGTGGTGTGGCGGAGGCAAGTGACAGACTCTGAAAGGCTTTCCTTGCTTTTGTCAGGTGCTCAAGATTTTCTGGTATGAGAACTCATCTGGGAACTAGGTACCACGTGTTCATGGGAGGAAATGTACGCGCTGAGTTTTAGGAGGAACAAGGTGGACTGCAAAGGAATTCTAGAGGCCAAGTCTCGTGTCATTTAGAAAATTATAGTTTTCTGTTGGGAGCTGCTGGAACTGGATACTGGTGTGTGTGAGGGCAGGACAGAGCCAGAGTGCCTCAAGCAGTTGAGCTACCTCAGTATTAAAAAAAGCATCCTGCCTGGACAATTGAAGTCGTTAGTTGCTAGGAAACATTACCTCTCCTGATACTGAATTTGCAAGAGTATAAGAAAATGCCCCTACTGTTGAAGTCAGTCCTCTCCTCATCAGGTAAGAGGTCACTCCACCCGACGCTAGCTATTGTCTCTTTCTTTATTTTCTAAATCCTCTCGCTGTTTTCCCCTGGAGACCATGGAGAGGCCACCGAGTCCTACTGTTTTCAGTGGAAGGAAGTGGGTATCTCAAAGGCCAAGACTACCTTTTGAGAGTCTAATTCTGATTATTTACTTTAAAATTTTAAAATCTTATTTGTTTTAAAACATTCCAGGTTTTCAGAAAAGGGGGCCATTTGCATATTATCTGGAAAATTATATATGGTGCATTGCTGTAGGTGATGGCAGGGATCTCTACATATACTATTTTAACAAAGACAATTATTATTTTTAACTGTGATAATAGTAGGGCATGATGAACAGTCTTTATGAGAAATAATTTTTGGTATCATCTTCAAGATATTGTTAAAAAGTTTTTTGTCACTTCAGGTGTTCCTTAATCTTTTATTTATTATTTCATTGATTATGTTTTACAAAGTGATTTTTAATGCAAACTATTTGATTTTTATAAAGTCTCTATGAAATAGGGGACATAGACCTAACTCAAAAGCCCACATACTTTTCCAAACCTCATGCTTTCTTGCTAGGTAGAAGCTATTGCTTCATAAAGTAATCATAACTTGATGCTTTTTACATGTATTAAAGATCTTGGTTGTACTACTGTCCCTCCAGAGTACTGTGGAGGTTACTTAATAGAGAAGGTCAAATTGTTACTAGATTCATGGGACTTCCCTTCTTCTCTGTAGTTTTCTGCAATAAAATATTTGGTGGCCTCTCTTACATGCTTCATTGTCAAAACTGCTTACCCCAAATTCCATAATCCTAAAGATCTGCAAAGGCTGCAAAGATAACAATAAGCTATACATGAGTCTTGGGAAAAACTTATTACAACCAAATGCTTGGATAAAAAGAGAATTTGGACACTTCCTTTGAGTGTACAGCAATCAAATCTCAAGCAACTCCAACAAATATTTGAGTACTATTTATGATGAAGACAGACCTTGTGTTTATAAACATAAGATGCATTCCCATCTTTTAGAAATAGCACTTTCAAGGAAGGGATTTCAATTAAATATGCAAAGTGATACATGCTAAAAACCAATATAACAGGTACAAAGAATAAAAAGTAAGGATGAATTATTCTTTGTCATGTTGGAAGTCTTTTTACAGGTACTATGTAATCTAAGTTTTAAAAGATGAAGTTAGTCTTTGATATGAACAAAGTTACAGTGGACTAACAGTGCAAGGCTTTTTGAAGGAACTGACATTTATTTTTTTATTTTTTATTTTTTTTAATTTTAAAGATAAAAGGAGGGAAACATTAACAGACATACAACATTTTACAACATATCACAAGCACAGTACAGACAATACAGAGTTACAAACAAAGTGGTAGGGAATTAACAATGGTTGTTGTATTACATATTGATATCTTCAAAGTGGCTTCTCATGAAAACAGATATAGACATGCAATACTGGTCAACCAAAGACTCATTGACAGTTTCTTTCAGCATAGAAATAGAAGACAGAAGAACAACCATGTTAACCATCCTGTATATACATACATACAAAATTTCTCCTTCTTTCCCTTCTCTTTTCCCACATCCCAGTTGCCCTTTACTCTTCAGCGGTTTCCTATCGTTTCACAGTGTCTATCATACCTCCGAGTTTGAATTAACTCTTTCAAGATTTACACTAAGGAACTGACATTTAGATATTGTGCTTATAGGATAAAATGTTTGTGAGGAAAGGTCAGGAAATGAGTATATGAAAACATATTAGGCTGTTGTGAGTTCTTACATGTCAGATAATGTCTGTATTTAGAAGGGGAGCCTGGTAGGCTGATGCAGCAGGTAGGAATCAATCTCCTCACACAAACCAAGGCCCTAGGATTGTAGGCCAGCTGTGATCAAGATGCACTCATGACACTGATAATGACCTAAGCCAAAAACGAATATATGACACAGGAATCGTGTAGACTTTTGAGAAGTCGTCCCATAATATATATGATAAAACACATGAGCCATACATCACAGGTTCTCTTAACTTTCATCTTCATGGAAATCACCTGCAGAGCTTGGACAGTGCAGAGCCTGACTCAACAAGTCCGGACTGGAGCTTGACAGTCAGAATTTCGAATAAGTTCTCGGTCAAACTAGGGGCCCATGAACGGTCTCTTGAATAGCAAGGGTCTTTTGCACTGAGCAGAGCCCAGGCTTTCGAAGTTTATGTTCTAGTCCCAGTGGTCTTTGCATTTTCATCATACAGGGCAAATTATTTAACCTTGCTGGATATTTTATCTCTGATGTGATTGTCATTTTAAGAAGGCTTACTTTAATATAAAGAACTTGCTTAACATAAAATAATTACAGACATTAACTCTATTTACAGACATTAACTCTACCGAGATCTTCTAGCACATGATCACAAAGCAGTAGAATCGCTATAAGACAAGTGAAATCATTTCAAATAAGATTTTTCCCTGGAAGTAAACTTTTAGACACTGAAACAATGAATGAGCTTGATTATTAAGCTTTGTCTTAAAAGCTTATAAAAGTCATAAAATGGACTCTTAGTCTAAAAGATTTAGGTTTTTGCCTGGGAAACTGGTGTTAATTTTATAAGGGCTTTCGATTGTGTCATTATTGGAAAAAGGTGTGGAACGTCCTAATCTGATCACGTTGCTTCAGTCTCTATAAACACCTCAGATTCTCTGGTGCCACCAGCCAACTGTGGTTCTCATATTTCCTGGGACATTTCCAACTTATGTTCCCTAAATTAGTTGCAGGACTTTGACTGCCTTTCCTTATTCACGCCGCCGTTCTACTTTGCTCTTCCACTATTTTCTCTCAAAAGGGACACACAAATAGTTCACTGTGGTTTGAATTATTCAGAGAGATTGGGACTTTCTGAAATTTAAAAAAAGGTTTGAGTTTTATATTTGAAAAATATTTCTGGAAAAAAGTCTCTCTATTCAATCTCAACAATAACAAGATAATTTTAGTTTATAAAAAATTTTCTTGCCACAGGATATCTGCTGGAGACTATATTTCACTTTTGATTTTAATCGTTGAGTTAAGAATTTAAAACCAGGCCATTTTATTGTTGCATTATTGAGATTAATATGTACTTGTTTACTTGTTATTTGTTTTAAGCTAATAGTAAATAACCTAAATTAATAGAAAAAAAGCAAACTGTAAACCAACAAAACAATCACCAAAAGAAAAACCTGAAACAACAACAACAAAACTCCCAAGTCATTGAGAACTGGGTCCTGGAAGGAATTTCAGAAAACAAATGACACATCATTTGCTTCAAAGATTAATTCCTGTGTGTGCATGTGTGTGTGCATGTGTGTATGCATGGGTGCATGCATGTATGCATGTGTTTGTTTTTAATGTGACAGAGGTAGAGCCACAATTTGCATTTTAAGAGTGCAAATATGGGATTACTTGGGAACCAGGTAATCATACAGACAAATTTTGAGTTTGTTTAACTTTCCCCAAAATAAAGAAGATAAACTTTTCCAATGTATTATACATTAGATAATCATCCAGTGTATACTGGGCATGTTATTATGAATAAGGATTAGTCACAAAATAAAACAATTCCAAGAGTCCAAGTCCTGCAATAAAAACTAGAAATAAATCATCTGTAATTGTAGAATAAATTCCCAATTCAAGCATCTTGATAGATGTTAGCAGATTTCCTAAGAGGTTCAAAGACATTTTAAGATGCCATTTGATAGTAGTTGCATAGGATGGGAACCCCAAACATACAATACATTTTCTTGAAGAAAAAAGTATATGGATGATAAGTCAGAAAATTAAGGTTGGAATACACGTATGTTGCTAGCTGAATTACTGACTACATTTACCTACCTCCTCCCATGCATAAGTAGTTATGGTTAAATTACTTTCCAGTTTTAATGCTTCCTTCCTTTAACATGAGAGTGATGCTACTTAACATACTTTCTTTCCAGGGGTAGTTTAGAGGCCATGATGAAATCGGCACATGAAAACGCTTTGTGGGTGTTGAATGCTACATAAAAACAAGGGAAGACACAATGCTTGTGTGACCACTGAGCAGTCTAGGAACTATGGTTTTCATCTGTAAAATTGAATGCATTTATCTTGAAAGTTAACAGAGGCTGGGCTCCATGAGAAACAGCTTCTGAGTCAGGGATGAGCGTGTGTGAAGTTTACTTAGGGGTGCCCTTGGGGTCAACAACTGTGGAAAGGAGGAACGGAGCACTGGGTTGAGAGAGGGGCTGAGTCGGATGCAGTTTCAATGGCATCTCAGCAAACAGGTTGGGGAGCTCTGAAGCTGGGGTGACCCTGCAGAGATACCCAGGGTGGAGAAAGGAGAACTGGTGTCAGTCCTTGGATGTGGACTTCTCTAGGACAGGAGCAGGACCTTTTCCAAGGTGGCTGTCTTTTGTCTTCAGTCACATAATCCCACACTCAAGTGACTGACAATTGAAAGCCCTGTGCTAGTGGCATTCCCCGTGGGGATGTAGGCTTGTCATTCTCAAAGGAGGTTCTTGGTGTAAAACGCCTTTTAATTAAGATACAGCAATAGTCAAATGCTTTTTTTAAAAATTTAGGCTACATCACATTATTGTCCCATATAGTTTCCTTCATAAGATGAAAAAGTCATATTTTAAAAATTTTCCTTGCAAATACTATTAGAATAGTGTTTCCTGAGATTGATCTTTATACTTCCACCAAACTATTTGTTGTCCTAAATGTTATGATAAAAATATTTGCTAAGGTCAGATGTGGTGGTGTGCGCCTGTAATCCCAGACCTCGAGAGACAAGGCAGGAGCAACACCAGCAGTTTCAGGACAGTCTGGACTACATAGCGAGACCCCGTTTCAAAAAAATAAATTGTGAAAGCAATATTTTTAATTTCTAACCTTACAGTAAAGATTAAATTGATGATTTAAAAATCTGCAGGACCCCCTTAGGGAGTAATGGCAACGTGGTCACCATCCACCCATACACAGATTCTCACTTGACATTGAGGATAATATGTCAGGTACTCACAGCACTATTGTCTATAAAGATGAGCATGCTGAGGGTGTAAGTGGTTTGCAGTGTCACAAAATGGGAATTAAATAGCAAAATATTTAAAAATCTAGTTTTTTGACGTGAAATGCAATGATACAATACACCTTATTAGGACATATTTTGTCAGAGCAAAAACTGACTTCTGTCTGAAGGACATCATATGTATATTCACATGTATGTTCTGAACATTGCCTCAGTACTTTGAATCAGAGATAGCGCACTGTTTTATTTTTCTTCTCCCAAATCTGTCTCCTGAAATGGAAGTGCAGTAATATTAGCCATTTATTCATTCATGGGTACTTTCTATCATTAAATGATAGGTGTGTATTATGGTTTGTGTCTGCATATCCCCCCAAATCCTCATGCAGCCATAGGGCGGGCTTCTAGAGTTTATGATTGATTCATGGTCCAATGCTGGAATTATGGGTGTGAGTGCTACACCTGCCCTGGGGCTGATAGTTTGCATATAATGTAAGGGAGAGAAAGAGGCTGCTTGCTGCCGCTCCTCCCTTTTGCTCTTTTGCTTTTGCTGTTTTCCACCACCACGAACAGTCGCCCTCAGCCATGTACCACTCTGCCTTGGAACCAGCCCGGTGTGGACTGAAACCTCAACAAACTGTAAGCTAAATAAACCCGTCCTTCCTTGATGCTAGATGTCAGGTATTTTGTCTGAGCAATGAGAGAAAAGTAACCAACACAGTGTGTTAATCAGATTTCTGTCACTGTGTCAAAACAGCAGAGAGAATCAGTTTAAAGAAGAACAGGTTTATTTTGGCTTGTGATTTCAGAGGTTTCAGTCCATTGTCCTTTAGGTCTATGGCAGTATAGTATATCATGGCAGGAGCACATGGTAGAAGCGGTCTGTTTACTTCATTTGACAGAGAAGCAAAAAGACGTGAGAAGAGGATAGAGTCCAATATCCTCTTCAAGGGTCCGCCCCCACTGACCTAACTTCCTTTTACTACATCCCACCTCTGAATGCTTCCACCACTGGACAGCAGCAGCAGCAGCAGCAGCAGCAGCACAATCGTTCAACACAGCCTGTGGGGTATGTTCCAAATCTAGGCTACAGCAACAGGTAGGTATTTCACTAAGCTCTGGGGTGTGAACTAAGATGAGACACAGCTCCTGGTTTTGAGAAGCTTAGCATGCATCAATTCTTGCTTAATGTCTTTTAGAGCAGATGTGGGGCACCGAGTGGATGTTCTCCATTGAGGTGGGAAAAAGGAGCTCTGCTACAGATGTTTTTGCTTTGAAATCTCAGATAAACTTTCATTGAAGAATTGTGGTGATGCGTAGGATATAAAATTTTGAAGTTCTATAGTTGGTTTTCCCTTGGAGCATACAATTATAGAGGTCCACCTTGCTTGGCTCTTGTGTTTATTGGGAGTAGAGGTGGAAGACAGGCGAGAGCGGAGATTTTGAGAATATTCTAATACCTTTCTGAAACTTAAATAGCTCGTCACATAGTTATAATGCAAAGGGGGAAATTCCACCACATGATTATCTTGAGAAAATTTCTGCTATTTAGGTTCAGTTTATGACTTAGTAACTTTCTCAGTGTTAGTACCTCAATCATGACAGAGAGCGGGTTTCTTTTGTATTGACCACATAACCAAAATATAAGAACCCTCAAGGGATTGCCAAGAAAATCAATACTGATTCATTTAAATAATATCTCTGAGTAATGTAGAAGTGTCAGTATTCATATCTCCTGGAATTATATTTTGAAATTACCAACAATGTGCCAGTTAGAGCTACCTGTGCCAGCTGTCACAATTAGAACTGGAAAAGGCCGTTGACCTGGAACAATGTCACAATTTGTAAGGTGGCCAGAGCCTTTTGAAACCAAATTACATTTTGTTAGTTTCTGTTCTACTACTTTCTTGTTGCTGGGACACAGTACCTGACATCCACAAGCTTGAAAAGGAAGGGGTTTATTTCAGCTCCCAGTTGTAGAGGTTTCAGTCTGTAGTTGCCTGGCATCAAGCCGGGGTGGTGGCTGAGAGGTGTGGGAAAGGAAGAGTTCATGGCAGAGCAGGCAGGAAGCAGAAAGCCATGAAGTGAAGCAGCAGAAAGCCTCCCTTTCCCTTTTATTTCATCCAGGCTACAAGCCTTTTAGGTGGTGCCACTCATACCCAGGGTGGGAGTTCCCGTTATCCACATCCAGAACTATGCTAAACCAAGCAGAGGACTAATTTAGTGATCTCAGATCCTTAATCCAAGTTCACACACCTTAGATCCAGCCATATCTCAAAAGTCCCACTTCTGAGGACATGAGGCTTTGGGGAGACATCTAGGTACAGGTCATAATACCTTCATAACACCCTCAGCTAGGTGCTGAAACATACTCATTCTCCCTTTTAATACTGGTTTGCATGTCAGTAATCAGGAGTTAACTCCTCTGCTCAAGGGCTACTAAAATGGTTTTATATGAACTAGGCATTCTAAATGGACCTTTTCAGTCCAGATGATTTTATATGGGGCATAACTGCCTTTGCACTGGTAGCAAAATGCCAACATGTGCGTTATCTGGTGTTTTTTTCTGATTAAATATTTTATTCTTTAAAGAGAAGTGAAAGTGTAAACAACATGATTTCTTTACTTCTCTACTTTTTATTTCAACAGAAAATATCACTCATTTCCAGAATCCTAAATGTTTGAGGTAAGTAGTAAAAGTATGTTGAAGATGATATATATTTCCCAGATAAAAATGGGTTTCATTAGTATAAACTCTTACGTGTATAAGAATGAATTTTTATGGGGCAGATAAGTTCTACAACTGCCTATCCTAAAGATAAACAAGATAATCTTATGAACAGTATCATGACCTTTTATTTTAGAAATAATTAGTAGATCTGAAGTTATGTAAACCAGTAAACATCTTTTTGGTCAAATCTCTGAAAGCAGAGACTGATCTATTGTTTATCACTCATGTTACAATTTCTTTCATGGGGACAATTGTTTGATTTGGAATAACATTTACTTGTATTATTTTTGGTCTGGGTAACTGAGCTTTTGGACTGATAAACTATATTAATGTGATTGTTTTAGAATTTCAGTACACAAATGTGCAGTATCAATGAAAGAAAAAATATTAGGTGTATCTATCAAAAAGTATATTTTATTTAAAACTTTTTCAGTGCCCAACATTAGTTTTTAACTTATACACATAGTCCGTTTAACTTATATTTTAAATATTCAGAAAAACAATACTGGGAAGCCTGTGAAAAGAGGACTGTCCTTTACCTACAGCAAATCCTTTGGAAGTTATTACTACTGCACTTTCCTATGGGAGAACTATGTAATCTTTGGCCCACTTAGGTATATTAACACAATAACCTGTCCAATTTTTTCCAAGGGTCTAGATCTTTCTGAAGACTCAGCGTTATGTAAAAATAAAGTGCAATTCTATTTGCAGCATAGACATGTAAGGGTACGGTTTCAGATGTACCAAAATCTTTGACAGTGCTGTTTAATCACTAACTTCAAAAGATGTTTTACAAGTTTTTGAACACTGTGATTTTCCCAACTAAAATAACAAATATTACTCAATAGTTTTAAAAATGAACTCATTATTTGATTAATAACAATGAACATGAACACATTTTTAGAGGCAATGAAAATATCCTGGGTTTAAACTTAGGTAACTAGGTTAAATAAACATCTCTAATTCCCCTGGGGTACTAGCTCTCCATCTCTGATAAGCTTTCTCTATATGACATAGTGAGATAATTGTTGATACTAGTAGAGGTTAAAAGGTAGTCTGATTGATCAGTTTATCAACTAATTTACAAGTATAGATCGGAAAGAAGTTTGAAGTCAGGTATGTCTAGACCATTGATTATAGTTTGTCCTAGGATGTCGTAGGCTCTTTCTTCTGGGCTAGAATAGCAAGTCAAAAAACTCCCACCAAAATATATAGGAGAATTTAAGTGAAGTCTGTTAATTAATTTGGGGAGCAAAATGCTTGCACAATCGTCTAGAGCTGTGTATGGTAGGGTGGAGTGGGACTGCAGAATGCAATTAGCACCTCTGAATCAAGAACGGAATGGCAGATGTTTTTTGATGGTAACCGAAACTATTAAAGTGTATGCTCCGTGAAGTGGATTCCACACATACAGGACTTTATAAAAATTGAACCATCACTGAATATAATGTAAGCTTCTAGGAATCTAGTAAATGCTGTTGCAGTGTAAAAGAGAAAGCAAGCAGGACATTAGAAAGCGAGGGAGAGAAGTGTACACACAAATTTATACCACATTCTGCAGTGGTTGCTGCCCTATTCTTCTAGTCTTTGCTCTGCTTCATTTAGGTCTCTTACTTTCTTTGGATCTCAGATTCCTGAGCGATAAATGGGAGTGAGATAACCTACTTCAGAGGAAGTTTGAGACAATGGACAAGCACTTGTAAGGCAAAAGCAGTTAAACATAAAAGACAATTGGTGTTGTCAAATTAATGGCAAATGGGAAAATCTTGACAATAATTGCTTTCCTAATGCACATGAAAAAGAACTGTTTTGGATAATTATTTTGAAAATAGTATTTAATGTGTTACATCATACTGTATCAGTCATGAATCTGGTTGTCCTAAGAAGAGATATAGTTTGTATATATCTCATCTATTTACACAAAACTAGTTAGACAAATAAACTTCTCTTGTGTATTGGAATCAGTTATTTGGTTTGATTGCTATACTTTAAATTCACTGTATCAAATTCATTTTGGCCTTTGCCAACTACAAAACAATTCTATTCTATTCCTACTCCATATGTAGCTTATTTAGACAATAGGTTAACTTGAGAAAATTATGTACATCTGTACATTCAGCAAGGCATCGAGGAAACCCAAACAGAGCAAAACCATAGAGCAGTGATGGCGAACGTTTTACAGCTATCAGTGATAATAAGCAGCTGACCGCAGCATGCGTCCCATAGGTTCGCCACTACTGCCACGGACAATTTGGCTTATGGAGAATTTGTAAGTAATCTAACATACTATCCTGAGTGATACTGTACACAGTGATAAGAAGCTCCCCAGAGGTCAAGTCGCATACCCAAATTTACAGTTTCTTGGTAGATCTTGAAGGGAAATCCAGGTGGACAGAATTTTAATTCACCTTCTCATGCAATCAAATAAATTTCTTAAAATATAAAAACCTTGAAATCCCACGTGAGGAAATTTACATAATTGTCAGATACAGTCATACTCGGTTCACCAGTGCTTCTGTTTACAAACAATTTGCTTCACACACAAAAGCAGTCAGCAAAATTTTGCTTCCGTGCACAAACTCCCCATTGGATGACGAATACGACGACGGCCATCTTCCCCATACACACACAATGTTGTCATCTTCCCCCAAATTGTGAAACAAATTAAGTTCATAAACTTTTCCCAGGTACCGGGAATCAAACTTAGGACTTTGCTCTTGCCAGGCAGGCGCTTATGCCGCTGAGCTATACCTCCAGCCCCTAAACTGAAGTATTTAGAATACTATAATAGTATTGAATTTTTCCTACCCTTGTTCCAGAATGAATGATGAAGCTACACAAGGAAAAGATTGGTTAACTGTGCTTCCCTGTAAAAAGTATTATGTGCTAATACCTTGATTTTAATTTGTATTATGGACACAATTTTACCTCTCCTGCTATCTCCAGTTGCCAGGTTAACTCCAGACGTGCAGACTGAGCCCTATCACTTCAGAGTAAGTACTTGTGTAGTTGGGTATTTGGTTGATACTGACACATAACATGCTCTGAGGTTGCATTTTAGTGCAAACCTTTCAACTAGAAGAATAAGTATTCAGTCTGGGGGATTGAAGTCATCTTTATCCCAAATATTAAAATATAAAAGGCCATTTCCAAATCACAGATCAACCAGATGGCAGTCTCTTAGAAATCATGGCAAGCAGGTTAGACCCTGGAAACAGAGAAAAAGAGTTGGTGTTTGCCGGACAAAGCGTATAAAAGATGTTTCATCTCAGCCCTGGAGCCACTGCCCTCACACCAGCACATCTTAATGTGGGTTTTGTAGGATTAAACTAGTGTCAGAGCCCCCTCTCCTTTACCCGGAGAGCTATTCTTGTCTGGAAAACGTTATGAAAATAATATACCCCTGTGGAAAGAAGGGAAAAGCAGAATAATTTGAAGTTAGCCATGTATCTGAGACCTGATCTTTAGGAGCACATTACAAAATATCATAGCTAAAACTGAATGAATGAAAAACTGTGATATTTACTATTTTTAGAAAATAAATTCTATGATAAAGTTCTTCATATACATGTAATGACTTTCCAACAGAATTCCTTTTTTTTGCAGCAGTTGGTGAGTTATGGCAAAACAAAAGATTTTTAGCAGTAGGCAAAATTAAGAAATAGATCCTGAATGACTTACAGGAAAAAATAATTTACACATAGTTTTAACTAATGCTTGAGATCATATTCTCTAATGTTTTAAGGTGCTTGGTCTGTACTAAACAGAAGAAACCAGTTGTTCCTTGGAATATAAGTTTAACGAGGACAGAGAAGTTTCAATTTCCTGATCAGGAGATTTAAGACAAAATTTCTGTGGTTATTTAGTAAAAGTCAAATCAAACCAAACCAAACTGAACCAAACCAAATGAAACCTAACCACCTAGCAGTGTAGTTATTTCTCTATGTATTTTGGAAGTTGGCTCCTTCTCAGATGCATAGTTTACAAATATCTTCTCCCATTCTGTAGGTTGCCTCTTTACTCTTGACTGTTTCCATTTCTGGGCAGAAGATTTTTAGTTTGATGCAATCCCATTTGTCCATTTTTGGTTTTGTGCCTCTGCATTTGAACTCAACCAAAGACTCACCGCCCAGTCTCATGTCAGGAAGTGTTTCCCTTATGTTTTCTTGTAGTGATTTTAAGTCATGCATGTAAGTCTTTGATCCATTTTGAGTTGATTTTTGTATATGCTGAGAAATAGGGGTCTCATTATCAGTTTTCCCAATATCATTTGTTAAAGAAACTATCTTTTCTTCAGTGTGTATCCCTGGAGTCTTTGTTTAAAACCAGTTTGCTGTAAATGCATGCATTTACTTCTGGGTTCTCTGTTTATTCTGTTGGTCTATGTGCCTGTTTTAATGTCAGTATCATGCTGTTTGGTTACTATAGCTTAGTAGTGGACTGTGGAATCAGGTAGAGTGACAGCTCCAGCATAGTCCCATTTGGTAAAGATTGTGCTTGGTATTTGCAGTGTTTTGTGTCTTCAAAAAGATTTTTAAGAGTATACTTTTTCTATTTACATCAAGAGTGTCATTGGTATTTTGACAGGGGTGAATTTGTAAGTATCTTTAGGTAGTATGGGCATTTTAATATTAATTCTTTTTTATTAAAAGAAGAAAGAAACAGTTTCAAAAGAAGATAATAGGAGAGTAACAATAACTAATATATTGCATATTGTTATCCTCACAGTACTCAGGGTACAAGATATAAACATGAGGTATTGTCCAAACAATATTAGCAGATACCTTTCTTTTCAGTGAACTAAGAGAAACTTGGAGTATATCTATTTTAGCTAATATATATACATATGTAAAACTTTTTTCTTTTTCCCTTCCTTTCTGTCCTCTTTCCCCCATTACAATTTCTGTTTTCTTTTGAACAGTTTCTTCCAAGTTCACAATACCTATTGTATATTTTGGGTCCTATTTACTTGTTCAGTTTCTCACACTAATGAGATGATTTGATGTTTATACATGTGGGTATGATTTATATCAGTTTATGAATATGGTCTCAAGTTGCATCCATTTAACTACAAAAGTTTCAAGCTTATCCTTCTTTATGGCTGAGTAATATTCCACATAAAAAACCACATCTTTTTTACCCATTCCTCAGTTAATGGGCATTTGAGTAGTTTCCAAGATTTAGCTATTACAAATTTTGCTGCTATAAACATGGCTGCACTTACATTGTTGTGGTATGAGGTTTTTAACTTTTCTAGTAAGGTACCCAGAAGAGGAATAGCTGGGTCAAATGGGACCTCTAATCCTAGTTGATTGAGGAATCTCCACATTGATATCCACAGTGGTCGCACCAGTCTACACTCCCACCAACAGTGGAGAAGGGCTTCTTTTTCTCCACAGCTCCTCTAGCATTTGTAACTGGTTGATTTCTTGATGATAGACATTCTTTTTTGGAATGAGGTGGAATCTCAGTGTTATTTTACCTTGTATCTTTTGAATGACCGGTGATGTTGATCATCTTCTCATATATTTATTTGCCATTTATATTTATTCATCTGAGAAGTACCTATTTATCTCTGTTGCCCACTTTTGGATTGGGTCTTTGAATTTTGGGGGCCTAACTTTTTTCAGTTCTTTATATGTTCTAGATAGAAGTCTTCATATGAAGGACAACTGGCTATAATTTTTTTCCCATTCTGTGGGTTGTCTTTTCACTCTGTTGGTGATTTCTTTTGTTGTGCAAAAGCTTTTTAGTAAGGCGAAATCCTATTTGTTTATTTTTTGGTAGTGTTTCCCATGCAGTCTGTTTTTTTGTTTTTTTTTTTTTCATGAGGTCTCTGCCTACACCTATGTCTTCAAGACCTCTACTTATTTTCTCTTCTAGTAGATTTAGTGTTTCTCTTTTAATATTTAGATACTTTATCCATTTGGACTTCAGCTTAGTGCATGGTGATAGGCATGTTCTAGTTTTAGTCTTTGGTGGCATGTGGAAAGCCAGTTTTCCCAGCACTATTTATTAAAGAGGCTATCTTTCTCCCAGTGAACATGTTCAGCTCCTTTGTCAAAAATAAGGTGGCTGAATGTGTTTGGAGTTGCATCTCCATCTTCCATCCTGTTCCACTGATGCTCAGGTCTGTTTTTTTGCCAATACCATGCTGATTTTATCGCAGTAGTTTTGTCATATAATTTCCAGTCAGGGATTGTGATGCCCCCTGACTTGCCTTTGTTGCCTAGGGTGGCCTTTGCTATTCTGTGTCTCTTCTGGTTCCAAATAAATTTTAGGAGGACTTTCTCTAGTTCTGTAAAGTATGCTAATAGTATTTTTATTGGGATTGCATTAAATCTGTATAACAATTTTGGGAGTATGACCATTTTCACTATATTGATTCTTCCTATTCAAGAACAAGGCATACACATCCACTTTCTGATAGTCTCTTTAATCTCATTTATCAAAGTACTGTAGTTTTCAATGTAAGAGTCTTTTACTTCCTTTATTAGATTGATTCCTAGTTATTTCTCTTTCTGATGCTATTGTGAAAGATGTGATTTCTCTAATTTCTCTCTTAATGAGTGTGTTCTTTGTGTAGAGGAATACTATTGATTTTTGAGTGTTGACTTTGTATCCAGTTATGCTACTGATTTTGGTTATTAATAGAATTCTTTGGGTTATTCTAGAATTCTTTGGGTGAAGTTTTTGGGGTCTTCTATGTAGAGTATTGTGTTATCCTCAAATAACAATAAGTTAACTTCTTTTCCTATCCTTATTCCTTTTATTTCTTTCTCTTATCTAATTGTTCTGGCTAATGTTTTCAGAAGTATATGGAATAGGAGCGCTAATAGGGGATATATTTGTTTTATTCTTGAATTTAGAATGAAAGCTTTCAATTTTTGGCCATTTAGTATAATGTTAGCTATTGGTATGTTATAAATAACTCTTATTAGATTGAGGTAAAAACCATCTATCCAAATTTTCTGTAGGGGGGCTGGGGATTTAGCTCAGCGGCAAAAGCGCCTGCCTGGCAAGCGCAAGGTCATGAGTTCGGTTCCCGGTACTGGAGAAAAACCAAAAAAAACAAAACAAAACAAAACAAAAAAAACCACAAATTTTCTGTAGGGTTTTTTTTTTTTATCATGAGTGGGCGTTGGACTTTGTCAAATGCTTTTTCTGTATCTGTTGAGATGATCATGTGATTTTTGTCTTTGGTTCTCTTTATATAGTGTATTATATTTATTGACTTTCATATGTTGATCCACCCTTGCATGCCTGGGATGTGTTTAACTTGGTCATGGTTATAATCTTCTTGGTGATTTGTTGCATTCTATTTGCCAGTATCTTATTGAGGATTATTTCATCAGTGATCATTACAGAGACTGGCCTGTAGTTTTCTTTTTTACTTGGGTTCTTCTCTAGCTTTGGAATCAAGATAATACTTGTTTCTAGGAGTAATTTAGGAAGTATTGCTTCCCTTTGGATTTCCTTAAAGAGTTTCAGCGTTCTTGGCATTAATTCTCTAAATTTCTTGTTGAATTCAACAGTGAATCTGTCAGAACCTGGGCTTTTCCTTGTTGGTAAGTTCTTAATTACATTTTCAATTTCATTGGCTGATATCAGGTTATTTAGAATTTTTATATCTTATTGATTTAGTTTTGGCAGTTTGATTGTGTTTAGGAATCTGTCCATTTCTTCTGTGTTTTCTATCTTGTTGGAGTACAGTTTGTCAAAGTAGATATTGATGTTCTTCTGGATTTCTGTAGGATTTGTTGTGATTTCCCCCTTTCATTCCTAATTGCTTGAATTTGTGTTTTTTCTTTCTTCTTTTAGGTGAGATTGGCTAAGTGTATCAATTTTGTTTATTCTTTCAAAGAATCAACTTTTCAATTCATTGTTTCTTTATATTATTTTTTAGTCTCAATTGCATTAATTTCTGCTCTTATCTTTATAATTTCCTCCCTCATGCAAGATTTGGGTTTGATTTTTTGTCCTTTTTCTAGAAGCTTGAGGTTCAGTGTTAGGTTGTTTATTTTTTTATTTTTTATTTTTTATTTTTTTTGTCTTTTCTTCCGGTACCAGGAATTGAACTCACGACCTTGCGCTTGCCAGGCAAGCACTTTGCCGCTGAGCTAAATCCCCAGCCCAGGTTGTTTATTTGAGTTTGTTCTGTTTTCCTGGTGTGAGAGTTCATCACTATAAATTTCTCTCAAAGGACTGCTTTCATTGCATCCCATAAGTTTGGATATGTTGTATCTGCATTATCATTTAATTGTATATACTGTTCAATTTTGTCTTTAATTTCCTCTGTGGCCCATTGGTTGTTCAGAAGGGTGTTATTTAATTTTCATTTATTTGTGTAGATTTTGTGATTTCTTTTGCCATTGATTTCCAGTTTCATTGCACTGTGGTCAGATAGTATGCATGGGATGATTTCAATTCCTCTAAATTTTGCTTAAGCATGTTTTGGGCTAATATGTGGTCTATTTTGGAGAACATCCCATGTGCAGCTGAGAAGAATATGTGCTCTGATGTTTTGGGGTGGAACGCTCTGTACACATCTATCAAGTCCATTTGTTCACAGCTTTGGTTTAATTCTGATATTTCTTTTTTTGTCTAGTTGGTCTATCTATTTGTGAGAGTCGGGTATTAAGGCTCCTCACTGCAATTGTGTTAGTGCTTATTTGTTTTTTCATGCACATTAATGTTTGACTTTCCGTCTATGAATTTCTTCTTGGGTTAAATGTGTTTCTTGGATGCAGTATATTGTTGGATCTTGTTTCTTGATCCATTCTGCCAGTGTATTTCTTTTGATGGGTGTCCCGAGACCATTTACATTGATGGTTATAACTGATATGTATTGGCTTATCTTTTTCATATTATTTTCCTGTTGTTGGTCTCCTGTCTTTCTCCTCTATTTAATTGCTTGCCCTTCCTAGTGGCTTTTTTCTATTGTTGTTCTTTTTAATATTAATTATTTCAACTCATGAACACGAGATATTTTTCCATTTGTTTCTTTTTTTGTTTTGTTTTGTTTTTTTTTTTCTGGTACCAGGAATTGAACTCACGACCTTGCACATGCCAGGCAGGTGCTGTGCCACTGAGCTAAATCCCCAGCCCTTGTTTGTGTTTTCTTCTGTTCCTTTCATAAACACTTTATAGGTTTCATTGTAAAGATCTTTCACCTCTTTAGTTAAATTAATTCCCAGTATTTCATTTTTTGGGTAGCTATTGTAAATGGAATTTTTTTTCTTGATTTCTTTTCCAGATAGCTCCCTACTGATATATAGAAATAGTACTCATTTTTATAAGTTGAGTTTGTAATTTTAAAATTTCACTGAATTTCTTAATAGTTCTAACAGTTCTTTTGTGGTGTCTTTAGGGTTTTCTATACCCGTAATCATGTCATCTTCAAACAGGGACAGTTTCACTTCCTCCTTTGCAGTTTGGATGCCATTTATTTCTTTGTGTTACCTAATTATTCTAGGTAGGATTCCAGTAGTATGTTGAATAACAGAGGAGAAAGTGAGTATCTGTGTCTTATTCCTGATCTTGGAAGAAAAGCTTTCAACTTTTCCCTTTTCAGTATGGTGTTAGCTGGGTTCCCATTTTCATTTGTCTCAAGGAATTGTTAAGTTTCCTTTTAAATTTCTTCACTGACCCATTTATTGTTCAGAGTATGTTGTTTAATTTCCATGTATTTGTGTAGCTTCTAAAGTTCTCCTTGTCATAGTTTTCTTTTTTATTGGTTTTTCTCCGGTACCGGGAACCGAACTCACGACTTTGCGCTTGCCAGGCAGGCGCTTTTGCCGCTGAGCTAAATCCCCAGGCCCTGTCATAGTTTTCTAATTTAACCTTTTGGTTAGAAAAAATAATTGGTATAATTTTGATTTTTTTACAATATATTAGGTTTTGTGGTCTAACATATACTCTCTCTTACAGAGTGTATCTTGTAAAATTGAGAAAAATTAACATTTTTGCTTCTATTAGATAGGACATTCTATTAAACCCCTTTCATCCACAATGCCACTTAACTTCAATGTTTGTTCATTTTTAGACTAGATAATCTGTCTATCCCCAAGACTAGACTATTAAAGTCTCTTGCTATTATTGTATTGAAGTCAATATCTTTAGGTCTGTCAACATTTGTATTATTATGGTGTTGAGGAGACATTATATATATATTTATAATTATTGAATCTTTTTACTGTACTGACCTCCTTATCCTCATGTAATGGCCTTTTTCATCCCTTTTCAAATCATTTTGTGGACTTAAATTGACTTCATCTAATATAAGTATAGTAACTCACTAGTAAAAAAACTGAAAATGGGCAAAAGACCTGAATAAGTGTGTCTCAAAAAGTCAAATAAATGGTCAGATATGAGAAAAGCCTAAGAATTCTTAATTACTAGGGAAATATAATCAAAATTACCTTGAGATATTATCTCATCCCATTTAGAATGGATGTTATCAGAAATGATAACAAATAACAAATGCTATTAAGGGTGTAGAGAGAGGGGAATTCTTACCCAGTGTTGGTGGGCATGTAAATTGGTACAGTCATTATGGAAAATAGTATGGCAGGTCCTCAAAATACTAAAAATAGAATTACCATATGATCCAGCAATCTCACTACTGTGGAATTCCTTATATCCAAAGGGAGTAAAATCTATATGTCAAAAATGTCTATTCTTCTATGTTTTTTGTAGTGCTATTCATAATACTTGAAAGGTGGAAATGAATCCAAATATCTAGCAACAGATGAATAGATAAAGAAACTGTGACACACATACACAGTGGAGTGTTATTTCCATTCTCATTTGCAGCAACATGAATGAACCTAGAGAATGTGTGTAGGTGAAGTAAGCCAGGCACAGAAAGACACACTGCATGATCTCACCCAGATGGGGAATCTGAAAACGCAGGTCTCACAGAAGTACACAGTAGGGTAGTTATTAGCAGAGACAGGGGAGAGTAGGGTAGAGGGAAGGGTGGTCAGTAGGTACCAACCTGTAGTTGGTAGGAAGAGTGCATCCTGGTATGCTATTACATAACAGAACACAGTGACTATAGCTACTAATTATGTATTGTATATTTCAAAGTAGAGAAAAGAGAATCTTGAATATTATCACTGTAAAGAAATGATAAACTGTTGAGGTGGTGAATGTATTAATTAACCTGGCTTGATCCTTATACAGTGTTTCAGTATAACATATTGAAACATCACACTATACCCAATATAGTGTTAAGTTTTACATGTTGAGTAAAACAGTATGAGTTTTATATGTCATTTATAAATGAAAATTTTAAAACCTGGCAATTTATATGGGTTTCTTCACATACACTGTCTCACTTAATTCTCTGATAAGGATAAAGTAAGACAAGTATTGTCCTCTTAGTATAAGAGAAATTAATTTTGGCAAAGTGATACAACTCACAATTATAGAATCAAAATTCAAGCCAAGATGCCAGACTCTAAGTCTAGCCCTTTCACATAACTGTATTCATTTAATATGTCACTTCTCATGTGGAAAATCATCATTCCTGTTAACTGCAAAAATCTAGAGTCATCAAACTTAAGAAATATGATCATCAAAACCAACTTCTTACCTAACAGCAACTTTCCTTCTGCGTCAGTGACAGATTTTCAACAATTTCAGCGAAGTAGAGTTTAGTTGTTTGAATGACAGCTGACTCAATCAAATGGCTAATTTTTAGGAAGTTCTTTTTTGAACAGAGTGAAATAGTCATCAAATATCTGCTAGCTGCATCTAGTTATTTTCTCCAGTCCAATCTGAGTGAAGCTTACCCGTCCACATTACCCTCTTGTGAATAATTGAAGACAATGTTGTATTCCTTTCTTGTCTGAGTCATTGCTGGGCTACATCTCCTCTGTTCTCTGGCTCCTTTTGAAAAATGTAATGTAATCTGTCAATCCTTCATATTTCTTGCTCTTCTTATATTTTTCAAGTTTGTGAATTTCCCTATAAAAACTAACAGGCAAAATTAAGAAAACTACTCAGGTGGTGTCACGACCAGTAAAGAATATGAAGAATTTCCCCTTAAAATGTAATGTGTATTAAGGTGGCCCACTCTGGGTTTTAGTTTTTGTACTGAACTTGGGTTTCGATGGAAACCTCAGGCTGATTTTTCACATGCGATATTACCAAACCAAGCTCCCAGACATTCATCTGTTGCCCTTCTTTTACTTTAGGTGCTTAAGGTAGTTTTGAATTTTGGTTTCCCAGTCCTGCCCTGCCTTGCTGAAGAAGAGAAAGGCTCTGTACTTGGAGCCATACCAGTGCCTTTATCCTAGGCACTGGTCACAAAGCTAAACAGGGGCGTGCAGCTCGTTCTCGGGTAACTTCTTTAGATTTCCTGATACCAAGAATGATGGAAATCACTAATGCTCATTCCTCTCTTTGGCTTTAACCATTGTCACAAATACCCACTGAAGCAACGAACGAGCAATGGGATCAGGCGACGGCCCAAAAGACTATAACCCTCTCTGAGCACGCTGACAAGATCCAGCGCCTGCACAAAGTCCAGAAGACGGGTGAAAAGTTGGGAAAGTCTTCCTTGTCTCAAAACAAAACAAAGCTAGATGGAAACATTCCACACTGGATAAATAGAAAATGTCTTCCCTCTGAAGTTGGTCAAACAGCCCATTTTCCTTGTAAAGGACACCTCAAAGGACGGAAGTGATATTCTGTGAAAACTGCTTTCATCGTATGAATGTAGCCTGACTCTTCATTTCAGGGCCACTGCCGTTCTGGCACTTATCCACCATAACTTGAAGGTGTACTCTATGTATCTCTGGCTCTTAAAATGTATCACTTTGCAAAAATCTCCAGGAATGTTCTTTGTAGCTGCCTACCTGTCTTATCTGAATTTTTTGCCAAAGACACAAGAACCTAAGAACATCTCCTGCTCCTCACAGGGCTAAGATCCAGCTTCTCACTGATACAGAGATAAAAAGACACCCGGAATTTTTGTGGCTCTGATAACCCCTGGTGCCTGTACAAAGAAGGTAGGATTGATAAATCAAATCACATAGGTCCTGGCGTGGGGTTTGAAGAGTTTAGAATGTACCTTAAAGAAACCAAAGAAAAGGAGAACATGAAGCATTTGAATCTATTTAAGCGAGGGAGTGAGAGGGCCAGGACTCCATCCCAGAAATATTTCTCTGGATACAGTACACAGAACAGGTTAGAGAGAGACGACTAGAAGCCAAGAGAACAATTTTTAGGTGGTTTCAGT
The DNA here is from genome assembly GCF_000276665.1 of Chinchilla lanigera. Taxonomy (NCBI): domain Eukaryota; kingdom Metazoa; phylum Chordata; class Mammalia; order Rodentia; family Chinchillidae; genus Chinchilla; species Chinchilla lanigera. Next base: position 5,899,317 of record NW_004955444.1, on the reverse strand, counting down.
GCTATACACGAGAGATGAGGCTGGTGGCCTGTGACAGAGTCGAGGGAAAACCGAGGCAAGAGGTGCATTTTGGGAGGCAGAATCTATCTTAGAACTCAGAAAATATGATAGTTCAAATTGGAGAGCTCCCATAGATGTGCCTGGAAATATTGATCTAAATACCGATCCAACACAGCTGCTTCCCGATTGTTTACAGCTGCTTCCCGATTGTTTACAGGTACTTCCTGATTGTTTACAGCTACTTCCTGATTGTTTACAGCTACTTCCTGATTGTTTACAGCTACTTCCTGAGGCGGATTCATATCAGGCCTTAGTGGAACTAGTCAAAATGAACTGCAAACTTAAGCATTGTTGCATCAGTGCATTGGGTTGGTTCAGTTCAGGACTCACCAGAACTTTTTTTGCAACTAGATTTTTATCAGTAATATGTGAGCCACTGAGAGAGAAATGGTGGCGTATTAAAAGATAGAGGTATGCCAGCTAATCATCTACCACACATGGCAAAAAATTGTCCTTGTAGACCTGCTGTAATCAGAATATTTAGAATTATGCATTGCAAGGAACTGGTTTTCTTATATTGTCCTTTTACTGTAGTTAACAATCTCCTTTGTTAACATCGTTCAATTTAATTTGCATAAAGAATCCACAGCCGCTCCTCTCCCTTTCCCGCCACCCCACAAATGACAGTAAAGTTACGGCCTGTGTACCCAGCTCGTGTTGGAATTACTTAAAATGATGGATGGTATTGTAAAACAAGTATTTCTTTTACTTTGTTTTGCTCACTGTGAGCTATATTGAGGGTGATAGGTATTTTCTGGTTTTAATTTTGAACAATTCTCTTTCCTTGTAGAGGAAAATAGTGGCAGACTGCCTTGCCCTTAGAGAGGGAAGAAGATGACTAATTATGCTTAAAGTGATATTGTGAAATTCTTAGCTTAGACAAGGAAGGGCACTTCAGTGGCGTTGGGAGTGGAGGTAAGGTTGTTGTCACGTGACAGGCATCATGTCTCTGATTATGGATAAAGAAATGTATTACTGTTGTACGCTATAGAGAATAAGACTAGTAAAAGCTTATGGGAGAAGAAGGGGGAAAACAGAAGTTTTATTCAATACATATAGCACACACTGCAGTAAAAAAAGGTGTTTCTTTTTAGGATAATTATTTAAACATTAAGTTATTCAATAGCTCTGGTTGTTTAATATTTGATTATATATTTTGTATACTTCACAATGGAGATTGACCAAGGTAGGTTACTTCACTGCACAAACCAGGTAGCCTGGTAGAGAACCAGGACTGACAGCCACTTTTCCAGGTCCTCATGATATGTCCGTGAACCAAGGAGCCCAAAATCCTTGCTGCAGGATAGAGAGAGGAAGATGAGCGCAAGCAATAATCATACAGGACGGTGGAAGGCAGACCGTGATAGGACAAAGTAAAGGTTGGGGAGTTGCCGCGGTGAATAGTGCTATGAGGGTTGACCTTATTCAGAAAGTTACGTTTTTTTTGTATCAGGAATTGAAGGCGGCACATGAGTGGATGCCTAGCTGACTCAGGGAATGTGGCACAGGCGTTAATAAATTGGCTAAGGCAGTCTTCATGGCAGGCAAGTCTAGAATGTCCACAACAGAAAGCGTGAAAGGCAGGGGTGCTGATAACTTTGTAGCACAAAGAGGAGGGGCTTTGGAATCCCACTACAAGGTTTCCAATCCTTGCTGCAGCTGTTTCTAATTGTGAGTTTTATTTCGTGAAGTTGTCTTCTTCACCTGTCTGCACAATTACGAACAGGGGATGTTTTGAAGAGCTGGGCGTGGCAACTGTAGATTCTTTTCACGTAATACAGTTATTGCCATATAGGAGAAAATAGACTAATTCTGGCTGCACCTAGCAGTGGAACTCAGAACTAGTACTTGGATAAGGTGAGTCAGAGCCCTGGGAAAAGGCAGTGTGAACCAACAATCGGCAGTCTGAAGGGAGGGAGTCACTAAATTAATCACGAGACATTTACATTCTACATTATTTATCAAGTGCCTACTGTATGCAGGGTCCCATGGCAGTCATTTTACATAGTTACGCCATTTCTCATTTAATCCACAGTCCAAAAAAATCAATGTAATCTCTTCTCTCTTTGCCTCTCTCTCTCCACCTTGAGTCTTCTACAAAGGTTTGGTTCCATCAGTCCTTCTGTATCTCAATATGCCATTGTTGTTTTCTTTAACTTCATAGATACCTTTGTAGCTGTTTAAGGTCCAAAGAGTCCAGTCTTTGCATTTGTACTTTATGTTGTAAGTGCCTTAGCAGAAAGCTGAACCTGTTTTGGCACAGTGAATTTTTAAACCCAGTATTTACTGATAAACTAGAGATAGAGAAGCGGGAGTGGAGACTCCTTCTCCCCCATCACCTAGGTACATTTATTTTTAAGCTAATGGGATTGTTTCAGAACGTGGATACCACAGTAATATGCAGCATAGCCCAAAATAGCTAGTCTCTGGTTTTGCAAAATGTCAGACATTCTTCGACCACATGTAAGATCCTGTTATTACAAAAGCGTGCATTTATATTCTACATTGCTGGGTTATGTAGAAATATATTTATTTCATTTTTATGGGTTAGATAATGGCGGAGGACCTCCGCATTCTTTTTATGGCTCTCATCTGTGAGATTGATGCCTCTAGACAATTAAAAATTAAATTATATCAACTAACTGAAGAGCTGCATAATATATCTGTCAGCCTATTCCTAGGCATTCTCTCCCTTTTCTATGTGACTTTTAATTGGAGATCATCAACATACTGTAAATATTTATTTGGTTGAGTTTTCACGTTTACTGATGCCGTAGGTACAGGAAAAATTCTTGATGGCGGAAAATTCTTGGTTATCGTTCACAGCACAAGCAAAGAACGTGTAGCCGAGGGTGAGAAAGGTGGACGCCATGATGGAAGATGAAATAGTCCTTCCCGCTTTTGTGACACCAGCTAAATTCACTGCTCTAGTCTCCTTCGTTCCCTATCCTTCTGAGGTAGAATAGAAGAAATAAAGACGGGTAACAAGGAGAAGAGGGAAGCTGTAGTTGTAAAAAATTATATCTTTAAGAAAAACTGAACTTCAGGACACCGGTGCTGTTTCAAACCTTCTTCCCTTCCAGGAAACTCATTAAAAATATTAAGGGTCTTAAAAAGACAATAAACCTGGGCCCTTGTTTTTCTCCTACGAATCTGAGCCCTGTAGAAGACCCGCCTTCTTTGTGCTGTAGAATGGACCATTGCCTTTCACATGTGAAAAAGCCTATTGTCTTTCACCTGTGCACTGAAGGCTCTTTTCTCCGCAGGTATCTGCTGCTAAAACCATAGGAGTGTACCCACCTCCGGGCCACACTGTGCCCGTCTTGAAGGCCGGCACACTGTTCTCTTGGAGTGTGCCCTTTAAAGATTTTGCCTGATAGACCTCTTTATCGATACCTCTTGAAAATTCTTTTTCTGTGATGGAAGTCAATAAACCTGCAACGTGCACCCCGCCTCCCGCCGGTGGGATGAGTCCAGATTCCCCATCTCTACTTCGGGGAGCCTCTTGGGATCCTGCTGGTGATACGTCCCTGGGGCTGATTTTTGGGGGTGTTAGGAGAGTGACATGAAGATACTTCGCTACCAGTGAGCCCCAGGTATGGCTGGCTTCTGGGTAGTTCTTCATTCATCTATTTATTTTTCAACCAGGTTGCACCCTATCTTCCGGGGACCAGTTGTGGCCCTCAAAAAGGACTTTCTTGTCTATGAACTCAAAAGATTTCATTGCTGACATCCTTTTCTACTCCAAAGGGAAATGGTTCCCTTCTGCACGTGATAAACATGAATCCCAAATCACCATCCGGCAGATTTCCCAGTGGTATAATTGAAAAATACCACTGGGTTCTACTTAAGTGATCCATGTCACAGTACAGTGGATATAAACTTCCTACGACATTTCTGTTAGTAGATCAAGGCTGTCCTTGAGCTGATGAGGCAGAGGGTTGCTCTGTATTTCTTTTTTCTACTTGTTTTCAATTAATTTAAGGGGAGTGCATTTAGAGCAATAAATTTCTACTCGTGGCCTTCATGGTGTAAGACCTGAAATTGCTGAGATGTTTTTTCCTCACTGTGTGTACCCTGGACATGACAGCCCTGGATGATGCCATAGAGGCCTTAATGTACAGATTAGTCAGGGTAAACAGGACACATTATTCCTGAACAAATGGCGGCAGAACCTCTTGCTCACTGTCCTCTGACCATTTTGTTACCTGATGGTGGGTCTCAGGGGAATTCTTTCCAGGTTCTTAGTGTCCGGAACAAAAAATCGGACAAAACACACAGAAAAGGCAGTGGGGATTTATTGAAGGTAGAAACGAAGTTTCTCAGAGTGAGAGTGGGCCAGTACTCAGACTCATAGCAGCCCCCAGGGTAAAGGAAAGAGGTCTTTTCTATCTAAAATTCCTGGACTGGCTTCTGCCTCCTGCAAGTACAGTATTAGGATAGTTGTCCTATCGAAACTCACTTGGCGTGGATCCAGATTTAAACTTCCCTGTTAGAAGACTCACTTGGCTTCCCACCAATGTAAATGAAGAATTAAAAATCATACTTCTTTGATGGATTCTGTGTATAGTGCTCACGAGCTCCACAGTCACCCTGGATCTTATGTTTTGGATCACATTCTGCTGGGTCTCCACAACTTTGATGCATGCTGCCTGAGTGCTTACCTGTTCTCCCCAGTGCTAATTTGTGGGAGCCTCGGTCAGAGGTATGTATGAGGTAAATATGCAGAGATAAGGTATCTTTTGGCACTATGAGCCCCAAACCTCCCAGAATGCATGATTAAAGATTCATAGAGAGCCTGCAGGGTCACCAGCCCAAGTAGGATCAAGACACATCACCTTAAGGAATGAGTGCTCTGGCCTTTGTCCTCCCCGTACTCTATAATTAATTATTCAGGTCAGCCTTAAGGCCAATCATTTAACAGACCACCCTGCCCATACCCTGTCCTTTCCCTGCACTTCGCCTGTCCTCTATGTGTCTTTTATTTATATTTTAAAAGGAATAAAAAATTAAGAAAACATAAAAAATGATACAAAATTTCAAAACAGATGGTAGAAAATTAACAGTGGTTGTTATATTACATATTGTTATCTTCAAAGTGGTTGTTCAAACATGTTTTTCTTTTGTGCTTTATCTTGCTTCCTGGTTCTGTCAATACAAAGCTGTGGAAGCCTCAGTTTGGGGCTTTTTTTCCTGAGATTCTCTCCTGCTGAGGGGTCTTGGTTAAGGCGGCCCCTCTGTGTTTTTTTTGGAGTTTAAACTGGTCACTGACTCTGAGTAATCTGTCATTCTTCGCACCGCACCACGGCTGTGAACTGCAGCATTAATCTCCTGCCTCAATGTGCTGTATCATTCCTCTCAGTAGATCTCCAGATGCAGGAATTATTAGACTCTGTCACGAGACTCAAAGTAAATTTTTGGATGTTAAAATATTCAACAGCATAGATCCATTTGAGCAGTAAAAGAGAAATGTTTTGGGATTAGAGTGACTTGTAAAAGAAACTTGAAGATAAATGTCACTGTCATTACACGGCATCTTATCCTGCATACTCACCGCTCGTTTGTTTAATTTTCTTCTAAAAATCAAATTTGATATTTTTCTGAGTACTGTTCTTTGTTTCGGAGGATTTCAGGGTAGGTAAAGCAGAAGCGGCTTAGTGAAAACATCTTTTTCTAGTATTTGGAAATAACTGTAGTCATTTTTTTCAAATTTTATGCTATCTTTTTTGGAATTGTTCACTCATTCACGGTTAGTCAATGAATATGTACTACTCAGGCTGTAACTAAGCGTTAAAAATTACGCTGTTTTTTTAAAAAAGGGATAAGCTGATTCTCCAGTTTTCTCATGCTGAGAGTGTACACGTGAAACCCCCATGAGCACGCCACACTCCCAGCCCTGTGGGCCAAGGTTGACCTAAATCTAAATATGTACATTTGGATATTTCCTAGTTTTTGTTCTATCTGGTCTATAAATTGCAATACTCCTGTGTGTCCCAGAGGGTAGGCCAGCTCACAATTTGGCCAAATTGTGAATAAGTTCAATTTTCCATTTTTATGGGCAGATGTGCTAATGAACCCAGAGGACTGTGGAGCCGTTGCAGGCCTGACCAAGCTTCCCTCACAGAATGGAGGCCGCAGAGAGTGATGCCCCTGGCAGGGTCACTGGGATATGATGACCTTAGGGGCTATGTGGCCCGTGTGCCAGCTTTGACTGTGCTTTATTGCTTGTAGAAAAATGAATATTTAGAACTCTAAGTGCCTAAAGTTTGGAAACCTATGGTACATTTTCGCTGGCAGTGGACGTCAGGCCTCAACATTGAAGTAACAAAAAAAATTGTTCAAAAGTCTTTTCCTATACCTATATCTTCAAGAGTTCTAACTATTCTCTCTTCCAGCAGATTTACTTTTAAAATCTATTTCAATATTTAAATCTTTGATCCACTTTGACTTTAGTTTAGGGTGTGGTTAGAGACATGGGTCTAGTTTTAGTCTTTGCATATAGAAAGTCAGTTTTTCCAGCACCATTTCTTAACGAGGCTGTCTTGGTATTTGACGTCTTGGTATTTGACCTATCTTGGTACTTGAAGGTATTTGACCTCTTTGTCAAAGATCAGGTGGCCGAGCGTGTTTGGAGTTGTTTCTGCATCTTCTAAGTGGTTGCACTGATCCTCTGGTCTGTTTTATTTACCAATACCATGTTTTGTTTTTTATTTATGGTAGCTTTGTAGCATATTTCAAATCAGGGGTTGTGATGGACCCTGCCTTGCCTTTGTTGCCCAGAGTTGCTTTTGTTATTCTAGGTCTCTTCTAGTCGCATGTAAATTTTAGGATTGTTTTCTCTGACTCTGTGAGACATTGGTATTTTGATCGGGTCCGTGTTACATCTGTGTAACAATTTTGGGAATTTGGCCATTTTCACTATGCTCCTGCCCAGGAGCAAGAGTATCTTTCCATGTGCTGAAATCCTCTTCAGTTTGCTTTTTCAGAGTACTGTGATCACTATGTGTATCTAAAATGTACCAATAAACTTAATTAATTTTAAAAAAAGAAAATTAAAATGAAAAAATATTGTAGGTTGGTGATATGGGCTGGCTCTGCATATAGCTTGCCTGTAATTTGAATCCCAGTTCCTCATTTGCTAGGTGTATGACTTGGCGTCTTACCTGATACTCTGAAGTTTCTATTTGCTCATCCTCAAAATGGATCAATGGACTGGTCTTTGGACCAGCGGCTCACTCCCGGCCTTGTCGTTCCCCGGAAGGAGGGCTTCCGGTGCACAGGGAGCCTCAGGTGGGGAGCGCCAGTCTTCCGGCTGGCTAGCTTCCTGCCTGGTGGCTCCCGGAGGGTGGGCCCCCAGCGCATGGGGAGCCATGCGGCAGTGAGCGCTGTTGCGCGCCGGCCCTTAGGCTGGCCGCCACCACTCAATTGAGAGCTATCATGACACAGAGAAACAGTGATACAATTGGCCCACCATGTACCGACTGCAGTTGCCCACCCACGGATGTGTGTGAATCACTGAAACTTTGAACAACCCCTGGGAATACGTGCCATACAACGGGCCACTCTTGCTCCTGCCATTGGGAACCAGAAAGGTCCAGAGCTAGTGGAGGAGCAGCTGCTGAACAAGGACTCAGAGAACATGAGAATGCAGACTAAGCCCACGGAGTCAGAGGTCCAGTGGACTGGGGTCACGAGTGCCGCTCGGAAGGTGTAAACCAGGAGGACCTTGCACAATACCTGCAGAGACTCATTGGAAGCCATTCTTCCCCTGACAGTACAGGCTGTGGTGGAGCTCTGGAGAAGTCTGCAGCAGGATTCCTGCTGCCTGTGCTGACAGTTGGGTAGAAACCACTAACTGGTTGTGGGGTCCCAAAGCAATGGGAAGCTGGAAAGAAAAAGCTACAAAGAATGGCTTTCACCCCAGATAGCTCACTTGAGATGTTAGTAAGAACTGCCTCCTCAGTATTCTATAGCCATGATGATGAGGAGGCCAAGGACAGAAAACAAAGAGACTGAGAAAAAGCAGCTGCTTTTGTTGCACCACTAAGAGAAACAGATCCCAGGTCTGATTCCCTGGGCCCCAAGAAGAACTGGACAACTGCATTCATCTGCTACCACTGTTAAAAGCCAGGCCACCTCAAGAGGAACTGCCCTAAGAGGCCCCATGGGCCATGCCCTGGATGCAAAGGAGACCACTGGAGATCGGTCTGCCCTCTGAGGTGGAGGCCCCAGAGCTCAGACCCATGCTACCAGTTAGTCCAACAGGAATGAGAGGGCTTGGGGCATGGTCTACCTTCTCCCTCTGGCCAGACCGTCATCTCCATCGAGGAGTCCTGGGTAATCATGACTATGGAGGAACAAGAAAACAGCCTGTTGCTAGTCACAGGTGCAAGTCTCTCGGTCCTTCTTTTCAATCCTGGCCTTCCTTCCAGCCATCATACCTCAGTGAAAGGAGTCACTGGTGAGGAGGTAATATGCTATTTTTGACAACCCTTAGGCTGTAACTACTTATTAGATCCTTCTTGCATATCTCTGTCTTCCTGAGAAACCACTTTGAAGATACCACCACGTATTACAGCAGCCATTGATATTTTCCTACTAATCTATCCATAACTGTATAAAGTTTGTAATGTTCCTATCCTATTTCATAAATGGATGTATGTTTATTATTATGTGTTTCCTACAACAATCATTGAGAAGAGTTAATGATTTTTCAATAGGTCACTCATGTATAGCTCTATTTATTTTCTTTAGAAGCCACTTTGAAGATACCAAAGTATAGTACAACAACTCTTGATAATCTCCTACCTCTTTTGTCTCTAACTCACTATTATTTGTCTATTTGTTTTCCTGAGAAACTATTTTGTAGATAACAATATGTAAAACAATAACCATTGATAATTTCCTACCATTTTGTCTGTAATTTGCTAAGTCCCCCCTATTATTATGTTATCCTTCTTTTACTCTTTAAAATTAAAAAAAAAAAATGGATCAATGCTGGTACTAATCCCCTGCCTTAAGGGGTTTATGACACGATTAAGAGATGCCTTTAGACATGTAAAATAGTGTTTAGCATGTGATAAACATTCAATAAATATTAGTTATTATGAAAAAGAATTCTAGAACTTTTACAAACCTTTACCAAGGAGTTTAGGTTGGTCTGATTCATTTAGCTTTTATTATTTTCTTTTATTAATTGGGAAACATTATGAGGTTTCTTTTCTTATTTTAGAGACAAAAAAAGATAAATATAACAATGAAGCAAGTTTCAAAACAGGTCAGTAGGACAATTACAATAGTGGATATTGCCGTCTTCCTAGTAGTTATTCAGAGTAGAAGATATAGAGAAGCTAGCTACATAACTATCTTAACTATTTTGTGTATACACATATTTTTTCCTTTTTCCCTTTCTTCCTTTCCCCTTTCCCTGTCATAGTTTGCCTTTTCTTTTGAGCAGTTTCTTCCCAATTGATAATATCTATTGTATATTACAGATCTTATTTACATGTTCATTTTCTCACAATAGTAAGACAATACAATGTTTATACACATGGGTCTGATTTATTTCACTTATGAGTATGGTTGCAAGTAGCATCTATTTTTGTATAAAAGACTCCATTTTATCTTTCTTTATGGCTGAGTAGTATTCCATTATATATAATAAACCTCACATCTTTTTTATCCATTCCTTAGTTGATGGGCATATGGGTTGTTTCCAAGATTTACCTCTGACAAATTATGCTGCTATAAACGTGGGTGCACATATATCACTGTGGTATGATGTTTTAATTCTTCTGGGAAGATACCCAGAAAGGGAATAGCTAGCTCTAGTGGGACCTCTAGTCCAAGTTTTTAAAGGAATCTCTATGTTGATTTCCACAGCGATGACATTTCTTATATCACATTAATCCACAATATTTCTAGGATTCCAGCTACACAAATCATCCTAAGCTAGTATATTAAGCAAGGGATGTACTCAAAACTTCTTTAAACTACTTTCTAAAAAAATCTCTGATCATCTACATAGCATTTAATCTGTGTGAAGATTATGGGCTGGTAGTTTGGAGCTCTGTTAATTCTTGAGGCATGTGCTTTGTGTTTAATGCCAGTGAACCTAGTGTTTTCAGTAACTATCTATGGTGTTTTTAGCTTGTAGGTGGCTACCTTCTTCCTGCCAAGTCAGATCAAGGTAGATTTGGAAAATCAGATTCATTCATTCAAAGTGAGAGGCTCTGATATCAGCATTCTTAGTGAACCTCAGGCTGGGTAGCCAGGAATGAAAGAAAGAAAAAGTGATAAGATATGGTATTGTTTGAAATAAGGATACTCTTTGTGTCATTAAAACAGAGGAGTTCACTTGCTTTGAGGACGAGGCCTTTGAATTTTTAGGCATTTGCCATCACTCAAGAGGAGGGGGAGAGGTGCCTTTGCTGCCTTTTGCTTTTCCTAGAATTATCGGCACCAAGTACATAGTGGTGTCTTACAGCTGATCACAAAATCCTGGATGTTCTCTGGACAGTGCTTATGAAAAACAAGCTCGAAGCAAGCACTAACCAAGTTCCCTGGGGTCTTTCCTCAAAGCCTACTGATGAGGCGAGTTTACAGGATCCACCGTCCCGAGCCAGGGTCTGACACCAGCACCTTTGGCAGCGGGAAGTGTGACGGCAACTGACGAGTGTGGGCCAAGAGGACGGTCAGGGAGGCTTGATGTGGTTTATCTCATAAGCCGAACAGAAGAGAATCAATGACCTCATCCGTAGCTTGGAGGCTTTGCAGGGCTTTGGCAGATAGACACTGGCTTTGGGGTTTATCTTGCAGAAAGCTCACATCAACAGAGGGAAACGCTCTGACCACCTATGTACTTTGGCTGTAACAGTGTGTACACAAGTGCACATGGAGGCCTGGACAAAAGCACAGGGGAACAGACGTAGGGGTAGGTGTGGCAGATTAGACCAGACTTTCTCAGGATACGCAAGAGCATCGCTGAGTAATGCAGCCCGTGTGGCTTGGCCTGCGCGCTCAGGTTTACCCTGAAGTCTGTTGTGAACCTGGAATCTGGAATAATGCAGCTTCCAATGAGCATGTATAGTGAAAAGCTCCTAGGCCAGAGCTGGGCTGCATGGGTGGTCTAAAATACAATCTGAAGGAAATTAACGATGGGCTGCTGGGAGGGTAGAAGTCTATTTATATATTTATTTATTTATTTTTGAGGGTAGAAGTTTAAGTCACAGGCAAATGTGTAAATGAAAGATGAGCACTGATCTCAGACGCTGGACCTTCCGAGACGCTGATGGTTTCGGACGGATGCCGTGAATGTGGGAGTGCTGCTGACTGCGGTCCCTTCTAAGGTTTGCGGGACATAGCTGGGTAGAGAACAGGAACAGAAGTGTAACGACCCTGTGCGACCAGTGTTAACCAAGAAACCAAAATTTCATATGTGCCACACTCGTCTCTTTCACCACCGCTATTATAACCAATTGAGACAGCAATTTAGGAAGTGTCGCACAGGCTGGATACACAATTGTCCTGTCACCGCCCTCTTCGGATGTGCTCCGGACAAGCGGAAGGCTGCCTCTCCCTTCCTCGAGACAGCCACAGTCTCTTTAATCTTCCTCCTTCTCGGTTTTGTACCCTTGACTCTGACAGGTATGTCAGGACGTTACTTCTGGATCAACCGAGTGTAATTATGCCTTTTATTGTGAAGTGCTTCATAGAGAATACACTGTTCTCACTTCCACTGCTGACTTCTCCCCTAGAAGCCTGAACTCTGTTATTGCCACCTTCATTTAACAGATGGGGCTTGTTTTATAGATGGAGTCACAGGACTAACAAATAAGAGAGCCAGGGTTAAGGGCTAAGCTCTGTTCATTTCTGCGACAAAAAGGCAAACACATCATTTCTGACTTTTAAGTTAAAATAATCTGCGTTACCGTATTTAGCTTGCTTTACTTGTAGTTGTCTCTTTTCCTCCTCATTTAAATAAAAACTATACTTCAAAAGTGTGCACTCCAGTGTGTGGAAAAATGCAATGTTATAACTTTATACTGAGGGCAGAGTATTGAAACCCTCAGCCTGCCCTACCTCAAGCCTGGTTCCTATGGAAGTAAATCTTCTCAAAGTGAATTGGCCATTTAGAGTCTATTATATTTGAAAGGATTAAAATCATATTTAATTCACTGGGCAAAGTATGGTATTATACTGAATGGTTTTCTGAGGCTTTTGAAGAACTCTCACACTGGTTTGCTTCCATTGTTTGCTGACTTGCATTCCTGTGCTTTGAATGTTATTTTTCACCAATAATGTTTTCACTTGAATATGTCTCTTCAGCACAGCACCCACATCAGGTGTTTAGCCAGCCTGAGGGCCCTTAGCCATTTATGGGGCCCTTGTGTCAGGCAGGATTTTCTTTTTATCTCTTGGCAATACATTATAGGTGAGCATGGGCAGTCCACTGGTTGAAAGCCAGAAGAAAAGACACTTAACTCACTGGGCTTATCACAGTGGCATATCTGAGTGTTGAGAAAAGAACCTGAGCCCGATCTCTAGGCAAGTAATTTCATTTTTAAAAATTAGATATATACTTTAGCTTTGATGCCAAGGAAAAGAAGACAGAGATGTCCCTGGAACTATAAGTGGAAAAAGTTGCTTCAAGCTTTTATTATCCAGTTGCAATAGATATGTGCAGTGGATTTAACCGTGTGCTGGTCAATTCAGGGTAATTAATGTTTCTTCTTATCATTTTTTTTTGTGTGGAGTCTTTGAGCTCCTCTTTTTTAGTGATTTAGAAAAGATTTATATCTTGTTGTGCTGTAAAATATCAGAATTAACTATTGCGTGTCACTGCGTTCGGGTTCCTACTACCCAAACCCCATCTGTATCCTCTCCTCTTCATCCTTTCAGCTCCTACTGATCACTGCTGTACATTCAGGTCAATTTCAAAGCCTCTACTTATGACAGAGAACATGTGACATCCATCTTTCTGTGTCAGTTCAATCTTGTGGGACAAACTGCTGTTGGTTTCCAAAGAGACGTTTATCTCCAGGAACTGTTGCTAATGGTCCAGCACAACCAGTAAAGTGAGGGAAAATACCTCTAATCACCTCCACTTGAGGTCTCTGAGTGAGAGAATTGAATGAACATAATACAGATTAACGGGAGACAAGCATGCAGTTTTACATTTCCTGGGCACCTAATTAGGGCAATGAAGACCCAAAGAAGCAGTTAGTGTCAAATACTTAACTCTGTGTACAATTTGAATACTGAGTAATAAACTGTGCAAATGCAATGAGGCAAAGGGGCTTGTTGATCATGAAGAAGCAAATGGGAAGATATGAACTAGTTTAGCAAGGTTGGTTGGTACAGATTACCGTGGGCTCAACTTCCTTCCGTTGGCGACAGGAACGAGAAGCACATCTTTCACTGGGACTATTGCCTATGGACTTCTGGAAGCAAAAGGACAGCCAGGGTGCTCTAATTATGCACATGCTGTTTTTTGAATGCCTTTGACTCAATATAGTCAATATATCAGAGGGACATATTTTCGGTTGATATGTTCCTACCTCTCTTAGTTTTGAAGATGCAAGTTGGTATGAATGGAATCCAGGTTTACTTCTATCTTCATAACAAAATTGCTGTCCTTTTTTGGAGTATCAGTTAAACAAGGTCTTTGGTCAAAGTTGAATCTCTGTTTCAGGAATATGAATTCCTTTGTTGGTTTGTGGTGTGTCTGTCAGTAGATTTGACTCTTATGTCTTGGGATCCCCTTCACTTATATGTTATGGCATATCAGTTTAGAATAAAAACAAGGAAGAATTGATCTATTTGTTGAAAATTCTAAACAATCCAAAATTCAAAACAAACTAGCTGGGTACACATTCAAACTGCATGTGAAGTAAGGTTCTGTGCTATGTTGATGTTAATTCAGATGTGTGTAACTGGATCTGGCAAGGCTTATGTTAAATGTGGCATTGAAAGAGATATTTCCAGATCCAAATACAGTACATGCAGCAGATAATATATAGTTAGCTGTGCCAAAACCATTTGTAGATTGGTTTTAAAAGTATTACTTCAAAAATGTATTTAGCTCTGCAATGAGAAGTGGTTCAGATCAAGGAGAAGTAGTTTGTTGCAAAGTCTGTTTCATGTTAGCTTTGGAGACACTCTGTGGAGTGTTCATTTCTTCGTCAACAGGATAATGAGGTTTATCCTAGATACCTCTGATATAGAAAGTTAAGAATATGATGAAGTGTTTGATAAGCTATGAAACTTTATACACTCATTTACCCTTTGACATTACGGAGTACCTACTAAACATTATACTAGAATTAATAGGTTTAGTAAAAACAAAGATGAATAGTATGTTATCTGCCCTGTAATGATTTATGATCTTATAGTATATGGTCAGTCTGTGGGGGACACAGACATGTAAATAAATGCAACCCACTGTAAACGTGTGTAAATAGGACACAGTAAAGATTTTAAATGGTCAATGTAGTTGAAAGAGTTAATAAAGGGTTTCTGCATGAATGATCTGAGTAGGTATTTCTAGAGAGAGAGAAATGAGGGTGAGTTGGTTAGAGAATTTATCAGAGAGTGGCCTTATTAATGAAGGTGTATATACGTGAAATAAGATGCCTTATTAAAACTATGAAAATACACTTGCAACTTTTTCTGTTCTTGAATAATTTGTATGAGATTCATTAATACATGTAGCTATGCAATTAAGTTAAACCAATAAAATGAATGGCAATGTATTTTTATGATAGCACGGAGAATACATTTTGCTTTATAGTTTTATCTATACATTCTAAATGGCAACAGTGAGTGCAAAAGTGAGATTTCAAATAGATTTCATGGTGTGTTAAGAATTAATGGGTGCACATGGCTATCACCATGCACTAAACTAAACTGAAGTCAAAATGGATCAAAGATCTAAATATTAAAACAGAAACACTAAATCTACTGGAAGAGAAAGTAGGTAGAAATCTTGAAGACATAGGGGTAGGCAGGGGCTGGGGATTTAGCTCAGCGGCAAAAGCGCCTGCCTGGCAAGTGCAAGGTCGTGAGTTCGGTTCCCGGTACCGGAGAAAAACAAACAAACAAACAAAAAACAAAACAAAAACAAAAACAAAAACAAAAAAAACATAGGGGTAGGCAGAGAGTTCATGGACAAAAACCAAACTGAAAGGGAAATACTTCAAAGAATCAGCAACTGGGATCTCATCACATTGAAGTTTTTGCACATCAAAAGAAATCACCAACAGGGTAAAAAAGAAAATCCACAAATTAGGAAACAAATTTAGCCAACTGCCACTCAGACAAAAGACTTCTATTTAGAACATACAAAGAATTAAAGAAAATCAGGGCCCTAAAATTCAAAGACCAAATCCAAAAATGGGCATCTGAAGTGGATACACTCTAAGATGAAGAAACACAGATGGCAAATAAATATATGAAAGAATGTTCAACATCATTGGTAATTGAAGAAATGCAAATTAAAACAGCTCTGAGATTCCATCTCACCCCAGAAAGAATGACTATCATCAAGAAATCAACCAATTACAAATGCTGGAGAGGCTGTGGGGAAAAAGGAACACTTTTTCACTGTTGGTGAGAGTGTAGACTGGTACAACCACTATGGAAATTAGCGTGGA
Organism: Chinchilla lanigera; assembly: GCF_000276665.1. NCBI lineage: Eukaryota > Metazoa > Chordata > Mammalia > Rodentia > Chinchillidae > Chinchilla > Chinchilla lanigera. The sequence continues at coordinate 5,883,604 of NW_004955444.1, read as the reverse complement.
GATTTCTTAGAAAACTTGGATTAGCGAAGCCATTCAACCCAGTGATTCCTCTTCTGGATATTTTTCCAAAAGGGCTGAAAACATCCTACCACAGTGATATATGTGCATCTGTGCTTGCAGCAGTGCAATTTGTCATTGCTAAGTCTTGGAAACAACCCAAATGCTCATCAACTGAGGAACGGATAAAAAAGATGTGGTATTTTTATACAGTGGAGTATTGCTCAGCTATAAAAAAAATAAAGTTGAGGATTTTATAGGTAAATGGATGTGACTCGAGACAATACTCATAAATGAAATAAATCAGATCTGCATGTGTAAACGTCACATTGTCTCCCTAGTGTAAGAACCTGAAAGAGTAAATAAAACCTGCAAGGTACAATAAATATTGTGAAAGGGAAATAAATTGCTCAAAGGGAAGGGACAACTTGGATGAGGGAAAGGAGAAAAGAAAGAAAGAAGGAAGGGAAAAATATGTATGTATGTACAAGGATGACTGGGATAATTGAACTGTTGATGTCTTGGTTTATTGAAAAGTCAGTACTTAAATTTTTTTTTTTAGCAAATTTTGCATGCTTATATCTGGAAATCTGAACAACTATTTTGAGACAACAATATGCATTATAACAATCATTGTTAAATTCCTATACTTTAATTAGTGAAACTTTATATTGTTTCTGTTTTTATTATTTTTATTCCCTTTCATTGTTTGATCAATCTTGTATTCTTACATCTAGTAATCTGATTAACTTCACTGGTGATAACAATATATTTTGAAATTCTGTATCATTTTTATTGGTTTTTGGGTTGTTTTGTTTTTATTTTTGTTGTTATTTTTTCTTTTCTTTTTAAATAAGAAACAGAATTAATGGGCTTGGAGAGTGTCTCCTCAGAATGTAGTAGCACTTATAAGACATTATTTGTTCAGATTGAGGTAAATACCACCTATTCCTATTTTCTGTAGGTTTTTTTTTTTATTATGAATGCATGTTGGACTTTGTCAAAAGCTTTCTTGGCATCTATTGAGATGATCATGTGGTTTTTGTCTTTGGCTCTATTGATATGATGTATAACATTAATTGATTCACGAATATTGAACCATTCCTGAATTACTAGAATGAATCCAACTTGGTCATGGTGTATGATTTTCTTGATGATTTGCTGTATTCTATTTGCTAGTATTTTATTGACTATTTTTGCATCTATATTCATTAGGGAGATTGGTCTGTAGTTCTCTTTCTTGGTTGGGTCTTTCTCTGTTTTTGGTATCAGTATAATACTTGCCTCCAGAAATGAGTTAGGCAGAATTGTTTCCTTTTCAATTTCATTGAAGAGTCTGAGGAATGCTGGTACTAAATATTCTCTGAATTTCTTGTAAAATTCTGCTGTGAATCCATCAGGGCCTGGGCTTTTCTTTGTCAGTCAGTTTTTAGTCACAGTTTCAATCTCATTAATTGATATTGGGTCGTTCTGGATTTTTATAGCTTCTTGACTCAACCCTGGTAATTCATACATATCTAGGAATATGTCCATTTTTTCTGAGTTTTCTATCCTATGGAAGTAAAGATTTTTAAAGTAGATATTAATGATCTTCTGAATTTCTGTGGAATCTGTAGTAATATCATCCTTTTCATTCCTTCCTGCATGAATTTGAGTTCTTTTCCTTTCTTTTTTTGATAAGGTTGGCTAGGGTTTATCAATTTTATTTATTCTTTCAAAGAACCAACTCTTTGATTCATTTATTTCTTAAAGTGTTTTCTTCCCCCCAGTTGCGTTAATTTCTTTCCTGATCTTTATAATCTCCTCCCGTCTTTGGGCTTTGGGTTTGACTTGTTTTTCTTTTGCTAAAAGTTTGAGGTGCAGCATTAGGCTATTTATTTGTTCTCTTTCTGTTTTCCTTATGTGTGAATTCACTGCTCTAAATTTACCTCTGAGGACTGCTTTCATTGTATCCCAGAGATTCTGGTAATTTGTATCTACATTTTCATTTGTTTGTAGGTATTTTTAAATTTCTTCTTTAATTTCTTCTCTGACCCACTGATTGTTCAGGAGGTTGTTATTTAATTTCCAAGTGTTTATGCAGTTTTGGGAGTTCCTTTTGTCATTAATTTTCAATTCCATTGCACTGTGGTCAGGTAATATGCATGGGATAATTTCAATTTTTTTGCATTCAGGTAAGTATGCTCTATGGGCTAGAATGTGGTGTATTTTAGAGAAAGTCCCATGTGCAGCTGAGAAAAATGTGTACTCTGATGTTGTAGGGTGGAACACTCTATACATCTACTAAGTCCATCTATGACAAACCAACAGCCAACATCATACTAAATGGACAAATATCAGGAGCAAGACAAGGATGTCCACTGTCACCATTCCTATTCGACATAGTTCTGGAAGTATTAGCCAGAGCAATTAGACAGGAGAGAGAAATAAAAGGAATAAGGATAGGAAAGGAAGAAGTAAAATTATCACTATTTGCAGATGATATGATACTTTACATGGAAGACCCCAAAAACTCCACAAGAAGACTCCGTGAATTAATTGACAAATTCAGCCGTGTAGCTGGATACAAAGTCAGCATCTAAAAATCAATAGCATTCCTATACACAAACAACAAACAGACTGAGACAGAAATTAAGGAAAAAATATCTTTCACAGTAGCATCCAAGAGACTGAAATATTTAGGAATCAATTGAAAAAAAGAAGAAAAAGATCTATTCAATGAAAACTACAGGACTCTGAAAAAAGAGACTGAAGAGGATTTCAATAAATGGAAGAATATTACTTGCTCATGGATAAGAAGAACCAACATTGTGAAAATGGCCATACTACCAAAATTGTTTTACAGATTCAATGCAATTCTCATTAAACTACCATTAGCATACCTCACAGATCTAGAGAAAACATTCCTTAAATTCATCTGGAACCAGGAGAGACCCAGAATAGCAAAAGCAATCCTGGGCAGCAAAGACAACTCAGGTGGAATCACAATCCCTGACCTGAAATTATACTACAAAGCTACTGTAATAAAATCCACCTGGTACTGGCTAAAAAACAGACCTGAGGATCAGTGAAACAGACTGAAAGACACAGCCACAACCAAAAACACACTCAGCCACCTAATCTTTGACAAAGGGGCCAAACAAACTCACTGGAAGAATGATAGCCTCTTTAATAAATGGTGCTGGGAAAATTGGTTTGCCACCTGCCAAAGACTGAAAATAGATTCAAGTCTATCACCATGCACCAAAGTCAAATCAAAACGGATCACAGATCTCAATATGAAAACAGAAACACTAAATCTATTGGAAGAAAAAGTAGGTAAAAACCTTGAAGACATAGGGGTAGGCAGAGAGTTCATGAACAAAAACCAAATTGCATGTGAAACACTTGAAAGAATCAACAAGTGGGATCTCATCCTACTGAAAAGTTTCTGCACATCTAAAGAAATCACCAGCAGAGTAAAAAGAAAACCCAAAAATTGGGAAAAAATTTTAGCTGACTGTCCCTCAATCAAAGGACTTCTATCTAGAACATATAAAGAATTAAAAAACATCAGCCCCACAAATTCAAAGACCCAATACAAAAATGGGCATCTGAGATGAACACACACTTCTTAGATTAATAAATACAAATGGCAAATAAATACATGAGAAAATGTTTGACATCATTAGTCATTTGAGAAATGCAAATTAAAATAACATTGAGATTTCATCTCATCCCAGTAAGAATGGCTAGTATTAAGAAATCAACCAATGACAAACGCTGGTGAGGCTGTGGAGAAATAGGAACTCTTCTCCACTGCTGGTAGGAATGCAGAGTGGTGAAACCAATGTGGAAATCAGTTTGAAGATTCCTCAGCACACTAGGTCTAGAGGTCCCATTCAAACCAGCTATTTCCCTTCTGTGTATTTTCCCAGAAGATCTGAAAGCATCATATCCCAGTGATATATGTGCACCCATGTTTATAGCAGCACAATTTGTAATTGCTAAATTGTGAAAGGAACCCTAATGTCCATCCACCGAGGAATGGATAAAAAATTGTTGTACTTTTATATAATGGAATATTACTCAGCTACAAAGAAAGATAAACTTGAGGCTTTTATAGGTAAATGGTCGCAACTAGAGACCATACTCATAAGTGAAATAAACCAGACCTCCATGTGTAAGCGATGTATTGTCTTAGTTTAAGACAATACATTTTAGTGTAAGACAATACTTTTATCTAAGACTAGTGTAAGAATCTGGAAGAGTGAAAAAAAATTAGGAGGTATGACAGACATTGTGAAACAAAAGGAACATGCTCAAAAGTAAAGAGCAACTGGGATGAGGGAACAGAATAAGAAAGAAGGGGAAATTATGTATGTATGTATATACAGGATAGCTAATATAGTTGTATTATGGAGTTCTATCACTTTACTGAGAGGAACAGTTAATGATTAATTACTTGATCCATCTTGCATGTCTCTATTTGTTTTCCTGAGAAATCATTTTGAAGATATCAATAGGTAATACCATAACCAGTGTTAATTTCCTACCACTTTGTCTGTAACACTGTATTGCATGTATTGTTCTTATGGTGTTTTGTAAATGGATGTCTGTTTCTTAATATGTTTTCCTTCTTTTATTCTTAAAATAAATTTAAAAAAAGACATTATTTGTTATGTTTTCATGGTGGAGAACACATGCTTATGAAGGATTTAAAGTTATTGGGAAGTTATTCATTTGCCACAAGTATAAATGTGAGAAAAATATAAGCATTTTGGATTTTTCATTAAAAATACTCAAATCACCAAAAATAATTTTAAAAAATTATGATGATTTTCTCCCCCTTGAGCAACTAGCTGCTCATACTGAATCCCATGTAACAGTCCAAGTAGAATGGCTTCATTTTGTCTGTGAAGAAATGGTTTGGAAAATCTCACTCAATTACATCACTTGTCTACAAGCGGTAGACCTTTTAACTTAAAAATCGCTTCCTGTGTTGACTATTACATTTCCTATCCCAATATGTTTTTCCCAAGTGGCAGGAGATTCTGTTAAACCGGAGCCCATTTCTCCAAGAAGTAAGACCACACTGTCTACCATCTGGTCTTTCCAGAAACAATGCTCGTTTTAGCTTGCCCCTTGAGTTTTCAAATTTCTCTGAGAATTCTTCATCCACTCTTTATGACTGTATATCCACCTACTTATTCTTCTAATCTGCTATTGTTCATCCTCTTCCCTTATTCTATTTTTTCCATTACTTTTTTACTTGTTGGGGTCACTTTGCTACATGCTCAAGTTTTATCTAACTTGGAGCTTGGTCATTTGTGCTGTCACTGAGTTACTAGCCTTCCTTAAATATGTTGAAAAGGACCGTAACTGGAAAGATTAATAGAAAGAAATGTGCTATTTTCTCAACTGGTAAGGTCAAGCTCTCTTAGGATTTAAAGCTTTTCATAGTCTATTTTCTGTTTTTTTAACTTTTGTGTATAAAGATGGGGTGGTGTATAACCTCAAAGTAGGGGATTTTATTAAATGATAATTATAGTTCACCTATGTAATGGCAGCCTATTAAAAATAGGCTGGGAATATTATGTTGTACATGAGGGGGAACAAATTTATATGCCTATAAAAAGGACATATTCTGAAAATGTTATTAGTTGGTTGAAACACAAATCACTTTAGTTTAATGAAATAGAATTCATTTTTTATTTTAAAATAATTTTATTGGTTCACTTTAGATTTACATAATGATGATATTCATCAAAGGGAATTTTTAGGTATATATAATATATATTGATTAATTTTTCCCCATTTCTCTCACCTCCTTTCAACCCCTCTTCCCCTCCTTATTTACAAAAGTTTTGCTACTATTTTTCCTTCTTCTCTCCCCTTGTTCCTCTCTCATTTGAATATTTCCTTTCTATTTTGCAATATCTATTATGCATTTTATGCATGCATTTTGAGTCTGTATTTACCTTTCAGTTTCTCATACCAGAGAAATAATGTGATATTTAAACATGTGTATCCATTTTATTTCACTTAAGAGTATAGTCTCAAAGTGCATCCATTTACCTAGAAATGTCTCAGAGTTTATCCTTTATGGCAGAGTAATACTGCATTGTATAAAAAACCCCATATATTCCTTATCCATTCATCCACTGATGGGCATTTGGCTATTTCCAAGATCTAGCTATTACAAACTGTGCCGCTATAAGCATGGATACACCTATATCTCTGTTGTACGATGCATTTAATTCTTTTGGGGAGATACCAAGATGAAGAATTCCTGGGTCAAATGGGACCACTAGTTTTAGTTTTTTGAGAAATTTCCACAGCGGCTGCATCAGTCTACACTCCCACCAACAGTGGAGAAGTGTTCCTTTTTCCCCACAGCTCCACCAGCCTTTGTTAGTGGTTGATTTCTTCATGACGGCCATTCTTTCTGGGGTGAGATGGAATCTCAGTATTTTAATTTGCATTTCTCAAATGATCAATGATGTTGAACATTTTTTCATATATTTATCTGCCATTTCTACTTCTACATTTGATAAGTGTGTATTCATTTCAGATCCCCATTTTTGGATTGGGTCTTTAAATTTATGGGGTCTGGTTTCTTTGCTTTTTTGATTTTTTGGAAGTCTTTATATATTCTAGATGTTAGTCCTCTGTCTGAGGAAGAGCTGGCAAAATTTTTTCTCACTCTGTAGGTTGTGTCTTTCTTCTGTTAGTGGTTTCTTGCTATGTAAAAACATTTTAATAAGAAGAGATCTCAGTTGTTGAGTCTTTGCAATATTTCCTATGCGACTGGGGTTTTGTTCATAACGTCTTTGTGATTGGGGTTTTGTTCCTGTGTGATTGGGGTTTTGTTCACCCACATCTTTAAGTGTTCTACCTATTCTCTCTGGAGGTCTGGCTTTTCTACCTTGATATTTAGATCTTTGATACATTTTGATTTTAGCTTAGTGAATGGTGAAAGATATGGGTATAGTTTTAATCCTTGGCATGTGGAAAGCCAGTTTTTCCAGCACCATTTATTAAAGAGGCTATCTTTCTTCCAGTGAAGGTGTTTGGCCCCCTAGTCAAAGATAAGTGTGTTTGGAGTTGTTTCTGCCTCTTCTAATCTGTTCTATTAATCGTTATTTTATTTATTTATTTATTTGCCAGTACCATGGTGTTTTTATCATGGTAGGTTTGTAGTATAATTTCAGGTCAGGGATTGTGATGCCTCTTACTTGCCTTTGTTGCCCAGAACTACTTTTGCTATTGTAGGTCTCTTGTGTTTCCAAATGAAGTTTAGGCTGTTTTTTTCTAATTCTGTGAGGTATGCTACTGATATTTGATACATTAAATATATATAACAATTTTGGGAGTATGGTGATTTTCACTATATTAGTTCTTCCTACCCAAGAACAAGGGCTATCTTTCCACTTTTTGATATCTTCTTCAATCTTTTTTTTTTTTTGTCTTTTTGAGACAGGGTCTTACTCTGCAGTTCAGGCTGGCTTTGAACTCATTTTATAGCCTAAGCTGGTCTCAAACTCTCAATGATCCTCCTGCTTTAGCCTCCCAGGTTCTGGGATTACAGGCATGCGTCACCCAGATAATCTGCTTTTTTAGAGTACTGTAAGTTTTCAATGTAAAAGTGTTTTACTTCCTTTATTAGACTGGTTCCTAAGTATTTGGAGTTTTTCTGATGCTATTGCAAAAGATGTGGTTTCTCTAAGTTCTCTCTCAGTGAGTTGTCATTTGTGTACAGGAATACCATTGATTTCTGAATATTGACTTTGTATCCAGCTATGCTACTGAATTTGGTTGTTCAATCTAGAATTCTTTGCTGAGATTTTTGGAGTCTTCTATGTAGAGTATTGTGTTACCTGCAAATAATGATAACTTAACTTTCCCTTTCCTATCCTTATTCATTTTATGTCTTTCTCTTGTCTAATTGTTCTGGCTAATATTTCCATAACTATGTTGAATAAGAGTGTTGATTGCTGACATCCTTGTTTTTTTCCCTTGTTTTAGAGTGAAAGCTTTCAGTTTTTGTCCATTTAGTATGATGCTGGCTATTGTTTTGTCATAGATGGCTTTTATCAGATTGAGGTAAAGACCATCTATTCCAGTTTTCTGCAGAGTTTTTATCATGAGCAAGTGTTAGACTTTGTCAAAAGCTTTTTCTGCATCTATTGGGATAATCATGCGATTTTTGTCTTTGGCTCTGTTGATATGGTGTATTACATTTATTGATTTCAAAATGTTGAACCATCCCTGCATCCCTGAGGTGAATTCTACTTGGTCATGGTGAATAATCTTCTTGATAATTTGCTGCATCCTATTTGGTAGTATGTGTCTTATTGAGAAATTTTGTGTCTATGTTCACTGTGGAGGAGATAGGCCTGTAGTTCTCATTTTTGGTTGGATCTTTCTTTGGCTTTTGTGTCAGAGTAATGCTTACTTTCAGAGATGAATTTGGGAATATTGCTTCCTCTTCAACTGCATTAAGAAGCTTAAAGAATAGTCACATTCAATCTTCTCTAAATTTCTTGTAGAATTAAGCAGTGAATCTATCAGGTGCTGGGCTTTTCTTTGTTGGTAGGTTTTTAATTACCTCTTCAATTTCCTTGACTGATATTGGGTTATTTAGAATTTTTATATCTCCTGGCTTGAGCTCTGGTAATTAAATATATCGAGGAATCTGTCCAGTTCTTCTGTGTTTTCTATCTTATTAGAATAGAGGTTCTCACAGTAGCTATTGATCTTCTGGACTTCTGCCAATTTTTTTGTGATTTCACTGTTTTCATTCCTAGTTGCATGGGTTTGAGTCTTTCCTTTTTTTGATAAGATTGACTAAGGATTTATTTATCCTATTTATTCTTTCAAAGAACCACCAGTGTGTACTAGGGTTTATTTAATAAGATTGTTTTTTATCTGAACAACTAATTTGAAGATGATCATATGCAATATAATAACCATTGTTAATTTCCTATCATTTTGGTTTGAAATACTGTATTGTTTTTATTGTTTTTTATTCTCTTTAAAATAAAAAAGTTAAAAAGATTGTTCTTTAAATGAACTATCTGATAATTCAAAATATTTTATATGTAAATATAGACCAAAAATAATTAGGATATCTAAATATATACTAAGTTATAGAAATTTTTCAAAAATAAACTTTTCAAAGGAGATGCTTAGAAATGCCAAAGCTATATGGAAAGATATTTAAAACATTGTAAATAACTTGTACCATGGAGCCCCATCTGTTGGTGAAGAGAAGGTGGATGGTCGCCTTGAACTTGAGACCTTCTTTATCGAGCCTCTCAACAGCCATGGCGCTCAACAGTCACTTGTAAAAGTTCAACAAGTTTTCATCATTGGCTAAACCCACACCCCTTCTAGATGTAAACCTTTGAGTCTGTGTACATTTCTGTTTTCCATGATCAGCAGAATATGAGCTCTTGTTGTGGCAGAAAGCTATTTTTCATCTTAGCTGGTGCCATCAGTCTTTTCTCCTGTTATTGGACAGTATCAGAACAAAAAAGCAAAATTAATCTGTTAGAACTTTAGCTCTCATCTTAGGGAAATGTAGTATGGAAAAAAATAAATTGATCAAAGTTAGGGCAGAAAAAATAAACATAGCAGAAGGAAGAGAATAGGTTAACTTTTACACTAATGAGGTATTGATAAAATTATGAGTGTTCTATAAAACTGACTTTCTAAAATTTAGCCAAATTTGATTTAAAATTTCTGGTAAATTATATTTTCTACCAAATAGATTGTTAAGACAGAAAACTTCAGAGAATACATGATTTATACGTATATTCGGATAGCATTTCTTTATAATATTTTTATATTACAAAAGCAAATTGGAAAGAACTGGTCTTGAGAATATGCTTATTCTACTTTTTTGTGTTGACTATTTTTCTATTTGGTGTGTGTTGATATTTCTGTTCTTATGTTGATAATATTCTTTATTTCAAAATTTTGTGTTTATAAAATTATTTAAGTAAGCTTTGTGTTTTTCTGGTTAGACAATTAACAATTTTATCAATTATCAAAATACCTCTTATACATTTAGCTTAAATCACATTCTTATTCATTTATCCCTCACAATCAATTTCAAATTTTTCACTTGTACTTGAGGTTTAAGACTGACATCACTATCACTGTATATTTTTTGTATAACTTTATCTAGTAGCTATATGTTTTGCATACTTAGTTGATATTTAATTAAGAACCGTCTGCATTGCATCTATTATGAACAGGAATTTTGTAAGCATTTCATGACCTAAAAAGATGAATTAGATACAGATCTTGCCCTCAATGTGTATTTAATATCTTAAGGAAGGTAAGACCTACACAAATAAATTAACACTGAGTGGATACTAAAGTATGGTATAAGTATGTTAAGAGATATCAGAGCAGAAAGGATTTTAATTCATGTAGAAGCATAAAAAGTGCTCATGGAAGTTACTCCTATAAGGTCACCTTAAAGAGTGTTTGGGGTCACAGTGTGTCATGGTGAGGCATGAACTTTTCAGATGAGTAAGTACAATGAGGAAAGGAGTGACATTCCTTAGGAAGAAGTGGATAAAAGTTCTTTAAGCACAAAATATGTAAATGACATCATGGGAAAGACAACATGGGAAATACAGCATGGGAAGTTTGATTAGACAAAATACAATGAATGCCAAAGTTGGGTTCTACTGCCTTATGAGAGCTAATTGCTACCTTTTCAGGAATTCTGGTAGGTGATATCACTTTAGTAGTGAGATGATAGTGATGGTGATGAGAATGCTTACACCATGCAAATCGGTAAACAATAATTTTCAGGACATTTTGGGGAAAAGTTCACTGTTAAATAGTTTCCAGTGGATCATTACATCTGTCTGACAGAAAGGTTTACCTGTTGGTTCCTAATATAATCAAACTCATAATATTTAGCTTTGGTAGATGGTTTATATTGCTGTTAGTTGGAGGACAGATGGAATGAACTCCTACTAATGATTTCTTCCTTGTAATGACTGAAGTAACTGTCTGCCTACTGTTCTTATTCTGTCTGACTGGAGAAGGGGTAGAGGACAAATTTCTGTACTAGGAGTGTCTAGTGTCTTTCTTTTCGCTGGTCAGTGCTCCATGACAGCAGCGCTCAGATCACATGACACAGAAGTTTGAAGAATCCCTAGGAGCAGAGTACTGCACTCCGGAGCTTCTTTCCTGTTCATCCATCTGATAGTGCTATGTTAATTGCTTTCATCAGGGATGAGCTTGTTTATGAGAAAGAGGTGGGGAAGAGATTCTAAGAATAGTGTAGTTTGAATGACACTCCAATAACTAGAAAATAAACATGAAAAATATCCCTTAAGCCTTAATAAGTGGCTTCAGGCTTTCAGACCTTTAGGAATCAATATGAACATGGCCAGAACTACTGTGTCCTCTTTTGGATCCAAGGTGGAGATGCTTGATCTGCCTCAGAGCTGGGATCAAGGTACTGGGGATCCCACAGGAAAAAAAAAAAAGACCAAGGTGTCCATGTGTTGCATGCGCTCATATATTTTTCCTGAGAGGTGATCTATAAGTTGTGTCAGATTCTCAGTGGGGTCTGTGCCATGCACTCTGGGTGCCCAGTCTGTCATTTTCCCTGCCGTCACCCCTACTTAAATGTTTTAGGAAATAGGAAGAAGGTTCATGTTCCTTTAATGAAAAAGTATTGATGCATTCCCAGAATTTATTGTAAAGAACTAGATGTGAGAAAATCTCTTAAATGTTTTGAGGTATATATATTTTCATATATTCTCTCTTTTGATGTTTACAATTACTAATTAGGTATAATATTTTCTATTATCCTGAACTGAGAATTAGAGTCATACTAGGGCAAAATGGGTCTGATAACCTGAGCTGCACATCATCTTGAATATTTGAAAATGTGACAGGCAGGCCTTATCGATTGAAAATTTTGGTTCAGCAGGTCTGGAATAAAGCCTGATTATCAGCATGTTACAAAAAATTCCTGAGGCAATTCTGATGTACAGCCCACCTTGGGGACCACTAAGCTGGGTCAATTACTCATACTATTTTTGACAGAGCTAGAATTTTAACCAGGTACAAGAAAGACCCATTTCATTCCCATCAGACAACTGAGTAATGGCAAGTTGCCCTGTGAGATTAGTAAAATAGGCAGTGTTATAGGTAGAACCAGTTTTTCAAACACTTCATTCAATTTGAGAAGTAACATTTCATTAGAATAAACATTTAATGAAATTGTTTCTGCTCATAATACTGTCTATCTTCTAAATTTCTTTATTCCTTCTAAGTCATTGCTATGGCTTGTGTCTGGATGTCCCCCCAAAGCCTCATGCAGTCTTGGGGAGGCCTTCTAGAGTGTTTAATTGATCCATGATCCAATGCTGGTATTATGGGTGTGAGTGCTACACCCATCCTGGGGTGGGAAGCCTGCATACAATATAAGGGAGAGAAAGAAGCTTGCTTGAGGCCATTCCTCCCTTTTATGCTCTTGCTACTTTTGCTGTCTTCTGCCACCATGAACTGTTGCCCTCTGCCATGTGCCACCCTGCCCTGGAGCCAGCCTATGGACCAAAACCTCCAGAAACTGTGAGCTAAATAGATATTTTCTCCCTTTAATTCTGGGCATCTGGCATTTTGTCTCAGGAATGAGAGAGAAGTAACCAAGACAGTAAGTTTGTCATTTTCTATATACATACATGCATACATACATACATGCATACTAAGATCTTGACTATAGCCAGTACAATAAAGTAATAGATATTCAAATCACAGAAAAGCTGTACATTAAAAAAGATTTTAATAAAGTGCTATCTTTAACAGTAACATTCATATAGAATTTTATTTCATATTGACTTTTTTCAGTTTTTTTCTGAAGTCTTAACTTTTTCTGGGAAAATGACAGTTGTAATTTAGTAATTCTTATCCTCCTTTTCTTTATAAGGCCATTCATTGCTCTATTATTTTTGTCCAAAAATCCCTTTGCTTTAGGGTGGAGTCGAGCTGCTTGAAAACAATTTGTGACTTTTAAGCTTGAATTTACGATTTGTTAGCAAGGTCCAGAGAAGCATTTAGTCTTGGACTAATTGTTCTCCACTCTCTAGACAAGAATTTTCTGAATACTTTACACAGTGTCTCATGAATTATGAGTTTTTTTTTCTTGTTTGGCTGGAGGGAACAAAGTCTACTTCTCGCCTGTTTGAAAATGACTGTGTTTCACTCTAACATCTTTGAATGGTTCTCCAAATGGCTTCGTGATCTCCTGCACATATACACAGGCTCCAGTCATCTGCTAAGTACTCAAGGGGAACTTTCATATCATCAATGTCTTCCCTCTGTGAAACTCTCTCCTCCATAGTAATTAGTCCTGTGACTTCTAGCCAATTACCTTTCCAATGTCTTAGCTATTTCTCCTAAGCTCGTGGAGACATTAACTTAGCTTCTCCCTGTGTCTTAGCCTGGAAACTTCCTCACGGTAGTGAGATAGGCCAATCATAGGCTTCATCTTGTTTATGTCCCTGAGATATCACTGTTTTTCATTGCCTGGTGTCTAATGTCTTGAAAACATTTAATATATGGGCTTCATATCTTAATTATTTCAAGAGGGAAGATAAGTGTGGTTCCTTTTATTTTATCTTTTATCTTGGAGGTAAGTGGGCATGTAGAAAACTGAATAAAAATAATTAATCAACGTAGGTCTAATCACTTAAATTATAACATCTTAAATTATATATGATGTACTGAAAGGGTATAATAAAGAATGAAAGATTAACAGAGAAATATTGGACGGAGATTAGAACTAGGAGGTAAGTTCTTCATACATACTGTTTTACTTAGTCCCTAGAATTCCATGAAGTACAAGTGTGTGGTAGTGAAATTTGGGACGTGGGCCTGGTTGTTTCTACACTTGTATTCTTTCCGTAGTATTCTCTGTGGCTCTTTAACACTCAGACTGTTTAGAAATAGCATTTGTCATTTGATTATAGAACAGGATTTATAGGACCAAGGAGATTCATAAACTTGAAAACCTTCATGCAAAAAGATTGGCAAGGAGCTTAATTTCTTTACTTTTTTTCAGTTAATTCATAGTTATTCATGATTATACAATCTTTTTTACTGTAGAGGCAAAACTTCTTAATCTTAAATGTTCAGACCGCTATCACTTGACTGTAGTCAATCACTTAAGTTTTATCAACTTTGTTATACCTCAAAGCAGCCAGCTTAGACTTGCATTTTAGAGTCTGCTCCTCTTGTTCTCACGTTGGTCTCTCTGCTCCCGGTGTCCTGTGTGAGACAGTGGCCCACATACAGTTGGTGCTCACCAGTTAGACATGCTCATCTGTACTGTTCAGATTGCGTTGCCGGGCCCAACTGTCCAAAATACAGAACATCAAAGAAGGAGTGTTTATTTTGCCAATATTCTCAGAGGCTTTAGCCTGTCATTGGCTAGATCCAAGGCAGGAACATCAAGGCCAAATGGTGTGGAGGAGCGAAGCTCTTTAGTTCATGGTGGCTGGGGAGCAGAATAGAGGAACAGTGACAGAGAGAAGGGTTAGGAACCAGACATGGACCTCCAGGTCTGCCTTCATCACCCACCTGACCACAACGAGAATTGTGCTTTCCTGATCCACTGGATGCCTCCTGACCCAGTCCAGCTGACACTCACAGTTGAATGTCACATCCTCCATCCCACAGAGACTGTTCCACTAGCTCATCTGTACATTACGCGACGAAATCACGCTGCATTCAAGATCCAGTTCCTTAGGAGAATTTGTTCAGTGCTTTTAGTTTCAATAAATCTTTTTCGGGGCCTTCCTTTTTTCCGTGGATCTCCTGCTATAACATTGATCAAAATTTATATTGTGCTAAAATTGATTAATAATTTAGACACATATTTAATCTTTACTATATATACTTAATCTCTACTATATATAGTCTATATATTCTTTGTTTAGGCTACAGGAAAATATCCAGCACAGTAAATATTTAATACATGTCTGCTTTGACAGCAAGCTGGTGTAACCAGCTGTGCTTACTCTGACTAGATTCTCATAGGGGTTTCTTTTGTATTACCTACTGACATCATTAATCATGTTCAAATTATGTCTTTGCTCCAAGACACGTGATTCACTGCCCATCTGAAAAACAGGTTAATAACATAGCAATGGCTATATTTTAGAAGTTATACTGTAGTAACTTTTAATTTATTTTCATGTTTGAAACTTCTCTTTGGATATTTTTTGACCACTGTATTAATGTCTATATTCTGTCTCTCAGGCTTATCAATCACATGGGTCTCTTATTGCACCCTAATTTCATTGCTCTAGAACACAGAACAGCCTAATTTCGTTGCTCTTTGCCTTTTGGATTGCCTAGGGCCCTTGCCTCCCTCCCCTCCAAAGCTGCAGAGTCTATAGGTCGCCGTCACTTCTACAGCATGTTTTACATGGTGGAAGAACAGACAGGCAGAATTTTAGTATTAACTGGCTCTAAAATAACAGAAACACAACAATTTTTTCCCAGGGAGGAACTGTGAAATCTCACAAAATCTGCAGCACAAAGTCTTGGGCGCATATATGAGTCAAGGTGCAGACCCAGGAGAAAGACTGAAGCCAACCTGGAGCTAAGCGGGCCAACATGTAATGTCATTGCTTAGTGATTTGACCTGTTAGGGCATTTTTGGATTACTCATTGAAAAGTATCCCGTGAACCATGGCCTTGTGACATTTAGGAGGGAACTGGAAATAAGCATGGGAATTTCTTATTTAAAAATTCTTCTCCATTTTGAGTTCCCTTACGATTATTTTGTAAGAAATTCCAAAGTAGGGCTGATTGAGAAGAGGATACCTGAGAAGAAGATACTCTGCAGATGTCTTTGAGGAGGTGTGGTGAGAATACCTGAAAATAAATTGCAGCAGGTTGTAAATAATTACATGATTTTTACTGAAAGAGAGTTTCAACAAGCAAAAAAGTTTTTACAATTGCCAAAAACTTCAGATTTGAATGAATTAAAAATTGGACCCAAACAGAGATGAAGGGCACTAGGAACTGTAAAAACAAAGATGAATATGAAATATTTTCTTATTTATATTTCTTTAACTGATGACTTTACATAACTTTAAATTATAGTGTTATAATTATAATATCAGTGTACTGTGTCATTTATAAAATATATAGACATAAAACGTGCTACAAGAAAAGCACAGAGGTCAGGAGGAAAGAAATGAATGATTCACAGGTTTAAAAAGATAAAGTGAAATAATGAAGAACTTCAGGGTTGCAGGATACGAGATTAATATACACAATTTTAATTGCATTTCTATATCCTGACAACAAAAAGTTGTTAAAATGAAGTTAAAATCCAACACCATCCACAATAACACTCTTACATTTGAAATAAAGAATAATCTTTAAAAAAGATTCAAGATCTGTATATTGAAAACTATAAAAATATTATTGAGAGATTTTTAAAAAACCTACAACTACAAAATCTATATCATGTTAATAGATTTAATGGTTTTAATATTATTAAGATGTCATATCTTTCCAATTTGATCAATAAATCTATTATCAGGCCTTTTCTTTTTAAGAGAAATTGACATGTTTATTCTAAAATTAATATATAATATAGAAATGAAGACAACCTAGACTTTGCTAGTCTTGAGTTTTAAAAATCAGTAAAACTCAAAATCATATAATGATATTCTTGAATATAGTGTATTTAATGTTGTTGATTAACTTAAATTTTCATTTGTGAGTGACACAAAAATTAAACCATTGATTAAAAATTATGACTCACATTTCGAAAGTGACTGACGTGATTCTAACTTTTGTAAAGCAGCAGGGTAAATGGCAGAGCAGGTTCACTGTTACTTGGACTGGTCACTTACCCAAGTTGGGTGAGACAAAACACACATAGAAGTTACCTGAAGCAAAACATACGACTTCTAAATAGGCAGTCAGAGGCAACAACAGCCTAGGGCTCAGGTTAGGCGGGTGCCCCGCAGATCAGGACGGCTGCCTAGGGCGGGTGGAATGTTGTTTTTGAATGCCCACTGGCAATGTAGCTGAAGGACCTCAGAGAACAGCCTGCCCTGCTTTTTTATACCCTGGGGGCGCCGTGACACCTCAAGTGAAGTGTGGAGGGACATTCTGTTTCTAAGGGGGACGGGAACAGGTCCTGGCATGTTCCAGCAGTTGTTTCTTATCTCAGGATGTTACATCCCCAGCTTATTGTACAGAAAGGGAGGAGAGTTGATTTGTTTCAATTCCACCACAAGTGTCTTGCAGAAATATTTTGAGATGTTTACTTTAGCACTTCCCATATATCATATTTTAGGGCCTCTAGATCCACACCGTGAGCTCACTCTGGGGAGAGAGCCAGGATTTAGGTGAAGAACCGATGCACCCTGGCTGAGGTCCGGAGAACACCTCTAATTGGGCAGTTACGCACACTGCCCTGGTTACCTTCTACTTGAACGTGGGCATGTTCTCTCGTAGGTAATTTATATATATAATCTGGAAAGGCAGATGCAATTGTCGGTGTGAATAATGCTCTGGCTAGCCGTACAAGAAAGAGGAGTACTTCTGGTTGTCCTGCCTGTTGAAACGTTTGGAAAAAAGACTTTTGTCTAAATGCCCTCTTTCCTGGTTCTAATTAAGTCTTAAACGTTTTCTTGTGGTGTTCAATGGATTTTTAAAAATCCATTTTACTCTTTTTAGTGTGTAAGTACAGTGACAGACGCAGGAAAGTAATCTAAAATGTATGTATTAAAAACAAATTGTTCTCTGCTGTTCCTGTGAGATCCCATAGTCCAGAGACACAGGTGGGAACATCGGAATCAGCGCGAGCCAGGAGAAGTTTCCGCAGCTGGGCCAGGAGCTTGGCAAGACTTTGGAGCGCAGCTGTACCGCGTGGGAAGACCAGTCTTGTAATGGACAAACAGCTGTTTGAACCAGACTGTGAATCTCTCAAAAGGCAGCAAAGGGTGATCACTGCTCCTAAGGAGGCCACCATCACAGTTGTGTGGGTAGAGGATCAGTCCAGAAGGCTGTAAGCACTTGGAAAGAAATCTGTGGGTTTGGTTCCAAAGGTTGGAGATTAGGACCTGCAAATATGGTTTTGTTTCTGCTGGTTCCCCAAATACACTTTAGCACTTTTTAAGGATACTGGAGCTGTGTGAATATCATACAATACTGTTAAAAGCCATTAATCTCAGCTTCATATTCAGAGTGCTGCAGTATAGAATCATGATCAGTTATATTCTGATTTTAAGCTCAGAATAGCAATACTATTTATGAAAAGAGAGATCAGATGTGGTTCTCTCTGTATGACACCCTAAATTGAGCGCAAAGCAGGTAAGAAGTGGTTTAAGATGCTTGATAGCAGGGCCTTAATTTTTAAGGCATCTATAGCACTTCTACTTTAAAGTTTCTTATTTGATGGCTAGAAATTACCGATTAGTCAGAAATGGTATATATTGGTTATGCCTTGAGTTTTAGATAATTACATTAATTTAACTAATGCATATTTTCCATTATCTGTTGGAAGAAGGAGTCTCTGTGTCCTGAATTTAGCCTGCCATCAGTTCTCAGAAGTCAATCTTCATTCTCAAGTGAAGCTACAAGTATCCAGACTGTCCTTCCACGCTGAGAAAGGTTCAGTGAGAACTCTACGCAGTGGTTCCCCCATTTTTCTCAGGTTCTCCCTTGTGTTTGCACTCAACACAGTCATAAGGTCTTTAAACATAAGTCCCAGCTTTTAATTTCCTTTGCATGTAGCTGGTAATTTGTTAATTGCTATATTCCCAGTAGTTGGAGGGTGATTAGAGCTTAATATATGCTCAGTAAATTGCTTATGAATAAAGAAGTCAAAATGAATTGTAATTTTCCATTGTCTTCCTTTGTGCTGTTAATCTTGGCTTTTCATAAATACTTTGTCTCTACACTACAATATTTTTGTGATCATAAGCTGCTGTACTGATATAACGCGAGGTGTAAGAGCACAGGCTTCTGTCTTCCTATCTTGTAGAGCGATGTCTTTGCAAGTCGTCATTTCCAGTGTTTACACAGAAGTGATGTGTTGGGTGCCAGCCTGTTCTCTTCTCTCACAGGTCTTTCACAGGGGGAAGACAGTCATTTTCTTTTCTAAGAGAAGCAATGGTATGATATTGTTTCAAGAGAACCTTCTTATTTCTTTTTAATTTTAGTGCTTCTGCCCTCTGTAAATGTGGAACATTAAAGCTTTATACATCAAGTCTTCTATAAAAAGTATCATCATATTGATTGGTTTTCGTAGTACTGGTATTGAACCCAGGGCCTTTGCGGAAGCTACATCCCCAGCCCTTTTTATTTTGAGACAAGGTTTTGCTAAGTTGCTGAGTTGCCTAGGCTAGGCTAGGTCTTGTGATCCTGTTTCCTCGGCCACCAAGAGTGCGTAGATGGAGGGCATGCACCACCGTGCCCATCTAAAGTAGCATTTTTGATGAATCAATTAGAAGATAATTTCATGTAAAAAGTGACAGTTATCCATAGACCGCTATTGATACTCAAACACATCAACATAATTGCTAATGGATACAGTGAATAGGAGAATGGGAAACTCTCAGGCAAAATCTGAAGGTGTGTGATCCCACGGTGGAACTGTGGGGTCATGAGAATGAAGACCATTCTTGGTTACTCTAGGCATGCCCTTTCGGTGCATTGTACATCTTCCTCCCTTTCTGTCCTTATTACTTCTCCCATTGCTCATCTATACTTTTTTTAAGCACAGGTTGAGTATCCTTTATCCAACACATTTGGGATCAGAATTCGTTCAGATATTGGACTGTTAAAGTTTGAGGTATTTGTATAAACATAATATCTCAGGATTGGAACCCAAATCAGAACAGAAAATTAATTTGAGTTTCATGTACATATTCCTTAAAATTTTATTTTAAAGAGAAAAAAATAAAAAAATTGCAAAACAAAATAATAGGAGAGTAACAATGGTTAATACGTCGTGTATTATTATGTTTAAATTAGTTACTGTGAGTACAAGATATAGGCATTCAATTGTAGAAACAATATTAGCACAAACCTTTCTTTTCAATGA
>NW_004955444.1:5851829-5863412 GCF_000276665.1 Chinchilla lanigera | reverse complement strand
ATACAATTAATTATATGTATGATTTATATATTAATATGACTTTATATATGATTAACATTTACGTATTTTGCTTTTCCCTTCCTTCTTTTCTCCTTTCCTCCATCCCAGTTTCTCGTTTCCTTTGAACAGTTCCTTCCAATTTCACAATATCTGTTGTACATTTTGGATCTTATTTACTTGTTATGGTTGATACATTGTGTCAACTTGAAGTCTAGAAGCTAAGTAACTCACCAGTTCTATGTACTGGGGTGTAAAGGATATGCCCTTCTTGTTCTAGGATGTTGTCCATTGTGTCAACTTGAGAAGTTTAAAAGTTCAACTAAGTGCTCAGCAGGGAGCCAGGGTCCTTACTTTGTAAACATCCTCAGCTTGTGGAAGAGGAGGGCGCAGAGATGGTGTGGGCATGGGTGGATAGCCAGCACGCAATGTAAGGGAGGAAAAGAGGCTTGCTCCTCCCAGCTTTTGGTCTTATTGCTTTTACCATCTTCTACTGCCTTGAACTGTTGCCCCTTTGCCCTTCCACCCTGCTTTGGAGCCAGCTGATTATTACCTGAAACCTCCACAAACTGTGAGCTAAATAAACCATTCCTTCCTTAATTTTGAGTGTTGAGTATTTTGTCTCCGCAATGAGAGACAAGTAGCTAAGACATTACTCTTCAGCTTCTCACACTAGGGAGAAAATACCATGTTTACATAGTTCCTTGCCATTTCATAATATTTATTGTACATTTTGGATCTTATTTACTCTTTCAGCTGCTCACAGTGGATAATTTCAGCAAGCCAGCACATTTATATGCCCTAAATTCAGTCGGTATTCTAGCTGTGAGGGCTGAGATCAGACCTTTCAGCCTGCAGCAGTCAGTGCACCTTTTGCGGTGGGCCTGAACCCAGCTGGGAGCCACTATATGGAACCGGCAGCTAGTCTGAGTTCTGGGCTCAGTTGGCCCCTGTCCAAGATGGCTCCTGGCCATCCCACACAATCGTTTGATCCCACAGAATGACCGAGCTCTCAGCACTCATCCCTAGCTAGTGCAGTCCTTCATGTCCACTGCTCCCCTCCACTGCTACATCTCTCCATGGAGGCCTCTGGGGTTGCCAGCAGACCCATGTGTCCCCAGGATTGAACTGATCCTTTCATGCCGTGAGTCCTGGCTCAGGCAGAAGGCTCTGCTGGCTACCTCTTTCTTCACTGAAGTTTCTGTCTTTACTCTCTCCACGGGATTCAGTTTTAGCTTCAGATCCTTCCTGGGTCCAGGGGACCCATTTCCCTCCTTCTTGCCCTCCTTGCATCGCTATATTCCAGTGTCCGCATAGCAACTCTCCAAGAGGCTCTTTCTGCGCTGCTTAGCGCTCCACCGTCTTGGTGTTCCTCCTCATATCCATCTTATACACATAGTATAAATGTATTTTTATGCAATATTTTTAATGTGTGTATGTTTTTTTTTTTTTTTTTGGTTTTTTTTTGGTACCAGGAACCGAACTCATGACCTTGCGCTTGCCAGGCAGGCGCTTTTGCCGCTGAGCTAAATCCCCAGCCCCTGTGTGTATGTTTTAAATGAAATATGAACCTGAAATCAGGTGTGGAATTTTCCACTTGTTGCAGAGGATCAACTCTTGAAAAAGTTTCACACTGTGGAACATTTCAAATTTTGAATGTCAAGATTAGATATGATCAACGTGTAGTTTGATCTTAATTACTGATGCAAGTCAGGCTGCTACAACCCGAAGGATTTTTAATCCGTGTGTGTGCTCAGCAAATATCAACATGCATTCCTTTCAGTCACAGAATGTGAAAAGTGACTGCAGTAGAAAACTATAGATTTCTCAGTGACACACATATTGAAAACAATCTTTTCATTTTTTAAAAAAATTATTTTCTTTTATTTTAAAGAGAATAGTAAAAAAAAGAACAATAGCAAAATACAAACAAAGCAAAGCAAGGACATTAAAAATGGTACAGGGTTTCAAACCAAATGATAGGGATTAACAGTGGTTGTTATATTACATATTGTTCAACAAAGTTGCTCAGATTATCAGATGTAAGAAGAGAAGATTGATCAAATTATTAAAAGGAGTAAGAAAATAATAATTTAAAAGAACATAACAGACTGAATTTTTTGTTTTTGCTGTGAGCAAAATCTTACATTTTCCTTTTAAATTCCTCTTAAGAAAGTTTAGAGTCTTTAATACCTCAAAGTATTCAAGGAGAAATCAGTTTTAATTTGACTTTAGATTTTTTTTTTTTTTTTTCTTTTCTGGTACCAAACTTAAGACCTTGCACTTGCCAGGCAGGCAGTTAGGCTGTTGAGCTCTGTCTCCGGTCCTGACTTTAGATTTGTTATCCATTTCCCTGTCCTTTTTTCCCTATAATTCGTAAAGTTATCTCTCCCACAACTCCTCCAGACAACAGCTGGTCTCTAACTGCGTGGTCCTCACTGACCAAGTGAACGGGTCAGAGAACAGCCGCAGGTAAGCCAAGGGTGGGCTGGGAACTTCCCCTGGGCCAGTAAATGATCCACAGAGATTAACTCACCATCTTTTGCTTCTACCCCCAAATTTAATAATCTCCAAGCTCCTGCTTTTACCATCCTGATAATTATACCTACTTCTACAACTGTAGCACTAACCTGGCCCCAAGGCTTAGCTCTTCTCACAGAACCAAAGATTATTGCTACCAGTAGCTGAATCTACTACACCTCATTCAATTTTCTATGAGGAAAATAGAATTCTGGCCAAATGTTTGTCTCACAGAGGAGGGCAGAGCTGGACATCGACTCCATGCCTCTTTAGTCTAGAGCTCCTTTTATCTCATGCCAATGCACTTTTCAGACTCAACACTTCACAAGATAATTTATGCTCTATAAAATCACTAATTCCTCATTTCAGCAACTCAGTGTTACTGGCATCTTCATTCTCCAGTGTTCTCTTTTTATTTTGATTCCTCATATTTTAGGATATAACTATCTATCCTGCCTCTTAAATTCTATGCTTAATGACAATCTCACTTTTTTTTTTTAATACCATGTCTTCTGTATTCTGAGGCAGTCTTTTGGAGTCTTATTTTGTGTCCCTATTTTTTATTTTCTATTTTATTTTTATGGCAGTATAATCTAATGTGTATCATGTGCCATCCACTATGGATACAGAGCAAGCTTTCATGTCATTAAAGGAAAGAAACATACTGCTACTATTATATATAAAGTTTTGGTTTCACTGGGTCCTGTTCTCCCACCGTCAAGCCTACCTTCTTCAGGCTTTTGACTCCCCCACACCATTAAATTCCTATACCTGAAACAGAGCTGCCATGTGACATATACTCAGAAACATGCTCCAGGGGAAGAGAACTGAAACTTGGCTATTAGATGTCACCATAGCCATAGCCATCTGTAGAGGTCAGTCCCTGGAGTCCAAAGCAAGAGCAGCTTTGATAGCATGGGCTAGAAAGGCTGAGGAAGATGGGCTACACTTCCAGAGTTCACCTGCCATGAACATTGCCCTTGCTTCTTAAGTACTTTCTCCCTTTAGTAGCCCCTGGGGTATGAAGCCTGGGATCCTCCCACATACCTGGTTGTTTCATCATAGTATCATTGGCTGCTAAGGACTCATCTTCTCAGCTTCTAAATGGCAGAAAGTCACACGGTTCAGTCCTTGCACCTCCTCTCTCTCTCTCTCTCTTTCTCTCTCTCTCTCTCTGTGTCTGTCTCTCTTTCTCTCTCTGTCTCCCTGTATGTATGTGTGTCTCCACACTACAGATGATGTCACCCAATCCAACAGCTTTAAGAATTATCTACACCCTTCCTCCTCTCAAAACCCTTTGTTAATCAATAGGCATCATTCTACCACTTCTGTGCAAGATCAAATCTGTTTATCACTTTCTGCCATCTTTATTCTTCACAGAATTTATTACTATCTGCTTTTATACTGGCCTATTTATTATTTTTTCTTGTGAGATAATGGTATTTGATTATAAGATATCAGATATTTGAAAATTGGTTAAAAGAGTCAATTTTAAGTTTTCTTGTCACAAAAGAAAAATACATAAGGTAACTTGTACATTAATTACCTTTATTTAACCACACCATAGTGTACATATAGATCAAAACATCATGTTGTACAACATAAATAAATACTTAAAATTAATAATGGAAAAGAGTATAACTGTGTTGAAAGCTTAGGGAAACTTTCCTGAGGGATTTGCAATTGAGATGAAGATATGATGATTGAGATGGAGATTGAAGATTGAGGTGAAGATATGACAGTCATACAAATTTGGGATATGCTATAAAGAGGGAACTTATACAAAGCTCTTGTGAGGAGAATGATCAATTTGAGTAAGAGAAGACAGACTCATGTAGCTTGATCACTGACTGTCAGGGAGAGGAGTTCAAATGATGCTGGAGAGATGGTAAGGAACATAAACTAGTCATGACTTGTATATTAATTTTTAAAAAAATTTAGAACTTATGGGCCCCTTGATTAATGTTGGGTTTCCCAGTCATTCCGACTAATATGCATATTAGGCATATTTCTGAGTATATGTCAAAGGGGGTGGCATATATATATATATATATATATATATTATATTTATATGAGAGGTGAAAATAGGGAGGCTATTCAGGGCTATCTATATAGTCTAAGAGAAAGCTTAGAATCATATAGAACAGGACATATGACAGAGGAGCAAAATGAATAGCTTTGAGGGTTAGTTAAGAAATAACCTTGGGCTGGGGATATAGCTCAGCGGTACAAGTGTCTGCCTGGCAAGTGCAAGGTCCTGAGTTCAATTCAAAAAAAAAAAAAAAAGAAGTAAACTTATAGCAAAGAATTAGATCTGTGGAAAGAGGAATACACAGATATCAAAAAAATTCCTATGTGTTTAGCTTGCCTTTCACTGAGATAAAGAATGATATAAAAGAACTATATTTATCAAGTAAAAAGGGGGTGGCATTATCCATAAATTCAATTTTGGATGTTCTTGGTGCTCAGCTATGTGGAGGGTTTCTGATACAGTCCTTTTGGATATTTATGGTGGTTTCATTATATAGTTACTGATAATCTTTAAGGTATATTGAACATTGATCACACCAATGAAAGAGAAATCCTGTGCAGGGTTGCTAAAGCTAACACAACTAGAAGGGTAAAGTTTCTAATTATGAAATTGGAAAAGCAGTTTGGTTTAGCTGTCTCAGAAACACTGTAGCTGAGCATTCTGGTTATACTTCCTGGGAGCTCCAGGAGCTCAGTGAGAGTAAAGAGTCATATCATTACAAAGAAAGATCCTAGGAAATTCCAAGGGAGTTACCTTTCCAAAAATTATTTGCAGCACCACCAAAAGAGCCAGCATGTGACTAACTGGTAATGTTTTCATGAAAGCTAATATGTGTATTCTAACATTGTCAAAGATTGAAATCATGGGCATTTTGGTCCCACTGATTTTCCATTTTGTTCTGGGAAGAGTTACCCTCAAACATGTTGTTCCTTGGGCACCACCCAAGGAACAAGTTATTCTCTTTAAAGCTATTCTCTTTAAATTGGAAGCATACAATTCTTTTCAACACCATTAGTTCCACAGCCAAGTTCCTGGGCTTATGCACTTTCCCTCAACTTACAAAAGTGGTTTATCAAGGATGTTCTTTTTTTCTGAGGCAGAGTCTCACTTATTACATTGCCCAGGCTGGCCTTGAACTCTTGGTGATCCTCTTGCCTCAGCCTCTGGAGCACTGGGATTATAGGTGGTGCTACTACTCCTGGCCTTCAAGCACGTTCTGGATCTTTCTTCTGGGGACCCAATACAGTGCAGTTAGATTGATTCACTATAAATACACTGGAGAGATTTTAGGAAACCTAATTATATTATTGAAATGAAGCATTTGATACTAATCAGGCTCTCACAGTATTAGGAATACAGCTCTTTCTTCCTTTCATTTTTGTTGTTCTTGTTTTTAAATCCAGATTGCCAACAATTTCTACCTGACATTCTGAGAGAGTGATTTTCTGGAATTTGTGTACTTCTAATATATTGAAAAGCACAATTTACACATTCAGAAAAATGCTTGTAAATGTGTCTGATTAACCTATTAAGATTTCTATTTTTAGATGCATATATATACAGTTCCCTTGATATTTCCATTGCAGTGGCACTTTTGCATTTACTTGTATTTATACATATATTTCAGACATTTAAATAATTTGAGGCTAATATTTTCTGATTATACTTGCCTCTGGTGTTCTCCATACTTTTCTCACTCAGCCTCTAACATAATTATATGAAAAATGTGAAAGAGAGTGTGTGATTCTCCCTTTGGTGCCTTAGCTGGCAAGGAGGCATGGAATCAAGGAAGTTAGTGGATGTCACAGATGAATGAAGCAAAGGGTGTGTACGTGTATCCAAAATGGAGGTCAAGGAGTGAAATTGGCAATTCGTATTTTGGTTCTTGTCAACTGCTGTTACAGGACAGGAATACTTTTACCAGAGTACATAAAAATCATAGAAATTGTAGAGCAACTTTCAGGTAAGTTGGGAAAGATTTGAGGGCATTTAAATAGTGTTTGGTGATATATAATTATAAAAGCTGGAATAGAAAATTTTAAGGTTTATGTATTAGGTTTTTACAAAGTGGCACAAATTTTGGAAAAAATTGAACTTGCTTCTGTTTTCATTTTACACATAATTCCCATTTTAATGATTACCTCTCTGAAAGCCTGATAGACATCAAAATTAAGAAACTTTTGATGGGTTGTAGAGTGAGCTGCCAGACTTGGTGCTTTGGCTCCCACTGCCATCTCAGGGCACGTCTGATCCTCAGGAAAGCCTGGGACATTTGTTGAGCTGCCTGGGAGAGGCCAGACTTGGTGCTCTGCCTCCTGCTGCTATTGTGGGGGAAATCTGATCCCCAGGAAAGCCAGGGACATTCACTGAGCTGCCCGGGAGAGCCAAGGCTTGGCAGTTCACCTTCTTCCTCCATTGTGGAATGAGTCTGATCCCCAGGGACCCCAGGGACCATTGGTGAGCTGCCCAGGCGGGGTGAGGCTCGGTGCTCCTCCTGCATCAAAAATGACAAGACGAAGGAGAAAAATGCAACCTCAGACCTCCACCCCATCCAGAACAAGTCCAGGAGACATTGACACAGGAGAGTTGGTAATTCATATTCTTGAAATTTCTGAAATGATAGCAACTGAAGTAAAGAAACAACTACATCAGGCCATAGAAGACATAAAATCAGAAATAATCTCTCAGGTAAAAAACATGACAACAATAATGAAAGAATTACTTGGTGCATCAAAAGAAGACACAGATTAAAAAATCGAGGAGCACAGAAAAATGATGGAAAGCTTGAATGAGCAATATAAGAAAGAATTGAATGGATGAATTGTATTCAAAGAAATATCCAGGAAATTAAAAATTCCATTGAAAGCTGGCAAAACCACTTAAATAAAATGGAAGATAGACTTTCAGAACTTAAAGATAACATTGCAGCTAGCAATCACAGAACACAAGATCTCTTAAAAATAACAGGAAATAACAATTCAACAGCTGCAAGATAAGGCAAGAAAAGTAATATAAGACTGATAGGTCAATGAAAAAGCAGGAGGCAACATGAATGACATGAAAAGACTATTGCAGAAGTAATAGCAGGAAATTTCCCAAGCATGGGAAAAGAATTTAACATAAAGTTAAGTGAAGCATATAGAACTCTAATTAGTCATAGCCAAAATAAAACTACACCCAGACACATAATAATCAAGATCCCAGAAATTCAGCAAAAGAACAGAATATTAAAATCTATTAGAGAAAAGAAATAGATTACCTATGAAGGAAAACCAATTAGAATCATGGCATATTTTTCAACACAAATCATTAAGTCGAGAAGAGGTTGGAATGAAGTATTTCAGGTCCTGATAGAAAACAATATCCACCCCACATTGATGTGCCCTGCAAAAGTATCTTTCAAAATTAATGTAGAAATAAGCTACTTCCACAACAAAGAACAACCGAATACATTCATAATCTTCAGACCAACCCTATAAAGAGTACTGAAAGATATTGTAGAAAGAGATAAAAATCACCACAATTCCAAGAACAACAACAGAAAGGAACCACCAAGCAGAGTGAGCATTTAAAAAGAGGGAGAAAGTGAGGAACCAACAGCAGGAAAATAACATGACAAAGATAAGCCAATATATATCAGTAATAACCATTAATGTAAATGCCCTCAATTCACCAATCAAAAGAAATAGACTGGCAGGGTGGATCAAGAAACAAAATCCAACAATATGCTGTCTACAAGAAACACACTTAACTCAAAAAGAAAGTCAAAGACTTAAAAGTAAAGAATGGAAAACAATACACCATGTGGCAGGAACCCAGAAAAAAGCATGAGTAGCTACTTTGATTGCAGACAATGTGAACTTCAAACCAAGAATTATTAGAAGAAATAAAGAAGGTCACTACATACTTGTTAGGGGAAAACTGCAAGAGGAAGAGATAACAATAAAAATATATATGCACCAAATGTAGGAGCAATGAACTTATGTAAGACAAATTTTAACAAAATTTGAAAAATCAAATAAGCAATAACACAATCATAGCAGGCAACTTTAACACCTCATTGTCACAAAGACATAGATCAACTAGACAAAAAATCAGCTAAGAAATAACAGAACTAAACCAAACTTGTGAATAAATAGACTTAGTAGACCTTTACAGAGTGTTCCACCCAACATCACAATACACATTCTTTTGAGCTACATACTGGATGTTCCCTAAAGTAGACCATATACTAGCACATAGAACATGTTTAAGTAAATGCAAAGGAATTGAAATTATCCCAAGCATATTATTAGATCATAGCCCAATAAAATTGGAAATAATTGACAAAAGAAATCACAAAAACTTCATAAAACACATGGAAATTAAATAACAACCTCCTGAACAGATGAAATGGCTCACAGATGAAGTTAAAGAAGAAATTAAACAATGTTTACAATCAAACTAAAATGCAGATACAACTTACTGGAACCCGTTGGATGTAATGACAGCAGCCTCAGGGAAATTTATAGCAGTGAATTCTAACAGCAGGAGAACAGAATGAGCACAAATAAACAATCTTATGCTGCACCTCAAGCTTCTAGAAAAGAAGAGCAAGTCAATCCCAAAGCCTAAAGAAGGGAACAAATTATAAAGATCAGAGAAGAAATTAATGCAATTGAGACTATGAAAACAATACAAAGAATGAATGAATCAGAGTTAATTCTTTGAGAGAATAAATAAAATTGATAAACCCCTAGACCATCTTATCAAAAAAAGGAAAGAAAAAACTCAAATACATACAATAAGGACTGAAAAGGATGAAATCACTACAGATCCTGTAGAAATTCAGAAGATCATCAATACTTACCTGGAAAATCTTTACTCTCATAGGATGGAAAACACAGGAACAAAATGGACAGATTCCTAGATGCACATGACTTACCAAAGCTGAATGAAGAAGATATAAAAATCCTGAATAACTCAATATCAGTCAATGAAATTGAGAATATAATAAAAATCTTACCAGCAAAGAAAAGCACAGGTCCTAATGGATTCACAGCTGAATTTTACAAGAAATTTAGAGAACACTTAATGTCAATTCTTCTCAAACTCTTTAATGAAATTGAGAGGGAAGCAATCCTCCCTAACTCATTCTTAGACGCAAGTATTACCCTGATACCAAAACCAGAGAAAGACCCAACCAAAAAAGGGAACTACAGGCCAATCTGTCTAGTGAACATAGATGCAAAAGTGCTCAATAAAATACTAGCTAACAGAATGGGGCAAATCATCAAAAAGGTTATATATCATGACCAAGTGGGGTTCATCCCAGAAGTACAGGGATGGTTCAATATATGCAAATCAATAAGTGTAATACACCATATCAGCAGTACCAAAGATGAGAATCACATGATCATCTCAACAGATGTAGAAAAAGCTTTCAAAAAAAGTCCAACACTAATTCATGACAAAAACCCTAGAAAACTGGAATAGAAGGACTTTACCTTAATCTTGCAAAAGCCATCTATGACAAACTAACAGACAACATCATACTAAATGGACCAAAAGTAAAAGGTTTCACTTTAAAATCAGGAACAAGATAAGGATGTACACTATCATTACTCCTATTCTGGAAACATTAGCCAGAGAAATTAGACAAGAGAGAGAAATAAAAGGAAGGAGGGTAGGAAAGAAGGAAGTGAAATTATCATTATTTGCAGATGACATGATACTCTACATGGTAGACCCCCAAAACTCCACCAAAAGACTCCTAGAATTAATAAACAAATTCAGTAGCATAGCTGAATACAAAGTCAACATTCAAAAATTAATACCATTCTTGTACACAAATAACAAACACAGTGAGAGAAAAATCAGGGGAAGCCACACCTTTTACAATAGCATCCAAAACAATGAAATACTTAGCAGTCAATCTACCAAAGGAAGTAAAAGATTTACATAGTGAAAATAACAGTACTCTGAAAAAAGAGGTCAAAGATTTCCAAAAATGGAAAGATATCCCTTGTTCCTGGATAGGAAGAATCAACATTGTGAAAATCGCCATACTCCTAAAACTGTTATACAGATTCAATATGATCCCAATCAAGTTACCATTAGTATACTTCACAGATCTAGAGAAGACATTCCTAAAATTCATCTGGAACCAGAAGAGACCCAGTATAGCAAAAGCAATCCTAGGCAACAAAGACAAGCCAGGAGGCATCAAAATTCCTGACTTGAAATTATACTACAAAGCTACTGTGATAAAATCATCATGGTATTAGCAAAAAAACAAAACAAAACAAAACAAAACAAACAAACAAAAAAAAAAACAGACCTGGGGATTAATAGAACAGACTTGAAGATGGAGCCATAACCACAAACACACTCACCCACCTTATCTTTGACAAAGGATTCAGACATGTTCACTGGAGGAAAGATAACCTCTTTAATAAATGGTGCTGGCAGAACAAGCTCTCCACATGCTAAAGACTAAAACTAGATCCATGTCTACCACCATGCACTAAAGTGAGAATGGATCAAAGATCTGAAAATTAAAAAGAAACACTAAATTTATTGGAAGAGAAAGTAGGTTGAAATCTTGAAGACATAGGGGTAGGCAGAGAGGTCATGGACAAAAACCAAACTGCATGTGAAATACTTCAAAGAATCAACAACTTGGATCTCATCTTATTGAAAAGTTTTTGCACATCAAAAGTAACCACTAACAGAGTAAAAAGAAAGCCCATGAACTGGGAAAAAATTTTAGCCATCTGTCCCTCAGATAAAGGACTTCTATCTGGAACATAATAAGAATTAAAAAAAAATCAGGCCCCCAATATTCAGAGACCCAATCCAAAAATAGGCATCTGAGATGAATACACACTTCTCAGATGAATAAATGCAAATGGCAAATAGATATATGATAAAGTGTTCAACATTACTGGTCATTCAAGAAATGTAAGTTAGCAACTGGGCTGTGGGAAAAGAAAAGAGAAAGAAGGAGAAATTTTGTATGTATGCATATACAGGATAGTTAACATAATTGTTCT
>NW_004955444.1:5820994-5850876 GCF_000276665.1 Chinchilla lanigera | reverse complement strand
ATAATTTTTTTTTTTGCCTTCCTTCTTTCTTTTTTCTTCTTTCCCTCATCCTAGTCATTCCTTCCTTTAAGTAATTTCTCTCCCTTTCCTACTATCTGTCATATGTTTTGAGTTTTACTTGTTCTTTCAGGGTTCTACACCAGGGAGGCAATATGATGTGGGTCTGATTTATTTCACTTATGAGTATGATCTCTAGTTGTATCCATTTATCTACAAAAACCTTGAGTTTATCTCTTTTAATAGCTGAGTAATACTCCATTGTATGAAAATACCACATCTCTTTTATCCAATCCTCAGTGGATGGGCATTTGGGTTGTTTCCAAGATTTAGCTATAACAAATTGTGCTGCTATAAACATGGGTGCACATATATCATTGTGGTGTGATGTATTTAATTCTTCTGGGAAAATACCCAGAAGAGGAAGAGCTGGGTTAAGTGGGATTTCCAATCCTAGTTTTGTGAGGAATCTCCAAACTGATTTCCACAGTGGTTTCACCAGTCTACACTCTCACCAGCCGTGGAGTGGGGTTCCTTTCTCTCCACAGCCTCTCCAGCATGTGTTATTAGTGGATTCCTTGATGATAGCCATTCTTTCTGGAGTGAGATGGATTTTCAGTGTTATTTTAATTTGCATTTCTCAAATGACTAATGGTGTTGAACATTTTTTCATGAATTTATTCCCCACTAGTATTCCTTCATCTGAGAGGTGTGTATTCATCTCAGATAGCCATTTTTGGATTGGGTCTTTTAATTTGGGGGCCCTAATTTTTTTTTTAATTCTTTATATGTCCTAGATAGAAGTCTTTTGTCTGAGGGGAAGCTGGCTAAAATTTTTTCCCAATTCATGGGTTTTCTTTTTACTCTATTGGTGATTTCTTTTGATGTGCAAAAACTTTTTTGTTTTTGTACCAGGAATTGAACTCAGGACCTCTTTCTTGCCAGGCAGGTGCTTGTACCACTCAGCTATACCCCTGGCAAACTTTTCAATAAGATGAGATACCAGTTCTTGAACCTTTGAAGTATTTCACATGCAGTTTGGTTTTTGTTCATGAACTCTCTGCCTACTCCAATATCTTCAAGATTTTTACCTAATTTCTCTTCCAACAAATTTAGCATTTCTGTTTTAATATTTAAATCTTTGATAGTGGAAGGTGTGATTTCCCTAATTTCTCTCTGTTTGTTGCTTGTGTACAGGAATGCTATTGATTTTGGGGTGTTAACTTTGTATCCAGCTTCACTACTGAATTTGGTTATTAAATCCATAAGCCTTTTGGTGGAGTTTTGAGGGTCTTCTATGTAGAGCATCATGTTGTCTGTGAATAAGGATAATTTCACTTCTTCCTTTCCTATTCTTATTCCTTTTATTTATGTCTCTTGTGTAATTGCTGTAGCTAATATTTCCAGAACTATATTGAATAGGAGTGGTGACAGTGGACATCCTTGTCTTGTTCCTGATTTTATCATTTTTTTATTTTAAAGAGCAAAGAACAAAAACAAAATAACAAAAACAAAGACAAAAACAAAATAACACAAAAACAATAGAAATGATACAGAATTCAAAAAAAATTATAGGAAATTAACAATTCTTGTTGTATTACATATTGTTATCTTCCCAGTTGTTGCTCAGATTACCAGATATAGGCATGTAAGAGTGATCAATCAATTAATCATTAACTGCTCCTTTCAATAAACCATTAGAAATTAGTAGTACAGTTGTCTTAGCACCTTGTATATGCATATAGACATTTTTTTGTTCCCTTGCTTCTTTCTTTTCTTCTTTCCCTCATCCCAGTTGTTCTTTTCTTTTGAGTAGTTTCTTTCTTTTTCACATATCTATGGAAACTTTCAGATATTAGATGGGTTATAACCTTTTAGATATTAGAAGGACCTTACATTTTTGTTGATTTATCTCCCATCCTGGCCCACAAATGCTTTACTAACAAATCCTGAGTGGCCACTACCTTCTGCTCACATGGTCCAATCAGCATAACTTTGTCAGTGAAATGGACAGGTGTGATACCTTGTGGGAGAGAAAGGCAATCAAAACCCCTATAAACTGAGGTACAATGTTGAAGGTTTATTGCTGGCCTTGTCAGCTGAAAGGAAATTATTTCTGGTAGTCCTTATAGATAGGTATGGATAAGAAGGTATTTTCTAAATCCATAGCTGTTATACTAAGTACCAGGAGATGTGTTATCTGCTCAAGCAAGGAAACCACATCTTGTACAGCAGCTGTAAATGGAATCACAATTTGATTCAGTTAATAGTAATCTACTGTCATTCCCCAGGATGGTTTAATGGGAGAATTAAATAGAGATGTGATGGGAACTATCACCTTTGCATAATTCAATCTTTCATGGTGACACCAATGTCTGCAATCCCTCCAGGAATGTGTACTGCCTTTTGTCTTTTTTTTTTTTTTTGGTACTGCCTTTTGTTGACACTTTTATCAGGGAAAGTTAACTTTAACGGCTTCCATTTGGACATTACAACCATCATAGCCCTCACACTATAGGTCAGGAAACCAATGTGAGGATTCTGCCAAGTACTAAGTACATCTATCCCAATTTGCATTCCAGAACATGAGCAATGACTACAGGATGGGTTCAAGGACCTTCTGGACTCACTATGAGCTCGATCTTTGCTAAAACTCCCTGGATCACCTGACCTCCATAGCCCCTAGTCCTACTGGAGGGCCACAGTGACATTTTGGATCTCCTGGAAATTAGTGTTTGTGGTGGATTCACAACTGGTGGTCAGCTTGTAACATTCAGCTGAACTGAGTCAGCATGTTGCTGGGTGTGAAAGGCCCACCTGAGGATGGTTGCCAGCTGCACAAGAAGTAGGACTGGAGAAGAAGAGAGGCTGTTGGGAGCTGGTAGAAGGTGTTGGGAAGCTGTTAGGGAGCTGCTGGTTCTCTTGGTCTGTTCTGCTGGAGGAACTTGTCATGCTGGCTTTCCTGATGAACTTGGCTCTTCTCATCAGAGGAGGAGCTCAGGACCTTGTTGTCGCTGAGAGCGGCTATGGTTCACTTTGGGGAAGCGCTGGTCCTTACTCTGAGCATCACTTCCTGGTTCCGGAGAGGAAGATGGTGCACTGCTCAGTCTCCTGTAGAAGCTTGTCACCTTGGCTTCCCTGATGGAAATTCAGCTTTCCTCATTATCAGAGGAGCTCGGGACCTCACTGTTGCTGAGGATGGCGGTGGTGATCTTCAGGGAGCTCTAGTTCTTGCTTTGAGCATCACTTCCTGGCTCCAGTGTAGATCCCTCAGCCTGCTTAGCACAGATCCTTCATCCTGCTGGCACAGACTTTGTAGCTTCCACTACTGACCTTGGGACCTTCCCAGCACACATCCGTGAAATACACTTGCATGAGACATTCCCATAGGCTCTAGGCCTCCAGTTGGACTTGTGGGAGGCAGTGTTATGGGCTCTAGGTTTTCAGCTGGACTCATGCAAGACATTATTGTAGGATCCAGGCCCTCAGCTGGATATTTTGGTCTTTAGTGTGTGGACAAGTTTCCTTTAGTCTCTTTTTGTATGTGATTCTTTGGGTGACTATTATAAATAATCTTACAAAATATGTATCTTGTATTATATTGTTCCCTTTGCAAAACCCCAAAACTACGACTGTGTTTTAGCTCAGAACCAGGGTCCAATAGTCCCCAAAATGTCAGATCATTATCTTTCCCCTAATGTACAGTCACTCAGGTGAAAGACCTTAGGTCTGTCTAGGGAAGGATGGGAAAAACATTGACTGTATAAAATTTTTGGTGCATCAGAATTCTTCCCCAAAGGGACCTGGCCTTCTGTTCATTCAAGGAGTTCTGGATCTATAAACTGGCTTAAGTCTGGGAACTGACTGAGAGGCTTTGATTCTCTGTCACCACAATTTTAAGTAGGTTCTATTCATTGCCCTGAATTTTTTTCAGTTATATAAATTTTATAGCCTTCCTTCCCACCTATTTCACTTTTGGGAACACCATGGATGATTAGCCAAAGCAATAGGTCTACATATGTCAAATTATTCTGGTAATTGTTCTGCTTCTGCCTGACCCTCAACCCTACATTTGGCAATTAAGTGCTGCCATTTGACCTCTGCCACTCCAGGATCCAGTCAAGCCCATTGCCCTTAATTTTCCAATTGAGTAACCATGGTCCCCACTATAAGGTCAGAGATACAGGGAAGAGCAAAGACAGGGCTCCTCAGAGATGCTGGTGCTCTCCTCATGAATCTGTTTCTCAAGGTGTTAGTGAAGGGTGTATTTTCTGGATCATCTAGTGTGGAAGATTAGATTTAACATGACAGATCTACTCCAGCATTCCCATTTCCCTAAGCCTCTGAATCCCCTCATCAACAGTAAACCATGGAATATCAGGTGTCTCTAATTCATTCACAGTGGACCATTTTTTGATTCATACTTCTGCCAACCAGCCAAATGAACTAGTAACACCTTTCTTTACTCCACAAGCTGCAACATTAAATTCAGAATCCCTGCTTAACATCATATCAACAAACTCAGTTAAAGTTATGTTGTTGTTCAACCAACTGAATTATGAGTGCCTTGTTTGGGTTTCTGCAATCTCAGCCTTGTGGCTAAAAGAGAGGTTCTTTCAGGACACATTTAGAAAATTTAAATATCTTATGTGTGTCTGGAGATGGGAATTTGAATCTTTGAGCTCCTTATTTTCCTTTATTAATTTGTCATCACAGCCAGAGGAATTTAGACTTCCTAAGGATGCTCTGTGATCACTGATTTCCTTCACTAGTTTGTCCAGGTGATTTCCTTCACTACTTTGTCCAGGGATTCTAAGACCAACCAGCCAGCATCATTATGTTTCCTACTCTGACAAGGATATTAAAAACTTTCATGTATGGAGTTGCTAAATTCCTCACATCTCACATCTTGTGAATTAGAAAGAGCCAAGACTAATCAGTAGTCTGCACAGAATTAGGAAGAGAGACCAGGGTACCTTTAGGTCTCATCAAATTAGAGACCCAACTCCAAGAACCCCTAAAGTCATCAAAGAATTTCATTATTATAATTCTGTTTCTCTAGAGCCACTCCTGGTACCAAAATCAGTATCAGTCAGTGTTTTACTAGAGAAACAGATATAATACAAGGTACACAAATATACAAGAAATTACAAGACTGGCTTACAGTGGTTGCCCACAGAGTTGGATGAGGAAGAGTGCAGAGGGTGTCTGCACATTGGAGACCAAAAGTCTCAGTCTAAAGTCTGCAGTACCCAGGCAAGTCCTTATCAGCAGGCGATGGGTCTGTGATGGAAGACTGAATAGTCTTTGCTGGAAAGCTGAAGAATTCGTGGTGGAAGCCAAGGAATCTGCATTAGAAGGCTGAAGAGTCTACAATGAAAGCCAAAGAGCCATACTGGAAGACAGGAGATGACGTCCAAGCTGAAGTCAAAGACCGGAAATTCTCTGTAGAACAGAAGCAGGTCCATCCTTCCTCACTTCCCCTTTTATCCCATCCAGGTGATAAGCCATCCTGGGGTGGGTCTTCTACACTGAGGGTGTAGAACTACTGAGCCAATTTAGATAAGCTTTTAAATATCAAAAGTTGACACAATCAATGAACCATTACAGTTCTATCCACTGTCTATGCTCTTCTCAAGCATTCTAGGTTCCTGGCTTCTCCCAGGGTCTCTACTGCACTTTTGGATTCACTCTCAGTCTTAATATAGTGTTCTCTCAGGGGCACACCTAGCCTGCCTAGCCACCCATGCCTTCTGAAATCTGAGTGGAAGCTTCTCTCAACCCATAGCGTTTGCATTTTGCATGCCTGTAAAACCAACTCCATGGATGGTGGATGATGCCAAGATCTCCCGCCAGCCGGGCAGCAGCAGGACCCCTGTGGATCATGGGTATAGAAGCCTCTGATTGCTTGTGGCAGAACTTTGGGAAACTCTTAGTAGCCCTGAATGAATTGGGCTCCCTAAGGCTCTCCCCACAAAACAAAGTCTCACTTTCACAGCTTGGAACCTCCAACAGATGGTGTGTTGTTGAATCCTGAGATGCCCTCAAAGCATCTTTCTTATTGTCTGAATGTAAAGTACTCTTTAAACAAATGCAAATCTTTTCAGCAATGTATTTTTTTTTTTTTTTGGCCATAGCTTTGCAGGCTTTTCTTTTCTGGTCATCAGCAAAATCATTCCATTTGTATTTTTGTTTCTGTTTCCCACTAAAAATATTGCCAAAGGCAGCAAGCAGTACCGTGATAAAAGCCTGATAATTAGGTTGCCTTGTAATTTCTTCCACCAAATTAATTAGTGCACTGCCCTTACTATCGGTCTCCTATAAAGTCTTGATATGAACAGTGGACGGGAGAGAAAGTGAGAAGACAGGAGCTGGGAGGAAGATACATTGTACCTTTTCAGGTCACACACTTAGTGACTTGCCTGTCACCACATTTTAACAGCAAATCTGCTATGATCCAATCAAACTCATAAGGCTTTGGGGGCCATTTTAGATCTAAATGATAACACCGTGCCTTCCTAGAAACTTCAGACAAGGCTGCTGGTGGTAAAAGATTTTGCTTGTCCCCTCAGGACCTGGCTTGGCTATGAAGGTATGAGTGGATTACTTCCTTGCAGAAATTTGTAATCCATTCATTCATCAGAATGATACAAGTAGAGAGATCAAATCAGTCTTGCATCATAATTAGTAGAACCTTCTCTGCAGATGGCAGGAGTAACCTCCTTGGCAGGGTTCCTGCAAAATTTTATCAGATCTCTTAAGATTGCAGAGAATATTGTTAGAATTTAGAATAGGAAATTAGGATCAGATCAGAAAGAAAAGTTCCAAAATATAAGTTTGAATTTCAGGGCACTAAGCAACAGGTGCTTCATTCTCTAACATATTACTAATGCTACCATCTTCTACCAGTGATACAAAGATCTTGTCACTATCTCAACACGTATTCTTCCATATTTTTTGAGTTGTCCAGTATTTTAGGTCTTACTAACAAGGCTAAGGGTAAAGTCACCTTCATTTTAAACATAGATACTTGTATTTCCTACTTGCATACCCTCTAATATATTCACACACTGAAGCCAGGCTGATCTTTTACAGACGTAGATTGGATTATAACACAGTTTGCCTGAAACCTTTACTATATTGCTATTTTTCTTAGGAGGAAAAATAACAAAAATCCTTAATATGGACATGAAGCTGTGATGATTTAACTTCTATTTAACTCTCCAGCCTTCAAATATTACATTCTTCCTAATGTGAATAATCGCATGAGTTATCTATTTCATATTGTGGGTGCCATGATTGCATCAGGGATTTGAAAGATCAAAAGGGGGTTGAAGTTCAAATATATCCATCTTAATAGCTGTGTAACTTGGCTAAGAGGCTGAGCTGATTGCTCTCCCTTTCCATTAGCGCTGGGAATTTTATGAGTCTTGGTAAACGGAGTGATGCTTTCTGATTGCCCTGTTCTGTTTATTCTCAGTGTTAACAGAGTCAAGATGAAGGAAGAGCAACTCATGTTCGAGTTAAAGACTGGTGAAAAATTAGAACAGATATTTATTACAAAAGGTTTGGCCTTGGGGTATTGGAGAGAGATGAAGAGATGAGTGAAGCATAAAACCAGAGGAAATAAGGAATCCAGAACACTCAGGAACTCTCTGGACTAAGGCCTTTGTGTGAAAGCGGAAAGTAAATTTTTGGGAAGGGCTTGGGCAGTCCAAAGCAATAAAATATAACTACCTTGAGAAATGAGAGGAAGAAAAAAATACGGTGATCTCTGAATTCAGGTTAAAATATTTAGAAAATATGCTCATGTGGCTCAGATGAAAACTGAATCCAAAAAATTCTTTGTCAGAAGCTTGTGTATGTGGAAGTGTGAAATGGTCAACCGAGTTCCATGTTTAGATGATTTAGTCAAAGCAGTGTTTGAAGCAGTGCCTGTGTATTCATTCATTTCTTCTTTTGTGGACATTTTAATGTGAAAGATATTAATATTGGCAAACAAGTAAATGGAGTAGTTTGAGGGAGAATGCTCATTAGTTTGGGTATTCATCATTCAGGCTCCAAACTGCACCGAGGGTCATTCTGTGTTGAGTAATGATGAGGAGTTATCAACTGCGTGAGAACTGAATGCTACAAATATTTCAGTAGTGGGGTTAAGAAGGTATTCAATAGACTTGTAGTTAAATTAGATGGCACAGTACCTGGGAAGGCGGTATTATGCTCGCCTGATCTTTGGTGATGACTGATCTCTATCAAGTACAGAACAGACCGCGGTGGCCCAGGAAGTAAAGATGGATGAAAGAGAAAAAGAAAAAGCCTGTTAATTTTTTTGCCTTATGATACAAATGGAGCTTCATGGTTTTCTAATATGGTGAAGTAGGGGGCTTTTTTCTTGGATACAAAGATCTGTGAAAGCTTTTTAAAGATGAAAAGCTTCCACCAGTTCGCTGGTTTACTGAACTGAAACTTTCTAAAGAGAACTACTTATGTCAGCCAGCATGTCGCTTGCTTTCACATGCGTGTTGTCATGGGACTAATTTGCTCCCCAAGCAGGCTTTCATTTAAACATCACATAAACATTTTTAATGAACTAAAGTTACTGGCAACGACTTTCTTGATGACAGAGACTGTGTCTTTAGGCCAAAATAAAATGTTTTACATATATGCAGACTTCAGCAACTTACTCCTTTCTTCATGCTTTGACTCAGCAGATGGTCACTGAAGAAACATCAGGAACTGGGAAATATTCTCGACATCTAGTAATCCTGAAGAGATGAAAGCAAGCAAAGGAGGGATTTAACTTGGCTGGGGAAGATCAATTTCCAGTTGGTTTTTATGGTCGGCAGTGCCTGGGGTGGGGAAGTACTGAACACTGTCCAGCAGAGGAGAGAATGAACGGAAGCTATAACGCATAAAACAGCAAGGAGGGCGGCCCTTCGCACTTCAGCACGATGTTAGTAATCGCCTCTGGAGGGTGTGAGTGTGACCCCTGAGAGCAATCCTTTAGGAAAAGAGGAGCAGTCGTGAGCCTGTGTTGGTCAGCTTTCTGTCGCTGTGCTGAAGTATCTGAGAAAAACAATTTAAAGGAGCAAATTTATTTTGGCTCATAGCTTCTGCCTGTGATCAGCTGGCTGCATTGCTCTCGGGCCTGGGGCAAGGCGAAGCATCCTCGCGAGGAGGGCATGGAGGGCAGAGCAGCTCATCCCCCAGCGGGCAGGAGGAAGAGGGGGAAGGGGGCAGGGGGAAGTGCAGGGTAAAGTAGAAAAGGGAGAGTGGGAGAGAAAGAGAAAGAAAAGAAAGGGACCAGGCAGAAAATATACGGTATGAGGAATCAAACTCATGACCTTGCACTTGCGAGGCAGGCGCTGTGCCGCTGAGCTAAATCCCCAGCCCCTAGAAAATATACGCACCGAGAGCCTGTCCCTGGTGAGGTACTTTCTCTATGTCCTCCCTCCTGAACGCCCTCCACTTAGCAATAACGCCACCAGGTGTGAACAAGGCCTTCAACACACGAGCCTTTGGGTGACTTTCCAGGTCAAGAGTACAACACAGACTGTAGCAGCCAACACTCGTAGAAGCTGGGTGTCCTTGCCCTGTGCAGGGAATCTGAGTCATGCAACAAACCAGCAACTCTTAACCACAGGAGCGACTGGGAGACGAGAGGCAGAGGTATCGCATGTTGGTCCTTCTTTGAACAAGGTTGAATATGGATGTTTTTCTGAAAAAAATACAACGGATATTTATCTCTAGACAGTGGCTACTACTGTCTGCTGTGACTCTCACTACCTCTTGCTGGTGTCCTTCCCTCCTATACCCATACTCCTCCCCACACATTTTCCCAAATCAATGTTAACTGAAGGGGTAAATCTTCTAGAAGGTTTCTGCCTGAAGAATGAGGATAGAAGTTACAGAGAGAGAAAAGACTGACTTAAAGGCATGTTCAAAAGCTAGGATAGGGGCTGGGGATTTAGCTCAGCAGCACAGCGCGTTCCTGGCAAGTGCAAGGTCGTAAGTTCGATTCTTGGTACTGGAAAAAAACCAGGCGCGGCAGGGGAAAGCTAGGATAATGAGCTGATGTCCCAGGGAATGTTCAGTACTGCTCAGGATGGCAAAGAGTTGAAAATGTGCTGGTTGTGTCTGATAATGACTCCAAGCATACTAATTTTCTCCTGTAAATCAAAAAACATGTTATTTTTTCATCCCAAGCAACAAGCTAGTTATTTTTGTCAAGGTCAAAATAGACACCCAAGAACCTTTTCTTTTCTACTTTGCTTTCCAAGAGGAAAATCTGACACATTTAGTCAACTGACCGAAAATGAAGTGCCATGTTCTCTGAGGCAGGAGGCTGCTCTCTTTCTGGATGTGCAGGCAGGAAACCTGTTGGGCTAGGGAAAGGTGTCCTGATATTTGCAAATAGGCATCTCTATCCATGCACGGAGAAGGGAAGTTCTATGCAGAAATAGTTAAGAGACTGGGTAGGCCGGGAGACTTTCCCTTCAGAAAAAGGAAGGAG
This sequence comes from Chinchilla lanigera, assembly GCF_000276665.1. Classification (NCBI taxonomy): domain Eukaryota; kingdom Metazoa; phylum Chordata; class Mammalia; order Rodentia; family Chinchillidae; genus Chinchilla; species Chinchilla lanigera. The sequence goes on along the minus strand of NW_004955444.1, from coordinate 5,840,366 downwards.
TCTTTAGAGAAAGGGCAAAAGTTACAAACAGATTTCTCAGGAAAAAAGAAAAAGATACTCCAGTTTAAAAATCTTTGATGATAAGGAATTGCCTAGGGATAGATAGCTAAAAAAAACATAGGTCTTAACTTTCAGAATCCAGTCCTTTGGAAACTGAAGGGGAAAACATTGGCTGGAAATTCCTGGCAGGCAGCTACAGACAGCATGTCATAGTGCCTGCATCTTCTTAGCAGCCTATCTTATTTTGTGCTATATTAACAATTCATAGATGTGCAGAGCTCAATGTGGTGAGGAATCGCGTTTAGTGCTTCCTACACTTCAGCTACCGTGGAAGGTCTTTCCTGCACACCGCGCCACTTTGTCTTCATACCATCTTGCCGTCTTGCCAGAGATGAGGAAGCCAGAACACAGCCAATAATTTTCCCATGTTCATATAACTATTCAGTGATATTATTTTATCAAATGTACTTCTCCATTTTCTCTCAGATCCAGGATTTCAGGGATGGTGGTTCTTTTGGAGTTGTGCTTATGGGCCCAGAAAAAACTTCATAGTAGGGTAGTTTGAGGACAGGGCGATGGTCCTAGGGAGTACAGCCCAGGGTCCACACCCGCCTCACTCAGGGTGCGATGCAAATAAACTTAGGAGTTTGCTGCCTGGTGGGAGGTTAGTCGCAGTTTACAGCCAGCCTCCCCTTTCGTCCTCCACGGAGAAGGAGGAAAGTCAAATATGTGTCTGCTTCTTGTTTTCCAACAACAAATCCCGGGAGAATATTGCATACTGTAGCAAAAATGGTTTGTGACAGAAGGATAGATGGAAACAGAGTGTGATGTATTTTACTTCTCCTAGATTTTCTGTAACTTTTATTTTGAATGTTACTGGATTTGGTTTTTATGTTTTGGCATGAAATAGGGAAACATATTTCTACTCCTTTTGACCTTTAAATATTTAAAATTCTTATACCATTTTTAAAACAGAAGATTTAACATATCAGATCTAATTACCTAACTTCACATTTGCCTGTTTAAGGTACTTCATCAGCTGTTGGTATAAATGATCCCGTGAACTGGTGGGGAAAAAATTGGACCAGTAGAAATAACTTATCAATAAAATCCCATGTCTTAGTCAGTTTCAGCTGCTATAACAAAACACCTTACACAATGTAACTTATTCAGAAAGTTAATTTCTAGAGGCTGAGGAATCCAAGATCAAGGCACCAGCAGATTCAGTGTGGTAAGGACTTAACTCTGCTTCACAAACAGTACCTTCTTGCTGCACCTTCATGTGGCAGGAGGCACAAGCCTGCCATCCTTCATCTAGTAACTTGCTCAACAGCCCACCTCTTAATTCTGTGGGATTGGGGATGAGGTTCCACCGTACGAAATTTGTCACAAGTATCTAGATGATGGAACCCTCCTGTTGCGATACCTTTGTGACACTATTTTTCAACTTCCATAGCAGGTTAGTCTAGGCATGCTTCCCCCAAGGAGACTGGCCGGTGGAGGGTGTACTGTTAGCTCCTTCTGTATCATGCTATGTGCTGAACAAGTTTATCCAAGCTTTCTGCTTGGGAGACCCAGGAGGGCAGATTTGGTCTCAGGATGTTAGCAGCAAGCTAGATTACAGTGGACACCAAAGGTGTCTTTGTGATTGGGGTTTATAATCCCTGCAGTTCCTGTCTTTCATGAGAAGGCCTGCTCAGCCTCCCTGAGGGCGTTAGAGTGGAACAGCGACTCCTCTCCTTGGTTCATTTATTCCAAGGTTATATTACTTATGAAAGTCAACGCATTTTAACTCTCAGTTCTCAAAACTCTAATGTGCTGCACATTTAAAGCAAAATATATGCAAAATATAAGTGTAAATACATCAGTGTGACTTGTGCTCTTCATGACTATTCTCTATGAAACGTGGAATGTTTAGGTTCTCGGGTGTGCACTTTTCCTTACTCCGCCAGTTGGGACATTAATGGTGGGACCAGAAGAAATCATCCACATAGCTCTTTTCTTCGCAATCAAGTTTCTTATCTTGGGACGCTAAATTCTTGATAATTGGACATTACTTAAAAAAAAAAAACCAAACTATTTTATGATACAGCTAATTACTCTTACCCACAATGCCTACTGCCTGGCTCCAGCCTTTTCACCACTCTTCCTCTGTCCGGTCTGACCTTCAGAACTCAACTGTGCCCTTTAGGACTCAACTCTGAGGGTTCTTCTTCATGGCTGTATGCTCCTCTGACTGCCCACGCCCCGCCCCAAGTTCCATTCTAGATCCTTATTTTCACAGCTGCACCTTGGTGGTAGTAGTTAGATGTGATTTATTGGCTTACAGGAAAAAGTCTGGGTACCAGATATACATAAGCTACTTCGCTGTTGTTCTGGTTTATGACAAAGCTCCTCCTCAGAATGCTATTCAACTTTTTTTTTTTTAAATTTTAAAATTAAAAGGAGGAAAACATGAACAGACAGACAACCTTTTACAAAATAGCAAAAGAACAGTACAGACAATGCAGAGTTACAAACAAAGTGGTAGGAAATTAAGAATGCTTGTTGTATTACGTATTGATATCTTCAAAGTGGTTTCTCATAAAAAGAGATAGAGACATGCAATATTAATCAATCAAGGACTCATTAACAGCTTCTTTCAGCAAAGAAGTAGAAGACGGTAGATCAACTATGTTAACTATCATGTATATATGTGTGTACACGAAATTTCTCCTTCTTTCTCTTCATGTAAAATTTCTCCTTCTTTCTCTTCTCTTTTCCTACATCCCAGTTGCCCTTTACCCTTGAGCATTTTCCTATCATTTCACAATGTCTGTCATATCTCTGAGTTTAAATTAACTCTTTCAGGTTTTGCACTAGTGAGACAATGCGGTGCTTTGACAACAGAAACTGGATTCTAGGATTGTCCTGTCACATTTATCAACTGCGGTTCATCATCATACTATTTCCGAAACCCAGAGTATGCTAAGCCCATTGCATCTTTGGAGGTTCCTGCGTGGGCAGTAGCCACTGGGTCTGTAGTCACTGGTCATAGTAACTTAATCCAAGGCTTCTACTTTTCAAGTTTCTGATAGCTCCATTGTTTTGCAATAGACTACTGTTAAGAAACTAAGCAGTGTGCTTAGTTGTAAATATGAGTTTTTGATACTTATAGGTTGGAAAACATAAGGGATACATGATGCCCTGCAAATAGTGACTTGCTTGAGTGTTTATAAAGTAGCGGATATAGTAATTCACCAAATCATTCAACAAGCATTGAGCACGTGAGGTGCACTAAGCCTCATTTCAGAGGAGGAACTAAATAACAATGAATGGAAAATTCATTTCTTCAAGTACCTAGAAATCTAGAAGGAGAGGCAGACTTAGATACCATTTCAATAAGGTGTGACAACCTTGACTTATTTTACCCTGTATTCTAATACTTGTGGAAGATGTGTTGCTTGGATTTAGGTTTCCTGAAACGTGGGAGAGACACCCTACTGAGTAATTCAGAAACTGGTAAGACTTGGAACTGGTATTCAGGTAACAGATTTCAGTTCTGAGCAAAGGCAGAGACTGACACAAATTACTAGTTCCCAGAATTTCAAGGCCCACATTATCAGTGTTATTAGTAAGACATTAACTTTGGCATAGATGAGAAGGCAAAAGTTTAGATATCACAATCTGTGCACCAAGATTAGTTGGGCCAATGCCAGAAGAAACATGTTGCTGACATCATCTAGTATTTGATAGTTTATAACCTGTCTTCTTGCTTATATTCTCTCAAAAGTGATCTGGAATTTTTGCAAAGACAGTTTCTTGATATATTTTCACCTTTAAAATTTTTGGAGCCTACTATTATTTTCAAGCATGATAACAATTACTGTATTGTAATATTTATTCAGTACTTAATCTTGGGTTGAGCTCACTGGTAACTTTGGTGGTTCATTATAGTCAGGTATAGACTGCTTTTATCCTGAGTAGGCATAGATATGTTCTTTAAGGAATCAACATCTTATCTACACTGCTTTTATTCACTCTGTAAGACCACAAGTTGCCATTAGGAGCCATTGGCTACTTCACAGTCATCACAAGCCAGAGATGGCCAGTGAGATCTGGGTGACTCCGTAACTTTATAGTATACTTTATAGATGTGGAAAGTGAAAGAGTTGTAAGCGAAAAGATATGTAAACAAAAATCACAAAACATGTTAAGGATGCACACAGAAAATGATTTTTCTACTTGGCAAGAGGAACGTAGTGAACTAAAATTGAAATTCAAACTGGAGCAGCATCATAAATGATCCTTAATGGCAGGCTTAGCAGAATGACCTGCGTTAGGCAATGAAAATGTCACCCGTCAATGTCAACACATAATTTGTGGCTGGGCTATGTGGCTGGTCCATATCTATCCATGTTATCATAATCTCAGAAATTAAACATTTAGTCAGGAATATACATTGGTGTCTGAGAATTTTAAGGTCAACTTTTTTAGGGAAATGTACAACAAAGTGTTTGATTTGATTCTTTAGAGAAATTTTCTTCGAAGCAGTATAAAGTATTGTGTGTTGGCTACAAGGTTTAAAATAAATGGGGAAATATGAGGTTTGCCAGACACTGAAAAGTAAAATAATGACACATTAAGTAATGGAAATGTGGGAATTAAAACTTTCGCAGAAAGAGAAAACAAACCCATCATTTCTTTCCTTATCTCTGTCTCTGTGTCAGGTCCCCTCGCTTGCTCATGGCCTGTCATTTGAGATGTCCTCAGTTGCCTCTATTCTGATGCCTTTTGATTTCCCCAAGGGGTGAGACATCCTTTTGGAATTCAGAAAGACACTTTTGGCCTTGGTGGCTGAAAATAATTGAAGTATTTCTTCTAGAAGCATCTGGAATTTTCAGAAGTTGACGTCTATTCTTCCCTTACCTCTCCATGTCCTTACCTTGTTCCAAGTCCTGGTGGAGCTGCAGCTTTGAACGTGCTTCTTACTGTGTGGTGCTCTAGTAACCTACCAGTCCTGCACATTCTTGTCCCTAAATTTAGAATGCTTTCACATTTTTTCTCAGAAGACCGTTTTACCAGCTGACAGTCTGAGTTAGCTAAGTTCCATATATAAATTTATGCAGGAAAGAGTGGGAGAAGAAAGTATGTGGGAGTGAAAACAAATATTTGAATGCAGTGAGATAATTTTAATCCAAAATATTTCAAGTTATAGTGATTTTTCAAAAAAAGATCTTCAATTTTCATAATACTTTATAGCATTAGCTGCCAAAAACTTCAAGTATGCATGTGTCTTTCACTATTTTATGGCGCTTATTAGAATGTTATAGTCCATGAATTTAACACATTGTCCAGGTTTCCTATTGGATACCCAGAGATAAATTCCCAAATTGCACTGGTACACTGACAACAGTGTATTAAATGCCCTCCTGATTTTCTGTGCCACATCCATCCACCCCATCATGCCTGCACTTAACATGCTTATGGGTTAATCATACCAAGTACTCTGGTAGCACACTTCAAACTTTATTGCAAAATAATAATTGACATAATTAAAATCCAACATAAAATTAAACTAGGTTGCTTCATAATGTACATTCTAAGGTCTGGGCCAGGGCCCAGATGCCTGTATTTCTAACAGTAATTAGAATATGCTGGTAGGGGACCACACTTTCAGTAGAAAGCCTCCTTGGGGTTCTCTTGACTAAAGTACTACACAATATAGTGAGAGCATTAGGCACATCAAAATAAGAGCAATTAGAAGTCAGTGGGAACGCAGTGATACACATATTTCATTGTGAAGACAGAGAAAGGGAAGGATTCATTTTGTAGAGGGTAGAGGAAGTTCAGATGAGACTTGTAATTAAACTGGGAGAAAGAAGATGTAAAGGAGGTTAGGTGTGGAGGATATTCCACATGGAAATAACACATGTCAACATTCACGGACTGTGCAGACTACGTGGCTGGATCTTAGAGTGTATACTGAAAAAGACGACAGACATAGAAAAAAAGATAGGATGGGAAGGAGAGCAAACTCAATTAGCTTAGATCTTCCAGCACACATATACAAATACACCCAGAACCTTTGTGCGTGGCAGTGTTAAAAATTAAATAAAACACATGCACACAAATGTTCTGGTCAAAACCATCATTTTGCTTGCTCACAAATCCATTTTATGTTTAGAAAATCACAGTCAATTTTAAGAGTGAATTTTTGTCCTTAAGCCATGTTTTAACATTGTAACTTGGAATCATTAAAGGAAATATAAATAGAACTTTTGGAAAACTCTCATGTGTATCACTCTGAAACACATACACAGGCTTTTGAAATTCTTTTATGGCATGTGTTCAAAGTTGCCATAATCTCTTACCTTTGCAGAATCTAGTGGCTTTGTAAGTAGGTCTCCCTGTTTACAGATAAGGCTACATTTCTAAGTTTGGCATTACTGGCTCATTTTTATTTGAATCAATTTATTTTTCTAGCATATCTCTTACTGTACTCCCCACTAAGAGATGGTCTACTTACCATCTATCTGGAATATTCTTTATTCATTAAAAATAAAAATATACAGTGGCTGCTAGATATTGAAATATATGCTTGGCTCTGAGGACATCATTTTGAACAAAGTAGAACTGATTGCTTTCAAGGAGCTTATAACCTCATGGAGCTAAGAAATATTTACAAGCAAATCCAATAAATTGTGATAAGTGTTAGGAAAGAACCTAAAATTGTAAGTATCTTACCTATAGGAAGACTAAGCATTGACATTCCTGGATAAGTGATGCTTGCCTTATCTGTAAACAGGGAGACCTACTTACAAAGCCACTAGATTCTGCAAGTTTTAAGCAGAGAAAGGACATGAGTTATTTTACAGTTTTTGCTATTACTGTGCTGGCTGGAGGGTGAGGATGACCTGAAGGAGATGAAACCAGAAGGGAGAGATGATTCAGGTATAATATGATGATAGTTTGGGAATGGTGACACTAGAAATAGACAGAAGTGAAGAATTTCACATTTGTGGATTTTTTTTGATGGTGTTGATGTAGACACAGGAGATTAATAAGAAGTTGATGATGGTACTGGTTGGTGCAGATGCTATTTATTAAGATGGGGAACACTGGAGAGCAAGAGCAGGCCTTGAGAAGAGGAAGCCAGCTTCCCAGTTGGACATATGCTTGGAACATCTAAGAGAAGACGCTGAGTATGAGTAAAGGACATGGTTGTAGCTTGGGAGAGGTGTCAGTGTATGGACAGAATTGAGTCATGGAAATTGATGAGATTGCTTTGGAAGATTATATAGGGCAAGTAGAGTGAAGGGCTGGGGTTGTGAGTTCTGAAGAACATCAACATTAGGAGATCAGCAAAGAAAACAAGAGCCTTCTCACCAGTGGTAGTCCTGGACTCAGGCATCCATACTACAGAAAAATTAGGGGCCAGAGATATAGCTCAGTGGCACAGTGCCTTGCCTGGCAAGTGCAAGGTCCTGAGTTTGATTCCTTAAACACCACCCCCCCAAATAAACAAATAGATAAATGAATAAATAAATAAATAATTAGGGGAGAATGATCCTTACAGACAAAGAAGATTGTATTTTAAGAAAGAAAAATGTGTGTATGGGTCAATAGGTTCAAGTGGGCCTGAGATACACACCTGAAAAGTGCCTTTTCTCTTGAGGTCCTATTTGTCTTTGGTGACCGTGGTTAGTGTTCACAACTTCAATTCCTTTAACTTCCAGCCCATGTTTATGGGGTACTCTCCGTTGTTCTGCAGACCTCCATCCATTTTTAAGATGCCTGTTAAAGTAAAATGTTCTTCATAAAAAATCTTTTTGATCTTTCCCATTGGAGATACTTTTCCACTTCTCTGTGAATCTGTCCGTTTACACACCTGATATGGTCTTCGTAACTGTGTATCTTTTGCTACTATCATTCGAGTATATATCTTCTAAACTATAGAAAATTTCTTGTTTTGTTTTGTTTTTTTGGGTTTTTCTCCGGTACCGGGAACCGAACTCACGGCCTTGCACTTGCCAGGCAGGTGCTTTTGCCGCTGAGCTAAGTCCCCAGCCCCTAGAAAATTTCTTGAGATCACAAATTGCTTTGAATGGGAGGTTAGTTCAAATGATCAGCTTTGCACAATTGTTCAGAGTTTTTATTGGTTTTGGCGTGATTTTTAAGACAACTGGCCTGACACTGTAATATGGGTTTCTGGGAAGGCAAGAACTGTAGTTTATTTCTGTTAATTATCCTCCGTATTTAACATATGATATGTAAGAAACACCCATAAAATTTGTTGCACAGTTTCTTTCAAATTTTATTTTTTCTTTATTGCAAAAACAATTTTGATCATGTTCCTATTGGACATTTCAGTGTTTTTGATGAATTCTAATTTGTTGCATGATTGTTCCTTTATCTTTACCACTTTACGTACATATAAACTTTCTACCAGACTTTCAGGTGAGAAATTAAAGAACTGATTCTGAGTATTTTTTATCTTTGTGCCAGTCAGCAGGAGGGCTGGCCCTGGGAACTGTTATATGCTGGTGGTCTCTCTTTCCAGGCATAGTTGGAATTGGAACCCTGGTGCCATGCAGTCAGCTTAGCTTGCCTCAGTCTGGTCATCAGCTTAGCTTGCCTCAGTGTGGTCATGAGTGTAGATGTTACCAGCAGCTCCTTTCATGACTTCAGCTCATTGATGTTGATCACTTCTATACCAATTGCTTCTTTAATTCACAGTTTGAAAACCAAAGGTGTCTTTTTTGACTGTCCTCTTAATGATGCATACAGGTAGGCAAAACCAATAAAAACTCTGAGCAATTGTGCAAAGCTGATCATTTGAACTAACATCCTCCCATTCTCTGTAGCCTCACTTCTAACCCTGAAAATAATCTAAACACAAAAAGAGAAATGGATCATTAACTTTCCAGAAGAGGTCGTATCCTACCCCCAATATGTATCCACTTGCTCTTCATGTTCTTATAAGGACTTAGGTACAGATTTTAAAAACATATGCCAGCTGAGGATTCCTTTTCTTTGTACCGTATCCAGAGAAAGAAATCTGACGGCTTATTATAAACACTCTCCTATTTAACCCAGCCATAAAGAAGTACATGCAGAAAAATAACCACTTGAAACCCTTTGCCCCCATGTTCAGATTGCTGCCAAAGTTTTTGCTTCAGCTTACCTCAACAAGAATAAACTGTGCAAAGCTCTGCAGTTCTCAAGCAACGTGATTGCTCGCCCAGCTTACTTAAGGTCATTAAAATCCCACTGTTTGCCAAAGGACTTCGAGCAGAGCCATCCTGTTCTTGGAGTGAATTGTAATTTTGCTTAGGTCATGGAATTTTTAGTGGCCAATACCATTGAAATGCGTCCTTTTTAAGGGTGTTAAGTATAAACAAGATGCAAAGGGTGTGATAATTATAAAGTTATGTTTATAATGAAGATTGCATAAGAAATTACTAATAAATTTGCACTCATAATTTACTGAAAATAAAATTCCTTTATTCTGTCAGACAAAAGAACTTTATGTTCTAAATGCCATTTCCTTGCAGATTTCATTTACTTTGTTGAGGACTAAAGAAGCCTTCCCATTTATCCTGTGTGCGTTTGTAGTCACTCCACAGAGGTGTGATAAACTGCATAGTTATCTGGGGAATTCAAACCAGCCAGGAGAACCTGTTCAGGCAATAAATCAAAGCCACCTTCAAGTCATCATTTAATTAATTATTCTGAACTAACATGTGCAGTAACTACATACAGGTACAGTAACTGTTCCATTTGCTTTCATTAAAAATATAAGCTTGTTTTATCTTCTTATATTAATTATTTTCTCAGTTACTGCAGTGAACTGCAGAACCAGTGAACTAGAGAAATTGCATTTGTATTTTTGCTTCTTGAATTTTTTCCTGTATTAGAACTGATTAGAAAGAGCAAGAGCATAGGTCATGATTCAATTTTCTATTCAGTGTAACCCTTACTTACGAATACTGAGGAAACGTTCCACATTTTACTTGGTAGGGAAAATGCAAGGGACTGCAGCGGAACAGTAGTTTGTGAATAACTTTGTATTCAGTACTTGAACCCACTCATTCTCATGTGCTTCACAACAGGTTGTAATTAAGAACGTGACCCTTGTTGGTTGTATCCAACTATCTAAAATGTCTTTAAATAAGAAAGTACACTAATAATGTATGTGGGGTGGAAGCCCTGAGGAAATTCTTGCATGTGCTCATTGACCTGAGGCACTGATGCAGTGGGAATTCCAGAGGAAGACGGAAAGCCCTGGTGGCCATGCGTGGGGTTACAGGAACGGAGTGGTACCACCGAGGCAGCAGAGACAGTAAGCATGATGGTGTGGATGACTGGTAGTATAGTATGTGCTAAGAACTTTGCTGTTATATTATTATGTTATATCATTTATTTCTCCTATTTATGTTTTGAGACAGATTTATTATTCCCATTTTATATATGAAGACGTTCACATTCATTAAACTTGCTTACAACTGGAAAGATGTACTTCGGTTTTGAACACTATTTTTCTTGCCCGCTTCCAAAGTTCATGTTTGTTCTGCTAAGTTTAGATCACAGTGGTTTCTGTGTGGGGTTTCCAAAGATTGCGAGATTTCGAGAAGTTGGAATGATGCCTCAATCTTCAGGAACTTTGGAAAGATTATGGGAAACTTGATTTATATGTGTAGTTAATCTATTGAAATATATACGGACTCGAGCATTTTTTTGAACAAATTACTGTATGTATTGAGCACCAATAAACTCCCAGGTATTGTTATTAGTGGTGACAAAATACGGTAACAACAACACTGATGAAGACATTGTCACCGCTGTTGATTTGAGAAGTTAGTATATTTGAGATTACTATGAACGATTTTAATGTTGCAATACAATTTAAGAACATCTTAGCCAATCTTTTATCTATTTGCTAGCTATCAGGGTAGCTTAAATAAATGTAAACAGTAGTCTTCAGGGGAGGGCACCACAACAAGCAGTTACCCGGCCTTGCTATCTATTTAACTAGGCAGTGGACTTATTAAGATCTCCTGACCTCACTGTGCTTTATGTTTCTCTGGAGGGAACAGCTTAAACAGATCAGAGCTTTTTTTCTGCATAAATTAATATGACTCTCATTACCCTTGACTTCTACATCATTGCATGTCCAGGGTCGGTAGGATTTGTACTAAATTTTAAATGTGATTTTTGTTTTTGGCCACCGGCAGTGTAAAGTTTCACAAGACAGGTAGCACAGTTTTGAAGACTCCTGGCTGGATTCCCATGGATAGCAGGTCACCTTTACCTTTCTTCTGTTTCTCTTTCTTCTGCCAATTTGCAAAAGATACTCAGATGCATTATTTTACACATTCTCAGGAATATGTCTGCTTTCTTTCTGGAAGCATCCTACCGTTCTGTCAGAACAACACTCAGGTAAAAGAAAAATCATAAGTAGAAAGATTTAGTATCTGCTCACTCCCAAACCAGCTAGCTTCTGAGTGTTGTTCTTAAACGTCATTTTTTTAGTATTTGTTTGTGATCTATAATGACATTCATTTTGGGGGATTAGTACATCCGCGTGTGTCTTGCTTGTGTCTGATTGCTCCCCTGCCTTCCTTTTCTCCATCTCCAAAAATCTATCTCCTGGTTTCCTATTGTATCTCCTTTTTTTTTTTTTTTTTTACAGACAAAGTGGTAGGAAATTATCAATGGTTATTGTTTTACATATTGTTATCTATAAGATAGTTTCGCAGGAAAACAAATAGACAGATGATGGTGAGAGACAAAAGAGGTAGGAGATTATCAATAGTTGTTGTACTATACTTAGGTATCTTCAAAGTGGCTTCTAAAGAATATAAATAGAACTATACATGAGTGACCTACTGAATAATCATTCAATAATTCCAATGGTTGTTGTAGGAAACACATAATAATAAACATGGATCCATTTATGAAATAGGATAGGAACAATACAAACATTACAGAGTTATGGATAGATTAGTAGGAAAATATCAATGACTGCTGTAATACATGGTGGTATCTTCGAAGTGGTTTCTCAGGAAGACAGAGATACGCAAGAAGGATCTAACAAGTAGTTACAGCCTAAGGGTTCTCAAAAGTCAAGTGAGCCATCTGGGGCAAAAGCCATTTTTTGTAGCTTTTTCTCTCCAGCCTCCCATCACATTGGGACCCCACAACCAGTTAGTGTCCTCTCCCCAACTGTCAGCACAGGCAGCAGGAATCCTGCTGCAGACCTCTCCAGAGCTCCACAGCCTGTACTGTCAGGGGAAGAATGGCTTCCAGGGAGTCTCTGCAGGTATTGTGCAAGGTCCTCCTCGTTTACAGTTTCCGAGCAGCTCTCATGACCCCAGTCCACAGGACCTCTGACCCCTCTGGCTTAGTCTGCATTCTCATGTTCTCTGAGTCCTTGTTCAGCAGCTGCTCCTCCACTGGCTCTGGACCTTTCTGGTTCTCAATGGCAGGAGCAAGAGTGGCCCATTGTATGGCATGTATTCCCAGGGGTTGTTCCATGTTTGAATGATACACACATGTCCGTGGGTGGGCGTCTGCAGCTGGTGCATGGTGGGCCATGATAGATCTCAATTGAGCGGCGGCTGCTGGCCTAAGGGCCCACACGCAACAGCACTCGCGGCTGCATGGCTCCCGTGTGCCGGGGGCCCTCCCTCCAGGGGCCTATGAGGCAGGAAGCTAGCCAGCCAGAAGACCGGTGCTCCCCGCCCGGGGCTCCCCGTGCGCCGGGGGCCCTCCCTCAGGGGGCCTACAAGGTGTATCTCCTTTATTTTTCTCTTTTTTATTTTAAAGAGAATAGGAAAAATAACAAAATAACAACAACATAGACAAAAACAAAACAGCACAAAAACAATAAAAATGATGCAGAATTTCAAAACAAAATGATAGGAATTAACAGTGGTTGTTATATTATGCATTTAAGTTATGTAATATTTAATCCTGTGTGTCTTATTTATTTCAGTGAGCAGTAGAATCTCAAATTCCATTTGTTTCCTACAGATGACTCAAATTCATCTTTCTTTATGGCTTAGTAATACTCCATTGTGTATAGGTATCACATTTTCTTTATTTATTAATAAGTTATGGGACATACAGGCTGCTTCCAAGATTTAGCTATTGTGGACTATGCTGCTATAAGCATGGGTATGCATGGATCACTGTGATATGAAGACTTTAACTCTTTTAGGAATATACCTAGAAGCAGTATGGCTGGGTCAGCTTCTGTAGTTTTCTGAGAAATTTCCATATTGATTTCCATAGGGGATACACTAGTTTACATTCTCAACAGCAATGTAGAAGGTTTCCTCTCTCCTACATCCCTGCCAGAATTTTTTGAGTCCTTGATAAATAGCTATTCTTAATGGAATATGATGGTGTCTCAATGTTATTTTGGTTAATATTTGCCTAATACCCAAAGATGCTGAGTATATTTTCATGTATGTATTAGCCATTTGTATTTCATCTTTTGAGAAGTGTCTATTCACTTCAATTGCCCATTTTTTGATTGGGAATTTTGTGTTTTGAGATATAATATTTTTTAGCTTTTTAAACATTCTAGATATTAGCTCTCTATCAGTGGAGTAGGTGGCAATTTTTTTTTCTGGTTCAGGTTGTCTCTTTACTCTGTTTGTTGTTTCCTTTGCTGTGCAGAAATTTTAAAATTTGGTATGATCACATTTGTGAGTTTTGGAATTATTTCATGTGAAATTTGGGTTTTGGTCTGAAGTCCATGCCTATGCCTATATCTTCAAGTGTTTATCTTGTAATGTTTCTGTTGTAATACCAGGTCTTTGACCTGTTTTGACATGATTTTAGTATAGGGTGAGACATGGATCTAAATTCATTCTGCATATGGATAACCAGTTTTCCCCAGCACAGTTTGTCAGAGAAGCTATGTTTTCTCCTTTTTAATCCCCCTGTCAAAAATGAGATGGATAAAGGTTCATGGGACTCTTTCTGTGTCTCCTACTCTATTACATTGGTCCATATGTTTATTTTTGTGATTGTATCATGTTTTGCTTATTATCACTGAAGTTTTGTACTATAATGTGAAATTCAGGATTGTAAGGCCTTGCTTTTTTTTTTTTTTTTTTTTTTTTGCCTAGGATTGCTTTTGCTATTCTGGGTGTCTTCTGGTTCTATATAAATTTTAGAATTTTTCTATGAAGAATGCTGTTGCTAGTTTGATTGAAATTGCATTCTATATATGTTATACACAATTATATATCTATATATAGGTTTCGGTAATATGGCCACTTTGACAATATTTATTTTGCCAATCCAGGAAGTAGATGTCTTTCCATTTTCTAATATCCTCTTCAACCTCTTTCTTCATAGTAGTACAGTTTTCATTATAGAGATCTTTTACCTCTGTCCTAGACAATCAATTCTTACGTCCCTAACTTCTCCCCAAGGATGGTAGTAAAGGCAGTTTCTTAGGCTGCACCACGTATACATAGTAATTTGAATATCAGTAGAATTGTAAACAAAATCCTTAAAGACTCAGAAATCATTGGAGAGAATGAACAACTCCAAGAGGCAGAGGGAAAAAAGATGGATAATGTAAGATACGAATTTTATTTATCAGTATTTCCAGGAGTCCTGAAGTATTTTTTAGCTTTCGTGGGTTTACCTTTCAGAATTTCCTCTAAGCCTATTTGCATAATGGCTTTAGTCCCAGCGTGTTTCCTTCACCAACTGGAAAAGCATTACTTAGAATAATTAATTAATTTAATATGATGCTAACACATCTAATATAAGCTGAGACAATGATGACATAATGAGATTTAGAAGCCATGTTAGAAAATATAAAAAGGCTTTTTAAACAATACAGCTTAGTGACAAGGTTGCTCCTGCAAGGACAGCTCTTAAATTCTTAGCCTTTCTGTGTGCTACTAAGGCTTCGAAAACAATGCAGGGAAATGGGACTTGCCATCCCTTTCCTTTTATCGTTTAGATGGCTTGTTTCTGTCAACAGCAGTATACACACAGACACACACTCACTAATAGAGGAAAAACGTCCTCTTAGGGTCTTATAGATGGAAAACATTTTCATTAGAATAGAGTTTGCTTCTAGAACTAAATTATTCTGGAAATCATCTGATGGCAAGCCTTTTCCTTATTTTCCTATACTCAGGGGTTCACATCTTGTTAACATTCAAATTAATTGCCTATATCACTTCCCCCATATATTTTATGATTGTATAGTGCCCATGCAATGAAGTCTAAACTCACTAACATGAGTGTCACACAACTCGAAATCTCACACAGTACTGTTCACAATCCAACACGATAGTGGTTCTCAGCTTCTTTTTGCCTTTCTTTCCTCTCCACTCATCACACTGTGCTTTTCTGTTGGTTCGTTTGAGGTTTTGTTTCCCTTTCTTAAAACATAAGTGCCCTGTTGGAAACCTGCTTGTCATTGAGTCCAGGGTGTTCATTTCAGATGCTTTCTAGGTACAGGTAACAAACTGGAATTGATTAGCTTGAAGAGTTTTCCATGAAAGTTTTTTGTAGTAGCTGCTAAACTTGTATATTTGGGATATTTTTATATTGCTCAGCTGGGAAAAGAATAAATATACAGTGAAAAACAAAACGTATGTGTACACAAGGGTAGGTGTATTGCTGATGTCTGCAGTTTATTGAAAGGAACAGTTAACACTTAAAATTTTCTTTTTTCTTGACCTATTTTTCATGCTTGAATCTGGTAATCAGAACAACTGATCTGAAAACAACAATATACAGTATAAGTATAACAATATACAGTATATCTGTACAACAATATACAGTATAAACTGTTGAACTCCTACCATCTTGTATAGTGAAGCTCTGCATCATTTCCAATGTTGTTTTTATTCCTTGTGACTGTCTCTGATTGTTTGATCAATCTTATATACTTACATCTGATGGACTGAGTAGCTTTGTTGAAGATAACAGTATGTAATGTAGCAACCATTGTTAATTCCTACTGTTTTGTTTTGAGGTCATGTATCATGTTTGTTGTTTTTATTTTATATTCATTGTTGTTTTGTTAGTTCTTTTAATCTTTAAAATAAAAATATGTACAGTGGGGTATAAAAATTAGATGAATTTCTATTCAAGATACCAAAGTGTAGTTGTATCGGTTCAAAAGTTGGGAAGAGAGAGGACTAGTAACAAGTGGATTCCAGGCAAGGAAGTACCACTGAGTTCTTAGGGTATTAAGTCCTTATGGTTAAGGCAGAGTCATCTGGAACCTAGTGAGCCCTTCCTGGTCGACATCATCTACTGTGAGCCTGTATCGCTATTAGATACCTCACCATGGGCCAGAGTAGAGACAGCGGGCTTGCCTCTTCCTGGCCAAGCGGTCTTACTGATGGTAGGATTGGGGCCACGTTCCATTGATCACACCCACTGCTATCACTTGATATCAGGGCAAGGTCACTCTCAAATTAATCTCTGATACCAAACCTAGCCACTTAGTGGTCTTTCTCTGCCTGGTTTGTCTATTTTATCTGACTATGTCACATACTCAATACCTTGGGTACTTTGCCATAGGTTCTAGTTTTCATTGTCTCCTGATCTGTTTATTGATTAGTGACCTCTATTGGAACCATCCATGTATTTGTTCATCCAGTCAATAAGTATTTAAATTTGAATCTCCCACTTGCAAAGAGTTGTATACATTATTAGGGATACAAAAGTTATTAAGAATAGAAGAGTCTTTGTCTCTGACTCACAGTTTCATGGGGATACAAATAAATAAGCAGTCCATGAAACACAGCATAATTACCCCCATGAGGGGGTTAGTACAGAGAACATCATAGGTGCATAGAACAGATCGCCTTACAGAGAAATGAGGGCTCAGGGAAGACTTCCCAGAGGGGCTAAGAGGCTTACACTTAGTTTTTGTGAGATTATTTTTACTAAAATGTAAAGCACTGACTAGCTAGGAAGAGATGGTGATCAAAGTATTAAAGTAAGGAGAGGTTTCAGAGATAGGAGGCTCAGTATACACTGGTGTTTGACTGAAGACAAGCCCTGGGGGAGATGGCATTGTTGGGAATGATGTCAGTTTTCTGGTTTGGGCAGTTGAGTGGGTGATGGTGCCACACAGAGAACAAACAGAGGGTGGTGGTCGTGAGGCGCTGATGAGCTTGGTTGAAGACGTGATAACTTGTTACCTGTAGGAAAACCAAAAAATGTTCTGGGGGGTTTTGGGCATCCCTGTGTGACCCTAAACATTAAAATACTACTCTCACCAGTAATTCAAATATTAAGGTAACTGCATCTAATCTCAGAATCTTATCAGCTCTTGGGCCAGCTCCCAGATACTTTGTTTGCCTGCACCCAGAAGGTACCCAAGTTCATTCCATGAACCAGGAACTTGCATCTAAATGTAGCTCGAAGGAACGTTAGTCTTACATTCACTGTCCATCTATGTTTTCCTGTCTGCCTTTCACACGTGTAGATCTGCACACAGTAGTTTAGCGAAAGGTGATGTGTTGGTAGCCAAAAGTTTGCAGCATTGGAGGTCTGAAAGCCCCAGGGTCTAGGTAAATCTCTCTTTCTCGTCAGTGTATGACTCTGTTTCAGTTGCTTAAGCTCTCGGAACTCCGGTTACCTGTCAAGTGAAGAACAAGGTGATGCTCCTATCTACCGGGTTGTTTGCAGATCAAATAAACAAGGCATTGAAAACTCCACCATATTATACAAAAGCACAGGACAAAAAATTAGTGTTGTCTTGGTATTGAAAAAATACAAAACGGGCTGGGGATATAGCTCAGTGGCATAAGCGCCTGCCTGGCAAACGCGAGGTTGGGAGTTTGATCTCCAGCACCACAAAAAAAAAAAAAAAAAACCAAAATGGAAAATCAAGCCCAATGTTTCTGGAAAAGACTTCGTTCTTATGAGTTTTTCATTCTTATATGCTGACAGAGAGGATTAAACCTTTTCTCCTAAGAACATATTTAAAGCTGGAAAATTGAAGCTGGACAACCTATAGGCGTCTTAGGAAAGTTAGAACATACTGCACCGATGATTAATGCTTTGGAGTCATCTCTGTGTACCTGAAAAGCTGTTTCTCCATGCTCAGAAAGAATAATGAAAGGAAAATGGTCATTGTGCCAACATGAAAGTCTGATTATATCTTTTCTTCTATAGCTTCTTCATGAATATCAGCTTTCATCAGCTACTTAGGAAATAAATAATTCTGGGCCAGTGAAATACAGACCCTTGAAATTGACCACAGAGAATCAAACTGCCCCCACCTGAGCAGGATGTTCAAGCAGGTGACAAAGCAAAACTAAACATGAAATCAGAACAGAAGATACAGAGAAATGATATTTGTGGCAAACACCATTTTTTTATTGTAATGTAAAAGATTATCTGGTAATGTGACTGATACTGATTTTTTTTTTTTTTTTTTCCTCCGGTACCGGGAACCGAACCCACAACCTTGCGCATGCTAGGCAGGCGCTTTTGCCACTGAGCTAAATCCCCAGCCCCAACTGATACTGATTTTTAAGAAAAGAAAAATCTTGTACCTGTTCCAAGGTAGTTATGCTAGTTCCTTGAACCATTTTATAGAACTGTGAGTGTGTGATTTGGAATATTTTATAGAAATGACAATGTGGGTACATTTTTTTCCTTGTCACTTTTTTGGTATGAAGTTACATTTGTGTGTGTGTGTGTGTGTACGTATGTATGATTTAGCAATATTCAGAAACATTTTTAAAAATATGGGGCTTAAGTATTAAGTGGAATACAGATGAAAGTATAAAAAAAATACAGTCCAAGAGTAAAAACTCTGAA
This sequence comes from Chinchilla lanigera, assembly GCF_000276665.1. Lineage (NCBI taxonomy): Eukaryota > Metazoa > Chordata > Mammalia > Rodentia > Chinchillidae > Chinchilla > Chinchilla lanigera. The sequence goes on along the minus strand of NW_004955444.1, from coordinate 5,821,556 downwards.
GACAAAAGTGTTGATTGTATTCTTTTACATGAATATGAGAATAAAAATATATACATGTACACATATGCACATATAATATGTTATTTGGTATTCTTAGATACTCTAAAAATGCTTTAATCTTATGCATTTAGTTTTCAAAATATTTTAATTCTACAATTAATTAAAAGTTTTGTGCTTGTAGAATACAATTAAAATATAGAATATAAGTTAAAAATTCTCACTTTTACCATTTGTACCACTGTGAATTAATCACCTTTTAGGTAAAATGCCCATAGGTGATGTGGGGAGGGGTGAATGTGTGTCTTGGTTACTTTTCTCGTTGCTGAGACAAAATACCCAACACCCCAGTTAAAGGAGAAAGGTTTATTTTGGACCACGTTTTGGAGAGGTTTCAGTCCAAAGGCAGCTGGCTCCAAGGCAGGGTGGCACAGCAGAGGGGCATCAGAGAAGAGAAACAGTTCTTGGTGAAGCAGAAGAAGTGGAAGTCAGCAAGTGACAAGGGAGCTATAATGGACAAGCCTCTTTGTTCCTTATATTTTATTCAGGTTACCTGCTCTTAGGG
>NW_004955444.1:5802174-5820467 GCF_000276665.1 Chinchilla lanigera | reverse complement strand
TATATATATATTTCCTCAGTGTATCATATAATTTTATATGTGATTATATTGGTGAAGTTTCCCTTCAGATTTATTGAAGTACAGCTTCCACACAGTAAGATTTACTAGGCGTATGCACAGGCCAATGAAATTTTGCAGTTGTTCACAGTTGCATGACTACCTCTACAATCAAGGTAGGAAATACAGAAAATTTCATCATTTCTTTCAGTACAAACCATCTTTATGACAGACTGTCATCCTGAAATTTTATACAAATGAATCTCATAATATGTAATCTTCTATGTTTGGCTGTTTTCACTCAGTACAATACTTTTATAGCTCATCCTTGTGTGTACCAGTAGTTTGTTTATCCCTGGAGGATAGGATCCTAATAGTATAGATATACTACAATCTGTTCATCCATTCATCAGTTGGTGAACATTAGTGGTTTTTAGTCCCAATTTTTAGTTATTTTGAACAACAAAATCATGAACATTCTCATACAAGTGCTTTTATGGACATTAAAAAAATCTCTGGATAAAACCTAGGAGTGGAATTTCTGGGTTATACGATAGGTGGGTTAGGTGTGGTAAGACACTACCACACTATTTCCTAAAGTGGCTGTATTATTTTGCCTTCCACCAGCAATGCATAAGAGTTCCAGGAGTTTCATGTCCTCATCAGTTCATGTTTTTATTTGCTTTAATTTTAATTTTCCTGGTGGATATTAGTGAAGTTTTAAGTTGCGGATCAGCATGTCACTAAAAATGATTTTCTACTGAAAGACAGAAAGAAGGTGGGTTTATTAATGCTCTTGGTCTGGTCAGCCACTAGCCCTGACTTGGAATATATAATTCCTGGTTTTACTATACTAGAATACTTTCCTTTTCATAAAGTGAAATATTAAAGTGTGTTGGTTTCAATTTGCTAATTTAAGTCTTGCCATTTTATACGTCCTGCTGTAAATCTATTTTATTGCATTCTGTGTCTTCTTTCATATCTTGGATAAAAATGCCTTTGTTTCCTTTCTGTTTAATAGACTTGGAAATTGTGTGTTTTCTTTCCTTCTTATGCTTGGAGTGAGTTGGTAATACACTTCTTTTGCTCATTTTTTCCTTAGTAAATGCTTACTTCTATGTTATATAAGCTCACCAGAACTGTTGGAAATGAATTGTTGCTAAGATGTATGCTATTGTGAGAAAACTTCCATTTCCTTCATGAGTAACTATTTCTCTTCTAAAGGTGAAGTTCTATTGAATGACAGGATGAATAGATATTTCCACAGAGATTGTTTAGAAGTCTGTACGGAGCTTCTGTGATGAGGTAGCTATCATCACACAGTATGTTGTGACTTTGAAGCAAGTGTTGTTGTCGCATTTGTCATAGAAGTAGGATATTTAAGAAATGTATTTTCTGACTTGTGGTTCTCTAGTGTTTGTAATTTACTGGAGCATGAAGCAAAAAACAAATACATAATCATGAAAATTGCCGAGTGACGTTGAGAAGAATCATTTCTGCCCTCTCCTGATGTTTCTCTTCCACAGGGAGAGACAACAGTCCTGTCTAGTACCTCCATGTTTCCCCTGGTGAGAGGGTAAAATGAGGTCGTTTGCTGACAGACATTTGTTTTTAGTCCACAAATCTTAATGAGCTGGAATGAAAATACCTGGGGACCCAAGGTAGAAGTACGGTCCTCCTGTTCTTTCTGGACCAGTGGCAAGCAGAGACCTCAGTAAGTGGACTGAAAGCATCTATTCAAACTTTGAGTGACCTGTTCCAATGTTTGGTCAGAAGGTAGGAAGGCAGAAAGCCCTTCTAGGTTTTTGTCATGAGCTACATCTCTTCTCTAGCCTTCACTAACAACGGTGGTGATATTTTGGTTTTAACTGCTGACTTTCTTGCCTTATTTCTCAGTCAACTCAGAACACATAGAGGGAACAGGGTGCCATGTATTAGAAGTTTACAAAGACACGACTTAAGTGGATCTTAAGTACTATATGGAATTAGGCCATGGTCATCTTTTCCTCGTAATTAAAATCTTTCCTTTTGCAGGCAAGCTCTAGCACTGGATTGTCAGGGTGGAAGGCTGTCTTCCTGTTCACCGCATTTGGTGTTTCTCTCTGTGGGAACACGTTTTGCACTGTTAATTTAAGTGCCAGCGTGTGCCTTGCTTTGACCAATGAGATGGGAGTGGAAGTATCAGGTGATAATTCTGAGCAGCATGAGTGAGTGAGTTTTCATTCAATGTTCCTTACTTCTGCAGTCATGGAAGTGAGTAGTAAAAGGGAGCCTCTACCAGCCTCAGCCCCAGAGTGAACTGGACGGAACGAAGTTCCATGCTCATTGGCTTTGAACCTGCAACATGCCTAACAATTAATTTATTGCCGTAGCTGTTGAGATTTTTTGGTTTGTCAGCATAGCATGTATTTATTTGGACTCGCACATAGTTCCTCTCTAGTAAAGATCAGAGTTTTGTGTCCATTGGTGATGGGTAAAGATAAGATGACGGTGGAGTGAGCAAGAGAAACGCAAGCTGAGAGACAGTGGGTAGTGGAAGGCAACAGGATAGTAAGCTGCATTGGATTGGTGGCGTCTGCGTGGCTGACCACTTCAAATCTATCGGGATACTGCGGATGATGTAGTTAGAATGCTGAACACATGCCCTGTGGTTAGAAAAATTTACAGTTCTTTACCAATGTTTATCCGTGTATTATTCTATTTAGCTATATTGTACAGGGCTTTTTAAAAAATCTTTTCTGTTTTCTTGTGTTTTTCTTTCACACACACAAATACCACATAAGAATTGGCAAGGCATTCATCCAAATAGAGAAATATTTACCAGTATTTTATAAGTGACAAGGTTGTCCAAAATTTTTTCTTAATTCCATTCCCATATTGTCACCACATCAAAACGCAATGCAAAATGGGCAGAAATTGAGCTTTATGATATTTATCTTGCTGAAGGCTTTGTCTCATTATTGGATGTTTCAGGAGTTTTTACTTCACCAAATAATTTAATAGTCTTAAACTGGATCTGCAGATACATTCATTGAAGGTCTTTTGGTTACTTATTAAACACACATAAAATTTTAAAGGCTTCTATTTTTATTTGCATAGTAATCTGATCCCTGGCTATGAAATTTCAGTAGCTGTATTTGAGTTTCCCTAGTTAAAAGTTAAATCACATGCTATGCAATATAAATAAAAGTTCTAAGTATCATCCACAGAGCAGCCAGGTATAAGAGCTGAGTCCTGCTCTGCACACAATATTTCAGGCAGGTTGAACTCAGAACAATTGAGTTGGTCATCAAACCAACAGTACTGAACAAACAAAAGAATAGAACATTACACAAGATGCACATACAATCTGTCTCAGGGTGAAAAACATCACATTTTCTTAGAAGTAAGTGCAATGGTATAGAATGAATACAATGAATTTTTTTGATTCATCACCATAGCAATAATTAAATTAAATGTACTTATTTAATATACATTCTGATAATCCTATAGATGAAATTCTACTAATGAGACAGGTTTAGAATTCTAGGGAATACTTTGTAAAAATTGAGTTTTGAGAATGGTTTTCTTGGGAGGTTAGGGGTTACATTCAAGTTCTGAGTGTCTCAAACCACTCAACAAATGCCCACATTTAATAATAGTAAGATCCTATATATGCTGAGAGAAGTGCCTCCGAACAAGCTTTTGTGAATGGTTGGTGACCCCATCTTCACCAGGAAAGCCTCTGTGGGTAGTATGTTCCTTTTTTTGAGAGAAGTCTAGCTGGGTTCTGTGTGGGTACTCTACCATGGAGATAGATCCCCAGATCTCCTTTTAATTTTTAAACAGACTCTTGTTACATTACCCATGCTGGTCTTAAATTTGAAATTTTCCTGCCTCAGCCTCTTGAGTAGCCAGACTAGAGGTGTACAGCACTGTGCCCAGCTGAGATAGGTTTTTCTTTATGTCAAGTGAGAGAAACTTTAAGGAGGTAGTTCACAAGGGTCACTGCATCCCCTCAGGTTAGAGATCTCCATGGCATGTGCCCCTCTTCTCATGAGAAGTGCATAGATGAGATAATGGCTGACTGGAGCTTGGATGACGGAGGAGAGGGCATGGCTGTACCTCCTGCACTCAGACACAGGAGGCACGAGCACTTCCAGGGATGGGCTCAGACCAGGTGGTCATTTTGATCTGGCTTGAGAGGATATTCTACAGAGGCCAGGGGTGGGGGCTGTCACAGGACACTGTCTCCTTCTGAACAGATACAGACAACATGAACAAGTGATGGAGAGATAACTCACCTAGGTCAAGGAAGCTGTATTTGAGAAAGTTTCAGTGTCTGAGAAAGGGATATTTGTAGACTCAGAAAGGGAACTAGTCCAGAAATAAGCTTGAAACATCTGATAATTCTAGATACCCTTAGTCCCAGAAGAAAAAATAGTAGCAATAAAGTTAATTTTTTTCTCTCTTTATGCTAGAGGCAGAGGATAAAATAGGCAAGATAGGGAATAGCCGTGCACTGATGTTCATCTCTGGGGTGCTGTGAGGATGGAAGTCCACAAATTCTGGTCCAGCCATTACAGCATATAACAGCGGTATCTTAGGTACCTTCTTATCATGGAGAAAAACACAACTAAAGAAAGACAGTTTTATTTTACCTCACAGCTTTTAGAAGATTCAGTCCATGGTTCCAAGTCAGGGAGGGCATGGTTTGGAGGAGGAAATCTGCTTACGTCATGGTGGTCAGAAAGCAGAGTGCAAAGGTTGGAGGCAGAGATGCAAAGAGATGTACTCATCCAGGTTCCCCTCCACTGACTTGCTTCTTCTGATGGAACCCATGTTTGAACAGCACATTTAGCTCTGATGAGTACAGTGCTCCCATGAGTGCATCACCTTCCAAAAGCCCTGCTTCTGAATACACGCATTTTTTGGAGGACATTCTGTGTCTAAACCACCACATTCCACTCCTGATCCCCAAAAGACCCATGCCCAACTCTTCATGGAAATGCATTTAATGCATCTCTAAGAGCCTGCAAAGTTTTATCAGTTGCAGCACAGAAGAAAAGTTTGAGTCCAGTGTTGCCTCTAAGATTCAAGACAAACTCTTGGCTGCAAGTGCCTGTAAAAAATAAAGAAGAAAGTTGTGGTGGATGAACTAATGGTCAACTTGTAACACCTAACTAAACTGAATCAGTGTGGAGCTGGGTGTGGAAGTCCACCTGAGGATTGTTGCCAATAACATAAAAGGAGAACCAGAGGGGAAGATGGTGTGTGCCGCTGATTCTCCTTGAGAAGCTTGTCACACTGGTTTTCCTGATATGAACTCAGCTGTTCTCATTGTTGGAGGAGCTCAGGTCTTCGCTGTCACCGAGGATGGCTGTGGTTCTCTTTGGAGGAGTTCTAATCCTTACCTTGAGTATTGCTTCCTGGCTCCAGTGTGGATCCCTCTGCCTGCTGGCACAGATTCTTCATCCCAGGGGTGCAGACTTTCTAGCTTCCACCACTGACTTTTGGGCCTTCCCAGTGCAGATCCTTGATACAGACTTGCATGAGACATTGTTGTGGGCTCTAGGCTTCTAGGTTTAACTCCTGGAAGACATTGCCATGGCTCTAGGTCTTAAGATAGACTTGTGGAGGACATTGCCATGGGATCCAGGCCCTCAGCTGGATTCTTTGGGTCTCTAGTGTGTGGACAGATATTTTGCTGTCTTCTGCATTTGGCTTTTTGAGTGAATATTATAAAATAATCCTATAAATTATGTGTCCTGTATTAAATCTATTCCCATGCAAACCCTGGCTACAATAAAAATTAAATACTGCCAACATAGAATGACACAGGATCAACATTGCCATTTCAAAAGGGAAAAATAGGAGGACCAAAGCAATACCAAAATGCAGCAAGCCAAACATTAAATCTTGTAGTTCCATGTGCAGCACCTGGGGCAGGTTTGTGGTGAATTGTGAGCTACATCTAGCTTGGGCAGTCTCATAATTCTGATAGTACCAATTCCAACCCTCGTGGCCTCTCTCTTGGGTTGCTTATGCTCACTGCCTGCAGGTTTCCTCAACTGATGTCCCAGGTTCTGACTTTGCCAAATTCCTCAGATCTCTACTATACTTTTGGTTTTACTCTTATGTCTTCACACAGTGCCCTCTCAGGGGCATACTGCCTGACCTCCCAGGCCTTTTTCTGACATCTGGGTAGAAAAATACCTGGCCCTATAACTTTGTATTCTGCATGTCCATATTACCAGCAGACATAAATGGAACCAAAGTTTGCTGCCAGGTCCCCTTGAATCATGGCTGCAGAAGCCTTGTGGTGTCTGGATAGCTGAACTCTGGAAAACTCTTTCTTACTTGGCCCTGAATGCATTGGGCAACCTGGGACTCTCTTTTCAAATGAAAGCTTTATAGTTATGCACCCTTGAGACCACAGAATGTGAGGTCTTGCTGATTCCTGAGATGCCTTCAAACCATCTTTTCCCTTGTCCTGATCAAAGCTGTTACAGCAACCATGCTCTTCTTTGCCTTAACTTTACAGGCACTTCTCTTCTGGTGAAATTGTAAACTTTTACAATTATTCAGCTCTGCCATTTTCTCCTGATGCTCACTGTAGATTTGTAGATTTAGTTAAAGACAATCAATAGTATCCATGCTTTAAAAGTTCTTCTGCCAGAATAATTAGTCCACTGTCACTAATCGCAGTCTCCTCACTGAGGAGTTAGGACATGGGAAAAATGAAGATACAATTTCTGCCACGATATACCATACATGGCTTCTAGTCCAGTTGTCAATTCAGTCCTTGGTTCCAACTGAAACATCCTGAATCTGGCCTCTATTGTCCACATTTCTTTCAGCATTTTGGTCTTTTAAGCTTGGCCACAATCTCCCATAAATCTTGGCTTATAACTTTCTGTGAATTCTGTGACCTTCATCTTCAAACTGTTCTGATCTTCTCCCTTGAATCATTTCCAAAGGCCTTTAAGCCACAGGATCAGGTTCAATCACAGCCACAACTATTCTCCTGGTACCAAAATATGTCTTTGTTACTTTCCCATCACTGAAACAGATGACCCAACACCCCTAACTTAAAGGAGGAAGGTTTACTTTGGTTCACAGGTTCAATCCGCTGTTGGCTAGCTTCAAGGCAGAAAGGACGAGGCGGAAGGACCTGGTTGGAGGCAAATGGCTCATCCCACGGCAGCCAGGAGACAGGGAGAAAGGAGAAGCTGATGGGGAAAATACCCTCTAGGTCACACCTCATGGCTCTTCTTCAACCAGGCTCCACCTCCTGCTAGCTGGTCCACTGTGAACTCATCAGTGGATTAATCCATGTTGAGTGTGGCTTCTCCATGACACAATCATCTACTCAAAGCCCCACCTCTGAGCACATGAGACTTTGGGAGAAAATTCTAGCTCTAAACCATAACAAAATGCGACTACTCAGATGCATTTTACACCCTCTATGCTTCTGCCTTTACCGCACGTTCCTTTTACTAACCACGCTGAGGGAGCAGGGGACTTGAAGGAGCTCTTGGAAGAGAGAAGCCAAGTATATTCCTTTTCCTAAAGCAAGCTTCCCACTGCAGCACTGTCAGGCTGACAGGATAGAAAAGGCATTTGTAGACCAAGTTTTGAGTTTTTATTGTACTAGATTAGTTTACATCACTCCTCTACTGATACCTCCTTAGTCATGCCTCATCCTTCTCATAGTAGCAGCCAGCATCCTTTGGAAAGACCCACAACCTGCCACAAAAAACGTACTGGGAGCATCAGTGTTGCCCGAGGAAATGCTGAATCTCAAAACCCACTCCAGACCCACTGATAACATCGTCAGGTGATTCCTAAAGTTCTTTAAACTGTGAGAAGCTCGTACACAAACCCCTCCCGTTGTTTCCCTTCTGTAGCTCAGCACTGATACTCTTCTTTTTTCCACTCCAGCTTTGTAGTTCTTTAACAGACTAGATCATTCTTGCCACAGTGTGTTAGCACTGGTTGTTTCTTTTCCTCAAATAACCTTTCTCAAGTATAAAACCTACATGTTCATTCTCTTTCACTATTTATCTTTATTCCTCTTTCTGAGGTCGATATATTATGAGGCCTACATTTAAAACTAGATCTCCACTTGGCAGCACTGCCAACCCCCCTTACTCTGCTCTGATATTCTTCAACACTGATCACATTTTAGTGTACTGTATAATTTACTTATTTATCATTTAGCTGTCTTTCTTGACACTTTAAGCTCCATGAATACAGGCAATTTTGTCTGCCCTGCTTATTAATGTAGAATAGAGTAATTTCTTATACATAGTAGGCATTCAATAAAAATGTGTTGAATGAATGTGCTCCCTGAACTATTTAAACTTTTCCTCAATTTCTTTAAGTGACTACTAAGATTAAAGACAGACAAAATCTCTGTAAAACACCTTAATTTATTGGCATATATGCTTTTGCCAAGAGGATTGTGCCACAAAACACAAATTTTCTAACTGAAGAATAGGAGCTTTCTTTTATCTTCACAGTTTTGATAAAAGTTTTATTTAAAACAATTTAATAAACTCTTTCATACTTTATCCAATGGTCTAGTCTCCTGAGAGGCTGAAGAAATACAATGAGGTTAATTTAATACCATTTAAAGACTTATGTCTGAAAGGTATGCACAGGGCCTTTTGTCCCAGAGAAACTAGCCTGATCTTTTATTTTCTGTTTCTATCCAAATCTGAGTGTTTTGTTATACAAGTTCACTTGCTCTTGGCCAATGAAACTTTCTAAGGCTAACTATGCTCATAAAGAGCTCAAAGGACTTCTTGGACAACAAGCAATTTTTACAAAACAGCATTTCAATGAGTTAAGTGTAAGTAAATCAGAAACAGATGGATCACATAGCTATCAAGACCCAAAAGTTTGAAAAACAAGTGAAAATTTCTCATATTTTGTATCCTTGAAGATAGAAGTAACATGTATACTTTAAAACAAAACTTTTCTAGTTTCCACCACATTTTGACTTACGATATCACTTTTATTGTGTCCTATTTGTAATATTTCCTACTGAAATATTTCTTATTTGTAAACTTCTGTTTTAGAACACTGGGTAGTTCATTTGTTCTACTCTCTAAATTTTGAAGGAAGGTAAAGATTCTGTTAATGCAGTCAGGATATCTAAAGTTATTAATATTTTTTCTATTTTTAATATAAAAGATGTCCAAGCTTTTGTTTTGTTTCCCTTAGGGCTTTGGTTACGAGGTACAGAGATACACAGAGACCAGTTCAAGAAATAGATATCCTACAGGGAAGAGAGGCACAGACGGGTTGTGCTCCTGAGTATGGCGATCTATGCAAGCATCAGTATAAGCAAGGACTGGAGCAATTGTACCAGAGACCATTAGAGAGGCTCACGGTTCTTCTTGGCTCATCAGAACACTTTTCTTGCTTTGCTGATTTCTCTTAGAAATTCAGCTTCAATTGCCCCATCGTGACCTTAGCCTTTGTTCACTTAATAAGCTTTTAGCTTAGCTGCACAGTAGCCTGGTTTATATTCTGTGGGTTCAAGTGCCTATAAGAGGACTTGGTGAGCTTATTTTCTGAACTGTGCCAGATCGCTCAAGTCCATTGCTGGGCTATCTGGTGAAATCAGATATGGTTGAGAGAGCCAAGGTCCCTGTGTGTGAAGGAGGTGGATGGACAAGTACGTAGACAGGTTCTGATTTCAATGCTCTAAATACAGATTTCATATTCACCAGCTGGAAAAATTTTTCAGCAGAATATTTTTGCCAATATGTCTTTCAGAAAATAAAATATTACTTGTTTCTCTTTTCAAGAATTGAAAGATTTAGACTTTTAATTTACAATGCCAAGATTGAAAAGGGTGTGGATGGCTTTTAAGTTTTAAAATTTCATCTAATAGGACTGGATTTTAAGAAAACAACAACATCAATTACATACCCATGCAGGGGACATGCCTTTGGAGGTAGTTCACTGGTACTGTTATAAGTAGTACTATAGTCCTTCTCTTTATTTTGCTAAGACCCCTAAAATATTACTTAAGAAACTAATCTTTGTTTTGACACATGCTAATCTCATAACAGATTTTATGTTAAAATAAAACACAACAAAACAAAAGCAAACTTGGGGAACTTGGAAGAGACCCAATGAAAACGTGATAGCAATTTCAAAAAGCTTTATTTTGCCTGTAGATGGCAGAAGACAGAATAAATGATAATTTAAAATAATACATAATTCTGATGTAAGATTTGGACAAGAAATCTCTGTCACCCAGTGGAGCTCTGAAAACCCACAAAAGGAAGACAATAGCAAGTACTAGAAAGACCACCAAACTCAGCTGAGAGCAGAGCTGATGGCTGGCCTCAGCTTTGCCAGTTTCTAACTGGGTTTCCTTTGTTACCTGGTAATGAAGAAAATCTTGTCCTGAATCCCAGCTTAGGTCCTTCCTTGCACTACAAGAAAGTCTTTTACAAGGGATGTCCAGGCCCACCAAGTCTGTCACTCACTTCTAATGGTGGCATTCTGGGAAGTCTCATTGTTTTTACCGACCTATGATGTAGATACATTTATGAGGAATATTATAATAAAAATGTAACTAAGAACATAAATGTACAATTATGTGGAATTTTATAGAGAACCAAGTTGTCTTCTACATCCTGTATCATGCCTAACCCAGAATTTAAATTTCTGTCACTCATGCATTGGCTTTACCTGTACTAGAAAAATGAAGAAAAATATGATTCAGGTGATAAAGTCTCACTTTATGATGAAGAATAACCTAAGTATTTTTTAAGTCATTTAAAAGAAAAAAAAAAAACAGAATCAAAAGCATCCTTATGTTGTACAAGGTCTGGTATTCAAAAAGAGATGCACAGTCCCAAACGCTGGACATACCTTAATTATTGAAAAATTATTGAAATCCAGCCATGGGACTAATTATAACAGAAAAATGCTAGCAAATGTTATCAGTAACAAAATAAACATTTAACCACTGCAACACTAAATGGATGTCAACCCTAAAATGTGTAGGCTAAAAATTTTATTATAACTGTAGGCATCATTACTTTAGTTCATTCTAAAACATAGGCTGTTTCTTCACAGCAAAGCAAGTATGTAAGATAGAATCACAGCTTTGAAACCAGAATACCCTGAACACAATCCTTAACATCGACATTTGTCCTGCCTCTCAGAATCTGGATTAAGACACTGGAGAGCCTTTTGCAACATCTCAGTAGTCATTTTCTCTCCACAGTAACGTCAGCCACAGGCATCAGCTTGTTTCTGTCAATATATCCATTGAGCATTGGCCTATTTATGCCAAGGACATTGTAAAATCTCAGGCTCTGGAAGAAACAGTGCCTCCTCAACAGAATCAGCTTCTATAGAATAAGCAATGTTCTGCAAGGTATAATTTGAGGGCCAAAGAAAGGCCAAACTATTGTCCCTGCCCAGGAGTAATTAATATTTAAGTTAAAAAGTTTTTCTCTTTGGCTTTTCTAGAAACAGATTTAGGGTGGGAGACACCTTAGCACATTAGCAAGACTGTGAATTTGATTAGCCTCCTCTAATCAAATGAATCATCTTTATTCCGTGTCCTCTGGGAATTAGGGAAGCACATGAAAAAATCTTCATTGACATCTGAGTGTTGGTGGGGACTGTCCGGCTTTAGTGGTTGGAGGCACCCTACTTGCAATTCCCGGGTCCAGTGTTCAACACACGGTGCTCATAGGCAGAGGTCAAGGTGACTAAGTCTAATACCAACGATCTCAGGATGTTCTTCAGCACTCAAGACAAAAATTTACTTTCTTTTCCGTACTTCACCATGAAAATTTTCTCACTGTACAGGCGGCACAAAAGACAAGGGATTTTGTTGGGAGCCTGAGGCCAAATGTATGATGATGAGTAGTTTTATTCAGCGTGGCGAGGCTCTGGTTCTAGTTATTGATTCAAACACAGGCACTACAAAAATCTGGAAGATTATTCATTTCATTTGAGTGTTTCTGTTCTTTGCTTCTCCTTTCCACCCCACACCTTACTGACTCTCCTTTCATTTCTTCCATCCCATCAGCTTTCTGGACTTTGTGCCTGCAGCTGATGCAGGACCGCGATGAGGTTTTCCTGAACGGGCTTGGTGGCCTCCGTTACCTGCATCACACTGGGCTGTCCAACTAGCTCCCATTTTTTTTTTTTGTAAGGAATTTAATTCATTCCTACCTCTTATTTTGAGTATATTTCTTGGTTTTTGTATTGCTTCTCTTATGTTGAGCTTTTTTGTTGGTTCCAATTTTTAACACTCAGTAGTTTCTGCACACCTTGCTTGCTCTTTCTACTGTGAATCTCAGTAGATACTTACCATCTTCATCAGGACATTGTGGGGCTCCTGATCTCTGTTCCTTCTGATTTCTGTTTTGTAAATACTGTGTTCTTCCACCTAACATTAACAAGAACAAAACGTGCCTTGATACGCTAACCCTTAAAATGAACAACCCACTCCTTTCTTTTTTTTAATCAACTGGTAAACTGTTTAAGGAAGTACTCTACCTTCCTTTTTAGCCTTTTACAAACCTTAACTCTCTTCTCATAACTGTCTGTACTGAAGTTTTCTTTCCTGAAGATCATCAGTGTCCCCGCATTTCTCCAAAAAATGTATTTTACAGTGAATTCATCAAATTTATTTTCTAACATCAGTATCACCATCTTAGTGGAAAATATATAATTATTACAGATTATTTTCCTCCTATAAACTGTTAAAAAAGATCAGTTATCTCGTGTATCTCCTAAACCTATTGTTTAAATGCCTCTATAAGTAAAAAAAAAAATACAACATAGAGAATATTAACTAATAAATTATGTATTAATTTATTCATATATGTCCTATTGAAGCTTTGTGTGTGGACTATGTAAAATGTATGAAATCTATTAGTACAGAACATATTTATAGCATATATATTATGTAATCCATTTTTTATTCTGACCAGATTTCTAATTTTCTCTTTATTCATATTTTTACTGTATTTCAGACCATACTGTCATGCTGCATAGCATAGTTACTTTCATGCTAACCTCTAAATTCACGCAGTTATTTTTCTTTCTCCTTAACATCACTTTACACCAACCCATCTTCTTTTCTGACTTTGATTGCTGGGCAAAGCTCTCGATCAATATCTCTGCTTATTCCTTTCTCTTTTTCTCATCACCGTCTATCCTACAAAGCATCTGGAAATACAATTTCAAAATATGGTTCAAACCATATCACTCTTTTATTTACAGCCTTTCAGGGGCTTCACAGAGCACTTAAACATACAAGCTTCAGATCCAGAGTTCAAAGCCCATCCATCTAAAAGAACTACTCTGTCAGCTTGTTTTCCATCTCCGGTTTCAGGAGAACATTTGCCCCTTTCCCACTGACTATTTTCTGCTTTTTGTTGTATACTACCGCCTTTGTTTATAGCCTGCTTCTTTTTGTTAGGATGTTTTCTCCCTGAGAGTAAGACCCTCTCATCCTTCTAAAAATTAATTGCTATATCATAGGTCCCGGAACATACCTACCATATGACGACTTCAATATACATCGGCTGAGTGAATATCTTATAGATTTTTGGAGAAGTGTCTTTAAGGGCAAATTTTGTTTTGTGTATGGATGAAAGTTATATTATTTGCGCATTCTGAAAAGGTGCAAAATCGCTAACTACGAACACTGCACACATTTCCTCTCCCACCAACAGTGGAAGGTCACGCTGCATAATCTCCGTTCTTCCTCCAAGGAGGTGTAATGAAACTACACAAACAGTGCCGCTCATTTCTCTCATCCTGCTGTGTTGCCTCGGCTCAAATGAGCAGCTCTGCTCATCCTGGAGTTCTTCATGAGTTGCAGTAGGGTGGGGGCCGCTGTTATCCGGAGCGTCAGCCTGTGTCCTGGGGCCGCGGATCTCTCTCCTTGGGCTCCGGAAGTTCATTCCAGCGCCGTTCTCCCTCACGCCCTCTGCAGGTGTTCTTTCTATGTGGGGCTGGCCTGCTCACGTGACTGCTGGTGCTCCCAAAAATTCATGCGAGAAGAGACATGCTTAGTGCAGGTATTCCTACGAGCGGACTTAGACATAGTGAAATGTTCTTTCTGTTTTCTCTGGGTCATAGCAGTGAGGAGCGCAGTTCAGATCCAGCGGAAAGGTGGCAGGAGTGAGAAAGAAAGGGGCCCCTCTGAGGCCGTTTTTGGAGACTAACTTCCACAGGCTGGAGCAAGTGAAGCTGCAGTCCTGTGGCCATAAGGGGTAAGAGCTAAGGGTGATGTCTGGGTTTCAAATTAGGATTCCCAATGCCATGCTAGATCATTATGATAAATTAAAAAATGAGAAATGAAATTAGTATAACCAAAGATAATGAAGACAATTAGCATGAAAATATATTTCTTGAAATTTAGCCTGCGTCTAAAGTTGAAGAGTTCTGCTCATGCAAAGAGAATGTAAGGGAATAACATTCTAAGGTTTACTTTAATAACCCTGTCTTAGAGCTATCATTTCAGAATCTTATTGTAACTGTGCGTATTAAATTCCATGTACAAAGTGTCCTTCATTTCATGTATGCTACTGTAGAAATCCACAGGCATGGATGGAATTCCCCTCGTGGGCTGTTTCTGACATTGGTTTTTCTGAAGTCCTCCTTTTAAAAACTTGTGGAATTAATACTAAAACCCAGCCGTAGACAATTTGCCCTCCTCTGTTTATTACTGGGTACCAAAGCCCTCGTGTAGCCACTGCAGCACTCCATTAATTGCGGACATGGGGTGTTCAGGAGACCCGTCCCCAGTGATTGTGGTTTGAAGCCCTGCAGGAGGCCTACCACAGACCGTCTGAGCTCAGGGATGGCAGCGTTCAGGCCCCCACATAATGCTGGGTTTGATTTATTTTGTTTGGCATCCAATCTTCTATGGGCAAGAAATCCAGATGTTGTCAGGTATGAAGGCCAGTACATTTGGAAAGGGATGAAAGTAGGGAGCGGGTGTGCAAAAGGAAGTGACTGACATGAGCAATAACAGAAAACGCTGAGGACATCCTCTTCAGGAGGAGCCGCATGGTCTGAGATGCAGCTTACTGCACTTGTAGCACTTTCCTAGTCTATGTAAAGAAAAGCAAAGATGGGCGCATTGCGGCTGCGGAAGTGAGTGCTGCAGGAGAGTGATGCATTGTTCTGTCAGTGTGTTCCGCCTCTGCTATGAAACATATCGCTGACATAGAATGGCAAAGAAAGACAAACTTGGGGCTCTTATAGGTAAATGGATACAAGTAGAGAGCATACTCATAAGTGAAATACATCGGACCCACATGTGTAAGCACTGTATTGTCATACTAGTGTAAGAACCTGAAAGAGTGAGTAAAATCTACAAGGCAGAGTAGATATCGTGAAAGGGAAAGAAACTGCTCAAAAGGCTAGAACAACTGGGATGAGGGAAAAGAGAAAAGGAAGAAATAAGGGAAAAAATACATATATATGTATACACAGGATAGCTAAGATAGTTGTACTACTACTGATTTCTGTTCCTTTATTGAAAGGAATAGTCAATGTTTAATTGCTTGATCAGTCTTACAGGCCTATATTTGTTTATCTGAGTAACCAGTTGGAAGATATCAATATGTAATACAGCCACCATTGTTAATTTCCTATCACCTTGTCTGAAATTCTGTATTGCTTGTATTGTTTTTGTGTTATTTTGTAAATGTCTGTGCTTGTTAATATGTTTTCATTCTTTTATCTTTAAAATAAAAAAATAAACACAAAGATATATATTAAAATATCAAAAGTTTGGGCCGGTGATATAGCTCAGCAATGTAGCACCTGCCTGGCAAGTGCAAGGTCCTGAGTACTATTCCTGGTACCAAAAAAAAAAAAGAAAAAAAATTTTTTTTAATGTCCTGGCTCAGGAAAGCCAGCAGATGATACAAGAGCTTTTGTTTGTCATATATTTAGACAATCTCAGGGCCTCCCACAAACAGTGCGTTTCTTCCACCTTTCATTACAGAAAGCAGCCTGAGCGAGAGCAGCTGCTTGTGCTTGCCCCACATTTGTAAAATATTGCCTGACGTCTTTGTTTTTGGCTTTCTTTGATGTTCTATCCACATTTTCTCAGGACTCTTCCACTCAGTACTTTTTTCTAAAGACCTATTAAAGTCAGAACTCTCTTGATGGGGGTGGGTCGTGTGCTGTGAGCTGCTGGGCAGACTCTGCAAGTGTGTCTTCAGCAGCACGTCCAGGCGTGAGCTGGACGCTATTTGCGATGACCTTGTGAACACTGCGGCTCAGGCTCTGCCTCCTCCTAGTGAACCCAGCCAGTGACCGTGTTAAATTCATGTCCCTGTCCTTCCTTTTCCTGGAACTTGATTCGTGAGTCCGACTTTTGAACCAATACTTACGCTTACGTTTCTAAGTCATCTCAAATTTAATACGCTCAGAAATGAACTCTTGATTTTTACTCCCAAACCTAATTCTTATCTGAATTTTCCCACTTAGTGAACCCCACCACCAGCCACCTAGATCTATAGGTCCTGACTTAAGCATCAAGCTGATCTTGGTCTTTTCCTCAAAACCACATCTTACTGGTCAGTGTCCCGTCAGCGCTGCCCCGCAGCGCGTCCCTAACCTAACCTCTCTCACCAGGTCTGCGGCTGGAACCTACCCACGCTGCCATTGGCTCTCAACTGGAAAAAGGCGTGGCTCTCTCCTCTCTGTTTCCCTAGGTAGGTTCAGCACTATCAACAGGGAAACAACAAGATCTTATTTAGGCATTGCTTGTCATGTTCCTGGCTCTAGTGGATTCTCCTTATGAGAATAAAATCCACTTTTGCCGGAAGCCCCATGTGACACCTCACGGTTTTACCGATGGGTTTACTGCTTCTCAGGCGTGTGTACTCTGTTTGTTGCCCACATTAATTCTTTTTCTCTATGACTAAGCACTTGAATTTGGAATTTCCATTTCTTTCAAATTCTTCTCCAAAGTCTTTGCTGATTACTTTTTCTGTCTTCTTTTCCCTTGGCTCACACACATCACTTCTTTAGAGAGGTCATCCTGACCACTGACCTCCTGCAATTTTTAGGCATTTTGCTTTGTCCCCCTCAAGCTCTCGGTTTTGAAATTTGTTGTTATGGGTTTAATTATGTGCTCCTTCCACGTGCATATACTGAACCTTAGCTCCCAATGTGATCCTCGAGATAGTCCTTAAAGGTCAAAGAAGGTCATAAGAGTGGGACCCTAATCCAACAGCACTGTGTTCTAAAAATAGATATCTTTCTCTGCCACATGAGCCCACTATGAAAGACAACCTCCTGCAAGCCAGGAAGAGGATCCTCACCTGACACTCTGCTTGCAACTTAATCTTAAGAGTTCTGGCCTCCAGAACTGTGAGCAAATAAATTTCAGTGGCTTAAGCCACCTAATTTATAGCATTTTGTCATGGCAGCGGAGTGCTTTTGTTACCTGTCTCCCACCACAAAAAAGGAAGCT
This sequence comes from Chinchilla lanigera, assembly GCF_000276665.1. NCBI lineage: Eukaryota > Metazoa > Chordata > Mammalia > Rodentia > Chinchillidae > Chinchilla > Chinchilla lanigera. The sequence continues at coordinate 5,802,994 of NW_004955444.1, read as the reverse complement.
CCCTGAGGTCAGAGGAGCTGTTGCTGTCCTGCTCACTGCTATATCACCAGTGCAGGAAATGGTGCCTGTTGTGTGGCATCCCTTGATGGAAATATATTACCTGAGTCAGACATGATGCTGCACACCTTTAATGCCAGCACTGTGGGAGGCTGAGGCAGGAGGATCAGAATTTCAAGCTGGGTGGGCAAAATAGGCATTTAGTGAGATGCTTTCTCAAAGTAAAAACCTAAAAGGGGCTGAGGGCACAGTTCAATGCAAAGGTCCTGCGTTTAATCCCCTGTAGTGAAAAAAAAAATGTATGTTGGCTGGGTGACTTTTGTCTCAAAAATTAGTTAAGTGGAAGAGGGAAGTATACAAATTCAGGCATCGAGGTTTTTGTTAATAGTATGTCTAGAAATACTCTGCTGGCCTACATTATTTAATAATCTTTTTTTAGTATGAAATAGCCCTTTAAAGTTATAAAATAATAAGGGAAATACTCAGGGCTGAAACTGCCGGAAAGATACAAATGCTGAGAGTCAGCCCCCCTCACTGGGCTTTGGCCGCTGCTGGGAGAGATGCTAATCCCTGGGGTTAGCCCCGAGCGAGAGAACTGCCTCTGTGTGTGTTCTCGTGGGACAAAAAGTAGGTACTCGAACAGTCATGGAAGGACCTCTCCTGCTCACATAGATGAGAGGAAGGGTATTTCCAAGGTTACACTGATCAAGATAAGTACGCTGGGAAAAGATTGAAAAACTTCTAAGAGCAGGGCCAAAGTTGGAAAAGTGAAGCAAAGTGAAATTTTTAGATGGCTTGAATATAAGAAGAGCTTTGGATTTAA
>NW_004955444.1:5611356-5801849 GCF_000276665.1 Chinchilla lanigera | reverse complement strand
GATGGTAAGAGTTCAACAATGGTCCTTATACTGCATATTGTTTTCAGATCAGTCATTCTAATTACCAAATTCAAGTGTATAAAATTGGCTAAGAAAAAAGAAAATTTTAGGCATTGACTGTTCCTCTCAGTAAACTACAGACATCAGCAATACACCTATTCCAGCTATCCTTATATATACATATAAATTTTGTTTTTCATTTTTTAAAAAAAACCAACATAACAAAGAAAGTACTAAAATAGGAAGGAACAACTACGATGAAGGAGGGGAGAAGAAAAAGAAAGAAGGAAGAGGGAAAAATATGTACATATATATACATAGGCTAGCTAGGGTAGTTGTACTACTAATATCTGTTGGTTTATTGAAAGGAACTGTTAATGTGTAATTGTTTGATCAGTCATGCATGCCTAAATCTGGTCATATGTGCAGCCATTCTGAAGATGACATTGTGTAGTATGGCAACCATTGTCAATATCCTATCACTGTGTTTTGGATTCAATTTTCAAGGAAAGTTGTCTCTTCTTCCTCCTTTTCCTTCTTTGACTTCTTCCCCTTTTTTCTCTCATTTCTTCCTTCCCATTTGTTTTGTCACTCTTTCATTTTTGGGTCCCTTTCCAAAATATTTGTTGGATCCCATAATTTATAGGACGCTGAGTGAGATAAATGTATACGAGTTATCTCCTATGAGATCTGGGAGTCAAGTCTTTTGTGTGTGCTTGTGTCTGCACAAGTGCACAGCAGTTGTAGCAGTGGGGCATGCTGGGAAGGGAGGTGGGGAGAGGGTGGGAGAGGTTCTGTAGGGCTCTGGCATTCCATTCTGGGTCTTGTCATTGCCTTTTGCTAGTAGTTATCTATGCAACATCTAGAAGAAATTCCAATGTACTTTGTTATTAGGATTTCAGCAGAATAAATTTTTGCTATCATTTAAAGGCATCCTGTCATTTCTGGTTGACCAGAGCTGATTTTGTTATTTGAGGTATTTTTATGTATGTTGTAAGTATAGTTTCTCCTGCTTTGTACTTCTTAACAGTCTAATTCTGATCTTAATATAGCTTTCCATTTAACAAAATGGTATATTTGTGTTCAGTGAAGTAGCTGCTTAAAGGACTGTTACTGTCATTTAAAAAGCTGAATATCTAAAAGTAGATTTTATGCTCTTTCTAACGGACACAAAAATGCTACTAAGCTTTGGCCAGGCTCAAAACCCAAAGCTAGAACTTGGGGCCCTTGGAAGAGGAATGTGCTGGTAACAATGAGAGGACTGAAAAGGGGAGAACTATTCGAGTAGTATGCTTCGTGGTGCTTGAGGTTTACCTAATCATGGTCTTTCATGGTCAAAGATAATAAAGCTTCTGTCCTGCTCGGTACAATATTAACTCTATTTTCTGATCTGCTCAGTAAGGTTGAGTTTTATCATTGTCTTGATGAAAGATCCAATCCCCGCAAACAGAAACCCACTAAGAGGAGTGTACTTTGTGGCTTTAGCAGCCTACCAAACCAAACATTCACAGGTCAGCTCAGGAGAAGGAAAATGATCCCCTTCAAGATGATTACGACTCTCTTTCACGATGTACAAGCACGAAAGTATCACTGAGCAGGAGATCTTTTCTTAGACCATTTTAAGACGTGTGTATTATCACACTTTTACCATATCCCTGGTTAATTTTAAATTCTAAATTGCATTGGCAGAATATGCTTGCCTCGCACAGATTCATTTCTTCACCCACTTGTTAATGTAAAATGTTTATCAAATGGTATTCTGTATTTCTCTTTTCCTTATATTGCTCACTTTTCTGAGTGTTGTGTTTTCATGAAGAATCAAGAAATCTCACAGATGTTATCTGAGAGCTTTCTCTCCGGGTTTTACAGGCCAGGCACTCACGGAGCCCGTGAACTGAAGCATGGAATTCAGTATGTTATTGTGTGGGCAGCTTGCTTCCCTGGTGACTTTCAGGATAACATTAGGACAATAGCAGTGGGTGGGAACAAAAGGCTGTCACAGTGATGGCACTACCAAGGTTCTTGGGTCATTCATGAAAGAGGGCAAATGTAAAATGGACTGCTAATTATGATAGTTAAGTCATGAGCATGATTAGGGTCCTTCTCATTTACAATGCCTGAGATCTGAAAAAGATCTGGTCATGAAAAATGAAAATTCGGGTGCTGTGTCCAGTGAAGTTTCAATGAGGTGGGGAAAAAGACCGACGGACAGCAATTTACATGCATTCAAATGCCATGCTGATATTCTAAATCCTGTTAGATGCAATACTGTATAATTTTAAAACATAAAATCTGCTGAATTTTGCTCCTGCCTCAGTAAGTATTGCTTTAAAGTATGATTATAGGTTAATTGCATTAACAAATAACTGGTTCTTTCAAAACTGTAATGTAATGTTTCGTATTTCAGTGAAATAAACTCAGTGCTCCAGTGGCCTCCTTAGGCAGTATGCCTCTTGGTCAACTGTCATTAGCAGAGATCATGTTCTCAGCTGCAAGGTGAATGATGTCACTGTTTTTCAATCCATTGGTGACACTTTTCATTAGTAATGGGGCAATAAAGGAAGAAAGGCAGAAAGACAGAAGAAAACAGAAAATAATTGTGATTTTTATTGAATAGAACTCTACCTATCTGAATAGTTATATGGTGCTAAATAGAACAAATTCTCTTAAAACAGGAATGTGACAGATGTTCACCAAGGGCTCCCAAGCTGAATGGAAAAAGGGTCACGGGAACCCCGGTTACCTTCTAAATCCCTCTTTGCTGGTTTATCGAACCTCATGAGATTGGCATTTCTCATGAGAGCTTGGAGGGCTACAACCATCCTTTTCTTCCTACATTGAATGTTCATCTTTTTAGCTATTTCTCACATTCGTCAGATGGATTGTGACCTGCTGTTCGGATATTCTCTCCCACTCCCAATGTTGACATAGTTGGCTATCAAAATTGGATCCATATTTTGCTTGTCAGGTCAACAACATCTTTTTCTTATGCTACATGAGTAGATGTGCTGAAGCAGAGAGAAATATGTTCCTTTTGTTATTCTTTATTTCTAGGGTCCAAATTTATGCATAAATTTCTTCTAGATAATCTCTTAGTCACTAACAATTCCTTTTTTCAGATTATAACAGAAAATATAGTTATAAAAGTGAAAAAATGGGACTACAGCTGAGTAAATCCTAGAGACTTACAGCTCACCACTACGAGGAGAAGTCTTAAAACATTCTTATACCAAAATGACAATGATGTTCGCTGGATTTTCTTAATCATTTCACAGTGTGTACCTCGAGCAAAAAATAATGTTGTATACACTAAAATATGTTTCTGTCAGTCACCCCTCAATGAAGCTGTAAAAAATTCAAGAATAAACTGACAGGAGAAATACCTAAAATATAACTTAGGAAGGTCTGAAAAGAAAGGATGTAAAAGGAACTTGTGCAATCATCTTAACATTGGCCCATATATACTTAAAAAGCATCGGTGAAGATAGAAAAAGTTCAATTTGTCAGGAAGATAATTCTAAACTTATACATACCTAAAAGATCATCTCAATATATTTTCAATAAAGTTTAGATAAATAAAATAATTCCTCCTGAAAGGTCGGATAACAGATAGTTATGAGAGTTGTATCACATAATAAAATTAAATCACAACATAAATGGAATAACTTGCATATTATTTAAAAATGCATGTTCTCAGTCTCAGTGGGAACAAAACATGAAGACAACAATATACACCGTATCAACTACTGTAACTGTCCTACTAACCTGTTTCAAAACTTGGTTTCATTGTTTATCTTTTTACTCTTTAAAGTAAAAAATAAAAGGTTCTCCATCAAAAAATTGCTTTTATATGCAGTATTAATCCATAAAGTAAGTCTAAATCTTCAAAAAACTAATAGCATTTAAATCATATACAGATATTACATAGTATACTCAATGTAAGTGTGTTAGAAGTAAATTAATGCATGAAATATTGGGAAATCAAAAATTGCATTTCAAAAATTTCATAGATCAACCTGCATAAACAATAAAAATGTAATACTATGAAAAATTGGATGTTGATTATATCATCACATATTAAGACATATATAGTGAAAGAAGCATTTTTGGAACATATATAGTGTAAATATTGTAATAGAGTATTTGAAAAGAAGGCTAAAATTTAATCATGTAGACATCTAAGTTAATCATAAGAAAAAGGAAAAAAACCAGCAAAGGAACTCTAAAAGAATGATGGGTATCATTAAGAAAATGGAGAAATTAGCAAAAGCAAAAGTGAACATATTTCTGATGGAAGGAAAAGGTGTTGTAAATCATATGAAGGCTTTTAAAAAGCTCAGAACTAGAGATAAAATGAAAATGAAAGGATGTTGGATTTTTCCTGGCAAACTTATGGAAAATGTTTGATGGTATTAACAAAATAGATGAATCCTTGGACAACATAAATGGACATTTCCAACAAAGGGATAACATAAATGTAAGAAAACATATAAACATTAAAATGCTCAATTTATTAGAAATAAGGAAAATACAGATATCAAATATTTCAATATGTAATATTTTAAAAAGCTATGACTGTTTTCCAAATAACAGGTTTTTATTTTTTTTTAATAGAGACTGCAGAATTTAGCAGAGTATTTTCATGAATTTGAGAATGACTGATAGTTTTATTGTCATGTAGCATTCCTGAACTTCAGAAATATCAGTTAGAAATTGAACTCACTAACATGATATTTAACCTGAACACGGTTGTAAATTCTAAGTTATAAGTTATGTAAGACAAATGTGAGGTTCTTGTAATTTAGTGCCACTCGCTCACTTGTGACCAGCAACAGGATGGTGTGGCGTGTAACTGGATGGTTAGGCGCGCAGTCTATCTTTGTTGTCGCCATTCTGACATATCTGGTCAACTTTCCTCCCCTCCCCTGACTTCATTTTACCATCTCTGCAATAAGGTATTGAGCTCTAACATTTCTTTTGACTTAAAAATAACACTAGTGACATCCTTTTTATCTTAGTGTTTATTCTCACTTTCTACTTTAATTCCCTTTTCCCCGAGCCACAGGAAAAAAAACCAAAGAGCTGTGCTGGAATCATAGTGATGATTTTATTTTTACCTAGTTATTGTGGATCTCCAAGTGTGTTTGGTACCACCCTTACCTATTGCAATTTGTGGCTGATTCCATGTCTCCTTTTAGGGAGGTCCCGAGTGCTCTTGCCTTACTTGAAGATGCTGTTATGACCATTTTCTCTTGACAATCTGTTCTACTCCAAGATGTCTTGGCATTGTATTTACCTTCTGAACTAACTCCTACCATCCCTTTATGGAAACGTGTAAGCCTTCATTTCTCTTGATTCTAGAGCCAGAAAAATCAATTACTTGGCAAGTCTGTAAAATTTCTGCCCATTGACCTTTGTGGATTGGACTGGGGGTTCCTTGTCCAGAGGTACCAGTATTCTTGAGACACATACCTAGTCAGACCTCACTGTGAATATATTAGCTACCCATTGCCACAGTAATGGTATGTATAAGTCTTCAAACTCATCCGCTTCTAACACATCTGATGTTTCCATTCATTTGTCTGCTTTGGGTCGTAGATCTGCCTGTCTTAGCTCCATCCGCCGCTGCTATCTTGTGGAATCAAAGGCTCCCTTGAGTCTGCTCTCTTCATGGAGGATCACGGGAGTGGCAGAAGACAGAAAAACATGTAGGCACAAGCATGGCCTTTACTTCATCATATCTACTAGTGTTCCTTCCAAGTCATATGGAAGTCCTAACATTAGTGGAGGGAAAATGAATACATACAAGTAGGCGGGTTATTTCCTTCTTAGTCTAGTATAGGTTGAAAATCATTTGTTCAAAATACTTTCGACCAGAAGGGTTTTAGCTTTAGGTATTTTTGGATTCTGGAATATTTACATAGACCTAACTAGTTGAGCAGTCTGAATTCCAAAACAAAATCCAAAATGCTTTCTAGCATCAAAATTGTTGAGTGTTGCTGCTCAAAATGTTGAACTTTTGAATCATGGATGCTCACCCTATACTTTGTGAGGTCACAGGAGTAAGTGATTAAACGATGATAACCCAGTCCACCAAAACTAAGCAAAAAGAAACACGATAAAACCCAAGAAACAAGTAAAACACCAAATTTAATCCTGTATGTTATATAACATAAAGTCAAAATAGAAGGTAAAAAATTGTATATAAAATCCTTATATTTATAGTGTTGAGCTGAGCTGCAGACTTCAATCTAGATTCACTTTGAGTCATGAATTATCACTAACATTCAGAAATCAACAGTCTCCCTTGATTTACATATACTTTAAAGGGGATGTGGGTCCAGATGATATTATTTCATTCTGGAATCTACGTGGGACAAATAAAAACCATTTTCCTGCCTTCCCGACAATAGGTTGGAAGAAATAATCTATAAAGCAGCATGATACATTTGAGTCTATTTAATGATGACAGTCAGATGGGATGCAGAAGGAAGAGCTCAAAGTTTAAAACCAGACAGTTGTGGGTCTGAGTTCAGGCTTCCGATGATTCACAGTGTTAAGCAACTTTCTTGGGTTCTCTGAAACTGATGTCCTTGTCTATAATATGAGGGTAAAGCCACCTCTGACATATTTTTAAGATCTTTGCACGCTAATGTGAAGTGATTAATATAATATTTGATGCTTGCTATTGAAGAAGTTGCAGCTATCATTCTGGAAGCATTTATAAGTTACTCTGAGTATTTTAATCTTTCCTGGATGCCTTTTATAACATAATTTGTTCTTCTAAGATGATTAAGGTGTAATTTTACTTGAAAATAAGATGATCTCCTCCTAGGAGCTCTTTAAAAATCTATGACTCAAGGATTCCAAAAAAGAACATTATTTGTTCATTTAGAAAACCATTTGCTACACTGCTACATAGTTTCAGATGTGCAAAATAAAGGGATACCAGCTGGTTGCTTTATTTTCAAATGACTACAAAGGAAACAGTAGAATTTTGGCTTTTTGGAATTTTCCTTTGAAAATTTTCACAACCATGTGTGGTTGGAACCTGGCATTTATCTTTTGCTTCCACGTTGGAAACTTATACAGCTCTTTAGCATTTGGTTTGGGTCACATAACTTTTCAATTTTTGATCAGTCTTTCACTTGCATAATTTCCTCCTAGTGTGAAAAACCCATATTCTGTAATATGTCTACACCGTGAGACTTCAGGCATAGTAATTGTCTCTGGATCAAACAGTTTGCACAACCGCATCACTTATGAATAACAAGGAAGCAAAATCTTACACAAGGCAGCGTTTGATGTGAATGAACAACTGTGGACATAGGATGTAATCAAAATCAAATGAATTTTGTAAACACTGACTTTACAAGCATAATAAAAATATATTACGCAGCTCACACACAGGAAATTTTACCAGTTTTCAAGTGGCCAGAGAAGCCCTGTCAAATTTTAAATCCTTTGAATGATTATGTTTTAAGAACTTTCAAAGTTAGTCTCTTAAAGATCATCTAGGTGATGAGAGCTAATCTCAGACAGACATCCTGCTCTTTCCTGTCAGTTCTTTATTACATCCAGGACATTAGCCTTGCATATGCTTTGAGAAGAACAGTGATTCTAGGAAAAAGTATATAAAGAACCTAAATCTCTGACTGGTTTAAAATATTTTTTTGCTTTAAGAAATTCAATCTCTAATCTCTTTATGGGAACTTTTTCTTTGTTCTTTTGCATATGGCTTGATGAAAGCTTTTCCTAAGCATATGTTTGTCTTCCATCAGGGCCACACTGTCTGTATCTGTGATCTTACTGCTTTATACTTGACATTGAACATTTTCCCTATCTAGAGAAACAAGACCTGTTTCTGAATAAATTATAATTTTGTGAGTCAAAATTCTTGCTTTGTTTGACTTGATGAGCTAATTTGCAGGACCTTCTAGCTTTGACATCTGCCTGCCATCTGTCCATGCATCCATCCATGCATCTGTCCATGGATCCATCCATCCATCTGTCCATCCATTTAGCCAGCCAGCCTGCATTTTAAAGCTATGTGCTAGACATTCCTTTATGCCTTAGAATGCAAGGAAAAAATGAAAACCAGTAGTATCCAAAACAAACACAAAAGTACAAGTAAATCAGCAATTGCCACCAGCACTTGAATTCAGTCCCTGTTACTGGGTGGACAAATTGCTTGAATTCTCCGGTCTATTTCCTTATCTGTAAAAATTATCCAAAAACAGCACCCTAAATCATAAAGCCCATTTGAAGATTAAATAACACAATCTGCATATTTTGTGAAGTTTCCATGTCTTACTCTATGGCAGTGCCAGTCCTGTTCCCTCAGACATGGCCCGTCGTCACTCCGAGCCCGATCCTTCGCCTTCACTGAAGGGACCGATGCATCCGGTAAAACAAGAGGGCCACAAGGTAGTAAAAAGTAGTTATAAACACTTTACAACCAGTTAAAAGATAGGTTCATGATTATGTTGCTCTTGTTTGCAAATCTCCTTTTGGATGGATTTGAAAGGAATCATTCAGTGTAATGTATATGGTCTCAGACTAAAAATGTCTTAGGTTTATCTGACCATAAAGAAAACAATTCTCTTATGGATGTATCTCCAAAGACATACAAGTACAAATGGAAAAATACATCACAAGATGCTCAATGTCGTTCATTGTCAGGGAAATACAAATGAAAACTACAGTGAGTAATCACTTTACATCTATTAGGATGGGCTATTTGTTTTAAATGGTGAGTATCAGGGTGAGAAAAATTCTATATGAGCACATATAGAATACTAATATGGTATTGCAGAAATGTAAAATGGTGCATGAGCCATGAAAAATGGTATAGAGTTTCTCAAAAAGTTAAAAATGGAATTATCACATGATCCATAATCCCACTTCTGGAAATATAGTCAAAATAATTGAAATAAGGATCTTAAAAATAAGTCTGCTTACCATCTTCATTATCGCATAATTTATAATATGCAAGATATGAGGATAACCGAGACTCATTGACAGATGAAAGGATAAAGAAAATGTGATATATACACATATATATTTCTTCATAAACACCCACTCACTTATATATGCATGTGAATGGGTGTATGTGTTTTCAACCTTAAAAAGAAATAAATCTTGCAACTTGTGACAGTTACTGATGAAATGAAATGAGCCAGTCACACAAAGACAACCACTGCATGATTCCATTATATGAGTTATCCATTAAAGCCAAATTTATAGAAGCACAGAATACATTATGGCTGGTGGAGGTGGGCTAGGGGAAGTGCGGGTGTTGTTCCACAGGTATAAAGTTTCAGTTATCCTCGATGAACAAGGTCTAAAGATCCGTCGCACAATACAATGCCTATGGTTAATAATGTAGTATTATATACTCCAACATTTGTTAATGGGATATAGCATGTTGAATGTTCTTACCACAAAAATAAAAATGTGATGCAGCGCTTGGATATATGATTTACCTTGATCATGGTGGTGGTCTTACCGAAAGTGTTCAGCCTCAACACACTGTGCATATTAAATTCAGGCATTGTTATCAGTTGTAGGTTATTGAAATTGTTAAAAATTTGCTTCATTTGATAATGAGGACTCTTCATAGAAGATAGTTACTGTTTAGGGTTCTTAGAACAGACAGAATGAATAGTTTGCCTTCCTCATGTGAGTAGTCCTCATGACTAGTCCAAATGTATTTATACTCCTTTGTCTTATGTTAAAATAATCTTACAGCATAACAAGGTACTATTTTAATAGTGATAAACTAATATGTAGTTTAGGAGTGCTCCTCTTCAAAAACTAAAATGGCTAAAATTTATAATCAAGGTGAATCTTCATGAGCCAGACATGTGATGGTTATAATTATAATACAACAAATCGTGAGGTTATTTCTTAACTAATTAGTCTGAGAGGTAGGAGCACAGATTAGGCATGATGGGTTTAGTTTGCTAGACAATTTGTATTCAAAGAAAAGATCAGTTAATGGAAAAATGGGCCAGAAAATAAATATTTACTAGATACAATGATGGTAGTAATTAAGCGACACAGAGAACATTCAAGAAGGACTGGGGGCGGGGCCAGGAAAACTCATGCTCATCCCTGTTTTATGGCTATTGAGTTCTTTTCTTTGGCTTATTATAAATGAATTTGGACAACATCCTGTACCACAATGAGGTACACATTTTCAGACCTTGCTTTGTAAAATGATTAATCTAATAAAACTGTTTCTTTACATCACAAAACACATCATGAGACAAAAAGACATATTCTTATATGTTGTCAGTTGGTTTTTATTTCTACTTTGTATCAAATTTGAAATGTGATTGTTTTCTTGCATTCCTAATTTTTTGTCTCGGTTGTTTTCTATTGTTTCCTTTTGATGCTGTGCAGCCACAACCATAGAGAGATGTGTCAGCTGTACTCTGAAAAGGTTTGATAGAACATGTGCTCGGGATGTCTCACTGAAAGAGAACGGGAGACAGTAGGGAGAGAAAGGCTGCTAAGTGGGAAGAATAAACTCTTAATTTTCAGTATTATGAGAAATCAGACATCTTAGGCTGTAAGAAACCACCAAGTAAATACAGGAGGAAAACATGATTTTCATTATGTCATGAGTTGTGTGATTCTCCTCTGCTTCTTCTTCCTTGCCAGCTTCATTGGTATGATTGTGAAACAGTTAACAGGCACTGCAAGTCCTTTCAGAAGGTCATTTTGATGACTCAATAAATGTTTCATTTAGGGCTAAGCGATAGGATTTAAGAACTCCTTTTTCTGTTCCCAAAACAATTAGCTTGATAAATTCTGAAAATGTTAGCAGAGTTCAATTATTTCTCTTTAACGCTTTATCCTACAACTATTTGAATATTTATTTACTTTGTATAGAAAAAAAATTCAACATTTTGTTTGAATACTTCCATATTTAAAGTTCATAACATAGCATGTATTGCAGAAAATTTAAGGATGGATGACTCAAAATCCCTGCATTTAAGCAGATTTGCATCTAGTAGAAAAGAAGCAGTAAAAGACCAGATAGAGTCCCCAGGGGCACAGGGCCATGACCCCCTCAGAGACACCCAGGAGTGTACTTTACTCATTGCCGAGGTGAGCCTCAAGCCGGTCTAGTTCACGGTCAAGCTTAACTACCGTAGAACTTGGCTTAGATACAGTTCTCTAGAAACAGATTCTCATGTGGCATGAGATTTAGAGGGTAATACTTTTAAAAGAAATAACAGAAATTTAGCTGTGATATAGGTGTTCTGAGGACGTCATCAATCTTCGGGATGCTCTGAAGCTAGGAAGACCTTTCAGAGATGAACTGGATGGAGGTACATGAGCCAGGCCTTCATATCTTTGTATCAATTAGTCCTTTGTAGCTGGAAATTCCTTGCAAGAGTTACAGTTTTGGTGAAGGCAGTTGCTTATAGCTGGCGGCAACATCCAGTGACAGACAGAGCTGAGCGCTGCTGTCAGTGTTTCATCCCATATGAGTGTAAGACAGTAGGTGGAAACTCAGTTTCACACTGAGCAGTTTTCTTTAAATATTCCTGCTGCAGACTATAGAAAGCTAAAGAATTTCTTTTGAGAATATGAAGCAAAGTTGTTTGATTTTAGTTTTTAGAAAGTTATTTCTGGTAACAATGAAATGGGTGATTTGATGAGGTGACAGATGTGGAACCAGTTTGGAGGCTACTTTAATAGTTAAGATCCATTTCAAAGTAGTAAAGATCCCATTCAAACCCATGTGAAGTTCTCCAAGTCTCCCAAGCCAGAATGTCACTCTCTTTACTATCCTTTAATAATGCTACTATATATATTCATTTCAGCCCTAAGCATAACCTGATTGATGTCAGGAGACTTAACCCTGTAAATGTTTCCTCGTAAACTCCTTTGAGGCAATGTTGTGTGTCCTTATCTGTATCATCCATAGGAACTACAAGTAGAATTTGCATCTGATAAAATTGTTCTGAATTAAATAAACATCTGAAATTGGGTCAGTAGCTGTGAGAATGATTACGCTGATGAAGCAGACATTGAGGAGATAGAAATGTGAAGAATAGCTTTTTTTTTTGTTTGTTTGTGTTTCTTCTCCGGTACCGGGAACCGAACTCACGACCTTGTGCTTGCCAGGCAGGCGCTTTTGCCACTGAGCTAAATCCCCAGCACAAGAATAGCTTTTAAGTCTATGGTAAAACTATAATGTAGAAATTATTTGTATATTAAATACTGAAACACAACTACTAGAGCCCATTTATATTATATATTTATTTGGTAGATTTTCTTAGGATATTTCACAGGACACTTTTCTTCATTATATAACTTTCTTAGAGTTTGTTTTTCTATTTGTGCATTGAAACACAATTTTCAAGGCATTTCTATCCTTTAAACTTCTGTGGTTTAATAGCATTTGTGCCTAAGGATTTACAGTTTGGTTAACATTTCTGCTTTAGTGAAGTGTTATTTTGTAAGATGTCTTTCTGTCATATTCAAAATAAATACTCCTAATTCTTCTGCCAATTCTGTCAAAGTTGCATGGCAACTTCAGCTGCCAAAACTTTTAGAAAATCAAGACTGAAAGTATTTTCCCATCGCAGGGAATGATTTGGTAAAGAAAAGACGCGGCCTATGATGAAATATACCTTGGAAATGTGAAAAGCCCTTTCATTCCAATGGGTTAAATTGTCCAAAGTTAAGAGGCAAGGTGCTGTCCAACTTAGGTGTTAGCCTAACTAAACTAAGAGGCTCCTGGAGAAGTGACTGAATCATGGGGACATTTTGCTTATCAGTACATTAATCTACTGATGTTTATAGCTGAGTGTGCTCTTAGGAGCTGGCAGCCAGTTTGAGCTGGGTTGGTGGTGGCATGCTTTTGGTGGGTGTATCTCTTTCTGGTGTTCTCCTGTGCTCTGCTTCTTGGAAGCTATGAACTGAGCAGGTTTGCTCAACTACTTTCTGTCATGATGCTTTTACTTTGGAGTTGGCCGACCATGGACTGAACCCTCTAAAGCCATGAGCCAGATTAAACCTTTCTTCCTTCAAGGTTTGGGTGTTGGGTGTTTTGTGCCAGCAGCGGGAAAACTGACTGACACAGGGAGCATATTTTATCTGTGAAGAAAGACACTTTAACAGAGTGGCAGGAGAGTGAGATACAGGTTCAAGAACGCAGGTCAACAAGTTGTGTACAGCTTAATACCCTTACATTTTACTCTTCTCTTGGGAAAATTGAAGAACATTATTTCCTCTTATAATCACCTCATGGGGATCATATAAAGATACAATTAAGTCTAAATGATTTCTACATTGTAAAATATTGTATGAGTTTTAATTTGCACAATATCTCTCAAAGTGTTTTTGTTTTTGCAATAACTCATAATTAGAAAAATAGATCAAATCCATTGTGTTTGATTGGTTATAATGAAGCTAAAATTCGATTGGTTATAATGAAGCTAAAATTTAAGTGCTCACTGTCTTCTGCCACTGTGCTGAGAAGGATCTCATTTAGTTTCTGAACAACTCTGTTATGAGGAAAAAGTCTTTACCCATTTTACAGGTAAGAGAATGAAATACATTAAGAAAAGTAAAATGGTTTTCAGAGACCTATGTAACAAGTAGTATCTATATGACTTGAGAGCCTAAACTTCTATCATTTACCAATATGTTTGATTTTTATATATGTATAAAGAAATGGTGATATAGTGGTTAATTGTGACATGTGTTTTATTGTGTGTATATTACACAAATAGGAATGGAAAATATCTATAATAGGAAAACTTGTTCATCAGAAAGGTATGCTGCTACAGGCACTGAAAATGTATATATCTAAAAGATAGTAAATATCCAGCTAAACTTTCTTTTATTTGCAGAACTTTATTTTGTAAATCATCTGTTATATGGGAAACACTGTGTTTGATATTCTAAAGTAGTACTGTCTGGTAGAAATATAAGGTGAGACACATATACGATTTTTAATTTTCTGATAGCTATGCTAAAAGAGGAATAAGAAATAATGAAACTGGTTTAAAAGCAATATTAAAGATATCAAATGATTTCAATTTTTATTTCCCTTGTAGCTTCAAGGGAAAATAATTCATGGAAAAATTGATTCACTATTCTATTTGACAAAATCAAGGCTGAAATTTCAGTTTTCATAAATTTTAGTTTGATAGTGATGGGCTACTTTTGGCAATTTATACTTAGAGTTCATTTGCTTGATGGGAGAGGGTTATCATTTTTGAGCTAGTTGGTTATATTTTCTATGTAATCTTTGATGAAAAAAGTAGTGGATTTCTATTTAAGCTCTTCCCAGAACTGTATTTGTATCCAAATCATGACTGTGTCATCACTAACGATGTATTCTACCTCACTAAATAGAAGTTATTAATTATTCAAATTCAGCAAATATGTATTGATCATCTGTCATATGTTGGCTATAGATATAGTTATGAAATAGTTCCTTTATAGGTTGAGCTAATAGTCTACACTAGAGGAAAGAGAAATAAATGCGCAAATATATAACAAAATAATGTAATGAACAACTTGTGACTATGATGTTGTATATGGTCTACTACACATGCCTTCCCTGCACCCCTCAATTTTTACTTATTTTGAGCCTATTAGATAAGAGAACAAGATACAGTTACTTAGAGGATTGAAATAATAGCCATTTCCTAAGAATAACAAATTTACACACTTTTCTGAATGAAAATTTAATTGATATTTAAAATAATTTGTAAATTTTTAATTTGAAGTTACTTTTAGTTTTTAAAATATTTAAAATTAAGTGGATACCTAAATATCAAATGCTTATTTTAAACATTGTTCAAATTAGTATTAGAGCTTTTAAAAAAATGTAGTTATTTTTGCTAGCCATTTTCAAGCACCATTTCTATTAGGAGAGAATGTTTTTTGGAAGAAAGGTAAAACGAAATTTCATAACAAAATAATGGGAGAATAACAATAATACATTACATGTTATCTTTATAGTAGTTGCTCAAGGTACAAGATATGCGCATAAAAATTTCTCCAATTGATATTAGCACAAACCTTTTCTTTTAATGAGCTAAAAGACACTCAGTATAACTGACTTGCATTTTCCCCTTTTCCTTACTGTCCTTTCCCCTTTCACTCATCCTAGTTCTTTTATCTTGTGGAATGATTTCTTCCCATTTCACAATGTCTACTGTATATTTTAGACCTTCTTTACTCTTTCAGTTTTTCACAGCAGGGAGACAACATGATGTTTGCACATATGTGTCTGATTTGTTTCACTTATGAGTATGGTCTCAAGTTGTATCACTGACCTGTGAAAGCCTCAAGTTTATTCTTTTTATGGCCAAGTAGTACTGCATTGTATAAATATACTACGTCTTTTTATCCATTCCTTGGTTGATGGGTATTTGGATTGTTTCCAAGATTTAGCTATTACAAATTGTCCTGTTATTAACATTGGTGCACATACATTGCAGTGCTATTATGCTTTTAATTCTTCTGGGAAGATACCCAAAAGGAGAACAGCTGGTTCAAATAAGATCACTAATCCTAATTTTTTGAGAATTCTCCATATTGATTTCCACAGTGGTTGTACCAGTCTACACTCCCACCAGCAGTGGAGAAGGGTTCCCTTTTCCCTACAGCCCCTTCAGCATTTGATATTGGTTGATTTCTTGATAATACCCACTCTCTGGGGAAAGATGTAACCTCAGTGTTGTTTTAATTTGCATCTGTTGAATGACCAGTGATGTTGAACATTTTTTCATATATTTATTTGCTACATGTATTTATCCATCTCAGGTGCCCATTTTTGGATTGGGTCTCTGAATTTTGGGGCCTGATTTTTAAAATTCTTTATACGTGCTAGATAGAAGTCTTTTGTGGGAGGCACATTTGGCTAAAGTTTTTCCCCAAATTCATGGGTTTTCTTTTCACCTTGTTGGTGATTACTTTTGATGTGCAAAATCTTTTCAGAGATGAGATCCCAGTTGCTGTTTCTTTGAACTATATCCCATGCAGTTTGGTTTTTGTTCATGAACTCTCTGCCTACCTCTATATCTTCAAGATTTCTACATACTTTCTCTTCCAGTAGATTTAGTATTTCTGTTTTAATATTTAGAACTTTGATCCATTTTGACTTTAGTGCACAGTGATAAACATGGGTCTAGTTTTAGTCTTTACCATATACAGAGCCAATTTTATCAGCACCACTTATTAAAGGGGCGATCTTTCTTCCAGTGAACATGTTTGGCCCCGTTGTCAAAGATAAGGTGGCTGAGTGTGTTTGTGGTTGTGGATGCATTTTTTAACTTATTCCACTGGTCCTCAGGTCTGTTTTTTTTTGCCAGTACTTGCTGATTTTATCACAATAGCTTTGTAGTATAATTTCAAGTCAGGAATGGTGATCCCTCCTACCTTTCCTTTGTTGGCTAGGATTGCCTTTGCTATTGTAGGTCTCTTCTGGTTAGGAGAGAATCTTTTATTGTATGAGACTGCAAAAATGCCAGGTTTTGCATATGAAAGTCGATTTTTATTAGGAAGGGATAAGAGAATATGAATAGTATATAATGGGTGATATCAGAAGGTACAAAGACCTTGATTATACTAAGCCCTAAATCTTTTTCTTTCTTGCTCGCTTTTTCTTTCTTTCTTTCTTTCTTCCTTTCTTTCTTTCTTTCTTTCTTTCTTTCTTTCTTTCTTTCTTTCTTTCTTTCTTTCTCTTTCTTTCTTTCTTTCTTTCTTTCTCTCTCTCTTTCTTTCTTTCTTTCTTTCTTTCTTTCTGTTTTTCTTTCTTTCTCTCTTTCCTCTTTCTCTCTTTCTTTCTTTTCTTTCTTTTGCGACATGGTCTCACTATGTATTTCAAGCTGACCTTGAACTTGTTATATAGCCAAGACTGGCCTCGAATTTCTGGTGATTCTTCTGCCTCAGCCTCCCACATGTTGCAATTACAGGCTGAGCTCCAACTTTTTCTGGCTACCTTTGTCAGCTGTCACTATTTCAACTTCCACATATGATAAAGCTGTTTAACCTTGATACAGTGTAAGTCACTATGTGTGTGTGTGTGTGTGTGTTGAGGATCTCTTTGCAAAGGAAGTCAATTCTGAAGACTTACCTGGACCCCTATATCTGAAAATTTAATATTATATTTGAAGGATGGGATATAAATGAAAGCCACATTCCATGTTAAACCTAAGAGGAGACTATTTAGCCCAAGTCCTTTGGAAGTACTGCAAAATTCTCTTAGCAACAGGTTGAAAGAGATGTGTGGGAAGGTATTCGAAGATACCACAAAGAAAGAACACTATATCAAGTTGAATTTAATAGCACATTCAATCAAGGTATTTTCTTGGACTAAAACTATCTAGATTACAATGTAACCTATGCTAAATAAAGTTTAAATGGTAAAAATTCCTTGGTATAATATATAGGATAGACTCCAAAGGTTATGACTGATAGAATTGGTGGAATGAGTCAATCATTTGTGATATACTCAGCTGTCCTACCCATGTTTTCTAGGAGGGCTCAGAAAATATTCAGTTGACCAAGCCCTGATGAATATGTTGGTGAGAGGAATGTCCAATTCTCTGCAAAGTCTTACCATGTTTCTAGTATTGGAGGGACATTCTGCAGCTGACATAATCTTGGTATTTGTGGTGAGTTGATAACTGGTGGTCAACTTGTAACACCCAGCTGAACTGAACCAGCGTGATGCTGGGTGTGGAAGGCCCACCTGAGGATTGTTGCTGACTGCATAAGAGGTAGAACTGGCAAATAAGTAAGAGGCTGTTGGGAGCTGGCAGAAGCTGTTGGGTGCTATTAGAAGGTATAAGAACTTGTTGGTTGTGTTGGAGGAGCTTGTCATGCCGGCTTTCCTAATGAACTCTGCTGTTCTCATCATTGAAGGAGCTCTTGGGACCTTGTTGCTGAGAATGGCTTTGGTTCACTTTGGGGGAGCTCTGGTCCTTACTGTGAGCATTACGTCCTGGCACCGGAGGGGAAGATGGTGCACTGCTCAGTCTCCTGGAGAAGCTTGTTGCATCAGGCTTTCCTAATGGGAACTCGGCTTTCCTCATCGTCAGAGGAGCTCAGAACCTCACTGTTGCTGAGGATGGCTGTGGTACTTTTTGGGGGAGCTCTGGTTCTTACTTTGAGCATTGCTTCTTGGCTCAATTGCAGATCCCTCAGCCTGCTAGCACAGATCCTTCATCCCGCTGGCACAGACTTTGTAGCTTCCACCACTGACCTTTGAGCCTTCCCAGCACAGACCCATGAAACAGGCCTGCACGAGACATCGTCATGGGTTCTTGGCCTCCAGTTGGACTCCTTGGGTGCATTGTTTTGGGCTCTAGGTCTTCAGCTGGAATGATGCAGGATATTTCTGTGGGATCCAGGCCCTCAGTGAATTCTTTGGTCTTTGGTGTGTGAACAGATTTCCTGCTCTCTTTGTGTATAACTCTTTGGGTGACTATTATAAAATAATTTTATAAAATATATGTCCTATATTATATTGTTCCCCTTGCAAGATCCTCAAGCTACAACAGTATCAATAGGATGGAAAGAGCAAAGAAAAGCAGAAGCCACATAAAGGTATTTCCTGATCAGAGCAAAAATGGATGTGGCTACCATGATAGGTAACTAGAAGGACTACACTTAGGGATTATTGGTGGTAGTGGAAGAGTACGCAGGACTGGGTTAACTTACCCTTGGAACACACAGAACTCTGCCTGGTCCTGAGGGAAAAAAATTCCAGATCTAAATCAATTTACAAACTCAGATTCTTAGAATAAACAGACGCTTCAGGAAGGATGCTTTAGTACCACCACAGACTGTACTTAGAATGCTTATCCTACTCTTACTCAAGGAAATATGGTGGTCATGTGGCATAAATTATTCCCTGGGGAATAGGAAATACTCCAGATGTTCAAAGTCTCTTTGACACTGGCTCTGAGCTAACAGTAGTTCTTTGCATGCAGCAGATGGCTATCCTCTATTGATAAAGTAGGTTTTAGGGCAATTGGACTACAAATGTTATTGTGACTCATGCTCTCTTCATGGTGGAATCTCTAACAATTTCACTACATTTTGTCATTGTTTTCCTTGCTGCTCTTTGTATATCACTGAAAAATAGGGTCTAGAGTGATTCATCTTATTTATCAACAGCGAGAAAATTTTTCCTATCCTATGGAATCTTGGAAAAGCATGGATGGAAGTCTAGAGATTTTGGGAGCTCCTTCCAATACTGGCATGTAGACAGTAAAAGCTGAGGGAAGACTGAAGCAATCTTACATGTTCCAGATAATCTAGAGTTAAGCTCCCATAGGAATTCAAATATATATTTCCAAAAGGATAAGAAACTCAAGATGGTGCTACTGGATTAATTGGAGATCCTAAACTTTGAGCAATTCAGAAATATATCAGATTGTTTTTTGATAAGAGTAGGAATGCTTTGGGTTGAAAGTGGAACATTTGCATGAAGCAGGTATTAAGTTTTTTTGAGGGAAAGGTAAGAAGGAAGGGAACATGTGGGTAACATGCAGATCAATACTGTATATTCATTAATCTTCCTATTAATTGTAACAATTCTGTAACAACTCTTCTGTTTGGAGGAATTATCATTGTGTGGGACTTAGTAGGAAGCAGAGTTGCAAACCCTGCAAGGTGTCACACTCCTGTAATGCCAGAAAATTCAAGCTAAGCACGAGCAATTCAGAGACTTGATGAGAACCACAAAATAAAAAATAAAAAGCCTGGGTACATAGCTCAGCACAAGGCCATCTGCACAGTCCTCAGTACTGAAGGAAAAAGAAATAAAGAAGTGTTGTGGTGCTCTTAAAATTGGACTGATGGTGGTGGGATTTCTACAAGAGAAGTAGTCAGACAAGAGAAGCCTATGGATTAGGATATTCAAGAGACAGGTAATCTGAACATGGTGCTGCATGCCTGTACTCCCAGGACTCTCAGAGGCTGAGGCAGGAGTATCTCAAGTTTGAGCCCTGGCTGGGAAATTTAGGGAAGCCCTGTCCCCATGCCTCTCTCCCAGAAAACATAAGGTATGTAACAACCCAAAGAGCCTGGATGCAATCTCCAGTAGTGAAGGAGGAAAAAAAGCAGTTTCTTTTCCCACTAGAAAGACTTATGAAGACAAACATTTTCTTTCTTTATTTCTTGGCAACGAGAGAACTGGCATGTGATCAATGCTTGGTGGCTCCCTTGGGGACAATGTATTTTAAGGAGGTGACCCAGGGACATACAATAGTTGCCTCACTGACGTCTTCTGAGTGCCAAGGATAGATGGAGACTTTCCAGGCGCTATCTACAGAGAATAAAATTCTAATCTCCTGGGAGGTGTGGGTAGGGTGGTAATTACCCATGAGCCCAGGACAATTTCCCTTCCATTCCTCTTATTCTCAACCTTGAACCTCACTCCGATGTCTTTCTATCAAAGGGAGTGCCTCTATGTCCTTGAGGATTTCTACAGGGTAAATCAACTTTATGTTCGTGGCTATCCTAAAATGCAAATAATTGAGTTTAGGCTTTCAGCTTTCTCACTCAGCTACTCAGTAACATATACGCTTCATCTTTCAAAATTTGGCTGAAATGTTGCATCCACGGGTGTCTCCTAAATGCCTTATTGTTTTGACTTCCTATACTTTTTATTTCCTCAGTGCAACTTTGGAAGAACATTGGAGAAACACCTTGTCAGTGTGCCATGTTTTACATGATTCTCACCAATCCTCCTCTTTTAGTAGTTATGATAGGAAGGGCAAGATGATCAGGTTGTGAATATGTACCCAGGAACTGACAATATCACTGTGCTCTTTAGCTTGAGACCACATCATTATTTAACCCTTGACTGCTAGCGATGTTACAGCACCTTCCTGTCCTATATTTTCCTTTCAGTAAAAGACATCAGTGTCAACGTGACTACTTTTGTATCAGAGTTTAATTGACTGCTGTGAGCGGCTGTCTCCATTTTGATTGCTAACTTAGACAACACCACCAAAAAACTGTGGTACAGCCACGTGCCAGAAGTTTCTTAGGAAAAATTATCTAACTGGGCTTTTAGGTTTGTTGTAACGCACTCAGTTAAAATACTTTTGCAGACATTTTTCCCCAGTAAAATTAAAAGAACTTAATGTTCTTCCATATGGTTCAAGTTGAACATTTATGTGCTAAACCCTTTCTCTCCACCCTGTCTCAAAACAAAGAACTTCAAAAATCGCACAGGGTCTGAAATGCAGATATTTTCATGTTAAGCTTAGGACTTATGGTTATTTCCAAATCATACTACCCCGGCTGAGTTTGTGGCCTTTCGGTGCCCTGGACTGTTTCCTTCTGAGGACTCTGCCCAAGACTCTCATTTTTCTATATTCGGCCTAGGAGAATTGAAAGGAAAATGCTTTAGTAAAACAGACAGTGCCTGTAGTCAAGGGATACGACCTCAGTCAGAAAGAAGGCGGGTGTGTGTGGGGGGACCATTTCAGATTCTATTTCCAAGAAAAGCTGGTTGCTGTTTTGATAACACTAATGTCCCCTTAGTTCAAAGTTACCAGCTATCAAAACAAGTTGCAATCCATAGCAGACTAACTCCTTTCCATTACAGAGAAGCAAGTCCTAGTGCGAGTGAGTCCAAATAAAAATATATTTATAGAGAAAACTAGGCCTATGAAGTGTGTGGAGAAATCAGCAGAAGTTGAAGCTTCTTAAATGTTCAGGGAAAAAAACCCAACAACTTGCTAGATACTGTGTGTTTTCCTAGGACTGAAATCATTAGATGAATTGTATCAGAAGGAAATGAAATACTAAAAGATGACGTACCAAAAAGACAGGTCAATAAAGAGGAATTGTCTATCAAAGCAAAATACAGACTCACTCCATCACATGTGTTAATGGTTCAGCAAAGCAGCTCTGTTCTACTCTTGCTATGAGGTTTGAGCAGGAAGTATTATTGTCTGGCATTGGGGCCAGGGCAGGATCCAGCTTGAACCTCCAAGTTATTTCACAAGGAAATATGAAATTGCAGAACAATGTGGGTGGGCAATAGACTTGACCTGACTCTCATTTATTAAATAAACACAGACTTGAGTAGTTGTACTTCTGAGACCATTAGCAGTGGCATTGCCAAGCTATGGGCAAGATGGGGTTTAAGCCCAACATAAATCTCCATGGGCAAGCTGCTCCAAGTCCTTCTCATAAATTAAAAATTAAGTAACCTATATAAAATCAAGTGTGCTTGGTCTGTAACATAGCTTCAAGACAAATCAGTTAGCTTCCACTTCCAAAAACCTTTCTCCCACTAAGTTCTTTCTATAGAGGAATTCAGAGCTGTTACCCCATTTTAGTCTAATTTCCAGGATTATGTGAGATGTTTGTTGCTGAAACCAGATTAAGAGGGACATTCTCGCATTGCAGTCCTTTTGTATCATTAATGTATTTGTTGGCAGCCTGACTAGATAAAGAAAACCATATTGTTTGTGTTGTATAAAAGATGACGGCTTAAGGATGTGTGGACAGGAAAATCCATGTTTAAGCAATTGTAAAAATCAGAAAAACCTGAAAATAATTAGTAATCTATTTATACATATAAAAACTGGAAAATGACTTCTTAGTATACGGACTGGAAAGCCCTCTGAAAATTTTTCTTCAGAAGCTTTTTGGCAGGGAGGAGCCTAACCTGCTTCTAGGCAGAAAGGAAATCAGAAGGGGAGGATTTGTGAATATGTAAAGCAGACACGTAGGTGAAACATGTCCATTTCAAGTGAAGTACACTTTGCCAAATGTATTTAATAGAAAAATAACAAAAGACATACCATACAACTTCTTTATCACATCACATTTTTCTTGTGTTTTCTAATTAATAGTACTTTATCATTGTAGTTGGTGAAAATTAAATATTTATGAAAGCATCTTGTTCTAAGACTTTGAATTTCTAATCAATGTTTGGTTCTAAAAACTTCTGAATCAAAATTCTCTTCTATGTAGATATTCTCAAACAGAGTGTTTTACTGGGTTGTTGTGTGTTTGACAGGGTTGTGGTATTCAGGTTGGAAAGAACCTTAAAATCTATTGAGTCTAACCATCACCTATGTGCTTGAGAGGTTTGGAGTCCTATTCAGAATATATTAATGATAATAGACTGATATTCACTTTTGTAAATAAACATTTCAGCTGAAAATGAAATATGTTCAAATGATTAGGGTAGTATTGCTCTGGTCCAGTCTGAAAGGTATGTTCAGATATTTTAGTCCCTCAAAATATTCTCTCTCTAGCTAATGTTGCAAAAAGTGTGGTCCTAATAGTGTGTAAGGTTTCAGAATCTAGATTTCTTTAAAAATGCAACTGGACTATACTTTCACAAGCAGTCACTTAACTGGGCAAAACTCTGGTCAGGTGCACCTAGAGAGTTTGTGTGTATGGGACATCCTTGACTAAGCCTTATCTGTACTTTCAACATAAACTCTTGTGGACATGCAGCTTATAGAAGATAGTAGTTAGCCTGAAAAGCATCTGAGATAGAACAGACAATTTTTATGAGTACCCAGGGATTCTCTGATGTTTTTGCTAATATGGAAGAAATGAACTTGGAGGTCATGACAGACTGAGTGCCTAAATAGAGTATTCCTCACCATCTTGAAATGATTTTGACAGACCTGGAAGGTGATCATGATGTTCTTGAGTATCAACACTTGTCTTTGTGATGCAAACATGGACGGTAACTTCCTTTGAAAGAAGACAGGATGAGTGCACTTTGTGTAGGTTACAGGTGGGAACGGCATCCCCTGCATTCCCCCAAAACAGTGAAAACAAGAAGGTGACCTAGGCAAGCTCATGGGGAGAGGCGTGTCTCTCAACCATGAGCCATTTTGCTCCAGGGGATGTGTTCCACTGTAAATTTTATGAGGAGACCCCGTGATCTGGCACCGTGAGTTGGCATACAGTTGAGCCCACTCACAGGATCTTAATCTGTGCTGCCAAAAGAGTCATCATTTGAATGGGAAACCTTAGTAAAATTTTCCCTTAATCTCACAAGAATGACTAATTTTAGATGTATCACAAGGAAGTGTTCTGCTCCAAACACTGTTCCTAGAAATAGTGGGGCATTCCAGTCCAACAGATGAAAACCTTCCTCACAAGCACCAAACCAGTGTGTTCTGGCATTGTGTCAGTTAAGTCCAAATCACTTGCTTTCAAGAGGACTGGAAGATGGGGCTTTAAAAAGGACAAATAATTCCTGGCTCTCCATGTGGATTATCTTGATTGTGGAATATTTACAGCAAAATTTCAATCCCAAGAGGTCTCTTTCCATCACTCATAGACCCTCCTTTCTTACTACTTTCACTTGTTATGTAAAAGCACATTTTTTTCATTAGGCTAAACAAAGCTTTGTTGAACATTTAGATCTATTATATAATTATGACTTAAATACAATGTGATTTTTGGATTGTGCAGTTATACATGTACAGTGTGTTAGGAAATACAAAATTTTAAATAAGAATTTAAAATTTACATGTCAACTTAAAAGTATAGCATATAGGGAAGTTCGTAGAGCTGAAGATGGAAGTCTGAGTTTGCATGGCTTTTCTTATAATTTATCAGTAGCTTCTTCTCTATTCCTCTGCATAATCAGAGAATTAACCTAGTTAACTTGTAAGTTTTCTTGTAGATGTTAAATTGTTTGAATCTGAATAGTGTATCTTCCTTCCCTCCATGCCCCAAATAGTCAGTAATAAAAGGTGATGTTTACTGATTGCCCAATGAGTAGACTGGAAAGAGGAGACAGGTCAGTTCTAGGTAGCATAACAAGCTAGATTTATGGAAGTTATGTGATCTGAGTTTGGACTTGAAAAGTGGCCAGAAGGGTTGTAATAGGTGACTGGTGGAGAATTCAAGTCATGCAGGTGTGGCATAAATTAATGTGCGGAGGAAGGAAGGCACAAGGTGTGCTGGGATATCAGCAAGTAGACCAATCACAACACAAAGAATTCGTCCAGGAGAGGCTGGCGTGGAGTTTAAATACCACATTGTGGAAAGTTTAAACGCTTGTCTATTCAGCAATCGTGCTAAACAGAGCATCTGACCTGTTTGTTTGGGATTGGGTGCTTCCATGGGAAAAGCATTTTGGAAGAGAAGAAAGGTTTACTCCTTGGTCATCTTACAAGTTTCTACTTTCTTCTACAAGCATGGACAAACAAGGCTTTCTTGGTTTTTATTTCATGTCAGAATCTGGAATCTCTTAGACTTTACTAGATAAAATTTCCATGTTTATTTTTTTATCCTAATTTATCTGATTAATTAGAGGTTAATCAGGGAATTTGTTCCTGTGTCACACATTACTTAGAAATTATTTATGCCCCAAGTATGTCATATGTGCCATGCATATGGGCTATAGCTGAACTCTGGGGTTAAGATAATATAGCTTTTATTTTCTAGAATTTATAGTTTCTGTCATTTACTTTTCTGGCTAAGTAATTTTCAGAACTTGTGTTTTTGTATCAGCTTTGCACATTTTTGGCAATAGTAACATAAAACACAGAATTTAACAATAATCACAAATTCTTTATCAGCCAACATCAAATCTCCCACGTTCATGATGGTAAATCCCAAGTATGGCCATGGAAGCCGGCATTTGTTAATTCAAACCACTAACTTATTTTGCATTCTTCCTAGAATATGCAGACGTGAGCTCACAAAATGCCATGGTTTCTGCAAGGGAGAGGCTAAGGGAGTAAGCAGGCATTGTGGAGCAAAGAAAGAGCTGAGTGTAGGCATGCTCTGTGAAGCTGAGTGTAGGCATGCGGTGTGATGGTAATGAAGACGGATTAGCCAGCTCCTGTGAGAGTTTCCAGACTCACCATTTGGCCTCAGACAAGGTAAAAATATTCTTTTGTGATATCATTTGTGTCACAAGCTTTTCCATGATTTTTATTTTAAATTTATTTCATTTGTATAAACTATAAGACAACTTGCAATGTGGTTAGGGATGGTTTGGTTACCACAGTCTTCAGCAGACTATAAAAGAAAAGTTGTCTTGGAGATTTTAACATTTTAAGGTACTTAAAAGTCACTATAAAATTTAACATGGTGTTTATATTTGCCTTTTTTGATAGAAATATGTTTGCACTGGGAGTTCCTGGACTGCATAAGTATTCACAATTTCAGGCCTAGAAATCGTTATGAAATTTTGCCTAGTGGAGACTTGTCTATGTTTTAGAGGAAACCAGAGTCTATTTTCTTTTGTAGCTCATATAAAATTCTGGGAGATGATCTGGTATGTCTCTGTGACAAGAACTTTCAACCAGACTTCCTTTACTTACTAGATAAGTGATTATCAGGGCATTGTGAATCATATGTCAAGTTACTAATAATATTGGGTAATTTGAAATGTTAGTTCTGGTGACTCCTTCCCATGTAAGCAAACTATGTCTCACATCCTGACCATCCAATATGATATTCCAACAGGGCTCAAAAGCAGTTATTTCTATCTTCTCCTTTCTCATCTTAATGCAAGTTTATCACCCTTGTGTACTATGCTATATATTGTTCGTTACCTAAGTCCATTGGAAAATTGACATGTAAGTATATACATTGCCTCCTCTGGATACTTTCTCTGGCCCAACTGCTGGCTCCTCCTGTCATGGGCTTTGCTCTTTCTGCACCTGCCCAGCATTTTATCCAGACATGATGTCCATTTCCTCTCTGTGCTGTGTGCACTAAGAAGGGGGGCATTATACTGCTCACTGTTACTCTGCCTTTCCTAACACAATGTCTGCTACTTGCACGAAGATCTCAAACATTGTCCTGGCCAATGAGAAAAATTTCATCTAGAATTTATATAACAGTAGGCACTCGATCAATACTGAATCAAATAATGGATAATTCAGTATATAAGACTTTTTCTGAAGGAAAATTTGAGAAACAGTGGTAGAAATCTCAGTCATGTTCAGCGGCAGAAATAATGTCTGTTCAGCATTTACACATGGTTATTCCCAGTTTAGAACAAGATGGGACCTTCTTCCTAAACGTGGTATTAGGCCAATGAGAGCTCACAGGATTTAATTTATTCTAGACCACATTAATTTCCTCTCACATTTGTACATTGCTAATAAAATAGAATAATGGCTAGACTTTATAGGAAACTGAAAGGATAAAATTCATCTCTTTTTGCTTCTTAAAATTTGGAATACCTCTGGTTAAATTAAAGTGGGAATTCTAACCACAGATAGAAGTTAGTTTGGGTGTGGAAAGGCCCTGTGATAGAAATCTGAACTCTTACAGATGACTCAGGGGTGGTGCTGGTGTCTGCAGGGGGTGGCATCCCACAGAAGGCCTGTCTGGAGCCTCCATATTGGCTGGTGTTTTATTCTGAGAGGCAGGAAATGGTAGTATTTAACATGTAGACTCTGAAACCAGGTCACCTTGAATCCAAATGCCATACCTGTCACTTACTACTCAGTTTTTTCTGAGAAGGTCCTTTAAATGCTCTGTGCCTCATTCTCTTAGAGTTGCTTGAAGATTAGACTAGTTAATGGATGTAAAGTATGTAGAGAGCTTGCCAGAGTAAATGTTCAATGAGTATTATTTTTGTTATGACTAGCATGGAGCATGGAACTTGAAGAGAGGTAAAGGGCGATACCAAGCAAATGAAGCAAGCTTCTTTCCAAATGCTCATTGTCCTGGCTAAAGAAATTGAAAATTGGGAAGGAAGTCAAGATATCCTCTACAGCTATTTGCATGAAATAATAATATTTGGAATCTGTAGTGCATTTTACAGTTAGAGTAGCCTCATGGATGTAATCATATTTAATTTTACTATCTCTATGGAGGGAGTGTTATGGCTTGTGTACAAATGTCCCCCCCAATGCCTCAAGTAGTCATAGGTGGGGGTTTTTCAGATGTGGTTGAATGTATAGTGTATGATGGATTCATGGTGCAATGCTAGGATTAAGGATGCCAGGATTAAGTGTGGGCTATTACTAAATCTGATTGGCTTGGCATCACCCTAATTCCAGTAGACTGGATACAGGGTCTGTCCTCGAAGAGGCTTGTCTTGTCTCTTGCTTGCTTTGCTACCTTCTTCCCACCATGAATTGTTTCTCTTCTGCAGCACCACCGTGCCTTGGAGGCAGCTGATTATAGGTCTTTGGTATTTTCAATGAAGTTGCTTAGATTGCCAGATGTAAGAATGCAAGATTGATCAAACAAAGTTTGTTTTGTAAACTATTCAAAAAGTATGAAATGCTTTGACTGAGTGGAGAGCACTATCAACTAATATAATGTTCTGTATACCTTTCATTATTTGCTCCATATCTAATAAGTAATTATTAGTTTTAAAGCATTTGGGATATAGAGACAAGGAACATAATTCTGACCTGAAAGAACACATGCTACAGTAAGGACTGTAGATAGAAATGGAATAAAATACAGTATGTCATGATAATGATAGATGGGGGCTGTTATGGTTGATACATTGTGTCAACTTGGGGAGTCTAGAGATTTGGCTAAGTACCTTAGCAGGAAGCCAGAGTGCTTACTTTGTATACATCCTGAGCCTGTGGAAGAAGAGGGCATGGAGATTATGTGAGACCTACACGCCCCTTAGTTGGGGGTAGCCTGTTTACAAAGTAAGGCAGGGAAAGAAGCTGCTTGGTGCCATTCCTCCCTTTTGCTCTGGTTGTTTGCTGTTCGGCTGCCATTCCCCTCTTTGCTCTTGTTGCTTTGCTATCTTCTGCCTCGGAGCCAGCCAAGTATGGACTGAAACCTCCACAAACTGTAAGCTAAATAAACTGCTCCTTCCTTCATTTTGGGCGTTGGGTGTTTTGTCTCAGCAACGAGAGAAAAGTAGCCAAGACAGGGGCTCACATGCTGAGACAGCTCAGGGTATAAGTAATAACAGATTGAATTTGTTCACTCTCTCCATCTTTAGCTTTTAGCATCACCCCTTTGGAACAAATTATGCAGTGTCCTGGTATAGAAGAGTTTGGCTCTCAAACAACCCTTGAAATCTCGTGTGTTAAAGCCATAGTCTCCAGCTTGGTGCCTCTGAGAGGCAATGTGGAGGTCTTAGGTCATTGTGAGCATGCTCTGGAGGGGTAAGGATTGATGGTTCTCCTACCCTTCCCTCTTCATTGCTCTTTGTTCTCTGGCTGCAGTGAGGTGAGCACTTCCTCTACCACTTGTCCTTGACATGAGAATAACAGGTCAACAAATTATAGCCTGAAACCTTGACACCATGAGAGAGAATAAATCTTTCTTCATTGTTGATTATAGCAATAAAGTTGTTGCTGAATTGATTATCTCAGGTACTTTGTTATAGTAATGGAAAGCTGACTAATACATATCCTAGATACCTGCCTCCTTATGTACTTATCCCAGCTGAAGCCATTTCCCACACAGGAGGCATGATTTACATTTTAAATGATACAATGGATGTAACTCTTCTGCTTACAACCCTCAATGACTTTGATTCTACTTTGAATCCCAAAATTTTCTTCATTATCTATAAGAACTCGCATAATATAGCTGCTACGAAGTTCTTTCATTTACCTTCCATTTTGCCTTCACTCCCTCCCTCCTTCCTTCCCTTCCTTCTCCCTTCTATGCTCTTCTCTCACCCCCCTTCTACCTTTCACGCAAGTCACTGTACATGCTGCATGCAGCACTGTTACCAAGGTAAGCTGATGTGTGATTCTCTGTTGGAGAACATAGTCAAATGAAGACAGCTTTTTAAAAATTTTACTTTGCAGAGCCTTATCATATGCTAAAGACATGCTGTGAATCTTGCATTACTCTGTAAGCTAGCTTTGTAACAAAATATTTTTTTTTTCAAAGTGATTCTTCATGGACACACTCTTAGCACATACTTTGGGAAATGCCCTACCACAGAGAAAAGCCATATTGAAGAGACCCATCTTATATTTGGTTCTGAAGGTCAGCAAGTTTATGGTTCCTGAAATCTTATATTTGAGAGGAAAGTGAAAGGAACAGAATTAATAAATGTCCAAGAAAGTCTAAGAGATACAGGGGAACTTTTTTTAACCCCTGTGTTTAATAACTGTGGCTTCTATCATGTTCTCAAATAAGGTTCCAAGGATTGAAATTGAGTCACTATTTTGAATTAATTAATTCCAATAAAGACTTATTGAAGTTCTTCCAGCATGAGTCTATGATTGGAAAGTTTTCTTGGCAGAGCACATCACCAGGATGAGAAAACTGTAGAATTTTCTTTCCTGTGTCCCAATCACATAGGGTGGTTCTGTACTGATATGTTATGAACTTGGGTGGTCTACATCCTTATGAATCAGAAATTACATTTGCCAAATATTAATCTGTCATAAAGTTAATAACATGTATGTGAGGAAAATAACTTCATGGATTTTATCTGTTTACAAAACAATAGAATAGGAATTACAAAGTCATGCAGTATAAGTTCATACAATATACAAAAAATATATGGATGTAGCCAGTGTGTCAGCTATATGCTGAAAGATTAAGGACAGTTGAGGAGAACTGCCAGAGGGCTACTGTGGCTTAATGCTAGGATGATTTTGTTCTGTTTTAGTGTTTTTCTTTTTCCTCTTCTGTGCTGGAAGTTTAAGGTGTAAGAAGTGGAAAGGTTATTCTGGAATAAGTTCCCAGAAATAAAAGTACCTTTCTGGGGAGGTCTGACTTTACCTTTTCTTTTATTATTTTTGCTATTATCAAGCACACATTCTCTACAAATGAAAGAATAACTATGGATGAACAAAAGGACATTTTTTAAAGAACACCTCAAGAGAGCATGTATTCCTTCACTATAAAGCATGCATAATTTTTGTGCAAAAATCTCTCATGATTTGCAGTTAAAGGGCTGCATCTATTTAAAAGAGGATCTTAGCACAAATAACAAATACTTCTGACTGGGGGCTGGGGATTTAGCTCAGCGGCAAAAGCGCCTGCCTGGCAAGCGCAAGGTCATGAGTTCGGTTCCCGGTACCGGAGAAAAACAAAAAAAAACAAAACAAAAAAAAAAAACAAAAAACCGTACCAATAATGTATATCTGACTTTTGAGCTCTATGAAGTAACTAAAGGAAGAGAGATTCAATTGGCAATAGAATCTTAGGAAACGTGGTTGAGTTCTTTCTGCCTACTCATATATACATGCAACAGGGATAATAAGATTGTCTGCTTGATTGCCCGTGAGATGTTTAAAATTAGGCTCATGAAGGGAATACAATGGTACCTCAGCTCATGACTCAATTCTCTCTGTGGCTGTGGTTGCAAACCGAACTGGATAAGAACCAAATCAAATTTCCCCATAAGGTCGACATTGAACCTAACCATTAAATTTGATTCAGTTCTCATACAACTTAGTTGTGGCCAGAATTGTGGAAAAGTCAAGTTCATGAGCCAAGGTACCAATGAAACCTCTTCTTAATCTTGTCACTGTGTCCTTAACGTGACCTTTAAATGTTTGTCTGGAAATATCTCATTCTATTTGTGACTTGTGAACTGTCATCGTGCTTATTTGGTTTATCTTCCATACAGAAATAGATTTAAAATCCAGAAAAAGAAGGCCCATATTGGTTTATGTTTTACTCAACATATTACTTTATAAATTAAGGGTATTATTGGTCCCCAACAAGGATATTTGTTTGCCAAGAACAAACAGAACCCCATAAAAAACAATTTGCAAAAAAAAGTAATGTGTTGACTCTTTTCACTTGCCAGGGAAATTAGTGGGAAAGGTTGCAAGTAAATCCTTGAAAGTCTTTGGGCTTTGTCAGTGAAATGGGGTCCTATACTACTTCAACAAGGTTCTCTGGGGTTCGTAGGAAACGTATAAAGCACTGGTTTGTCAACGGTATAGATTTTAAATGCTGTTTCTTAGAGTCCCTCTAGAAATAAGCCTTGAGAAAAGGAGCTAGAGGCAAATAATTTTTCAAAGGGAAGATCCCAGACAGGTCTTGTGGGAGGATAGGGAAGTAAGATCCTCCCAGAATGGATTAATAGCAGATTACTCTTATGAACAACAGGGGCCCACTTGCACGTAGACCTGGGATCCCTGAGCAGTGAGGAAGTTAGCACGGCCTTGTCTCAAAAGCCATAGGCTAAGGTTGCACACAGAAGTCTCAACTCTCCAATACATTTGGCCTGAGCTGCTCATTGGTTGCACATGTGACAGAAATCCTTCAGGGAGAGAGAAATGTGTGCATGCAATAGGAATCTGTGAGGGGCCCCAAATGGTGAGAATCAAGGGCATATAGAAATGGTGCCCCCAGCATCTGATACAACTGTTTTAACACCGGGACAGAAAAGTCGGCTAGAAAGTAAGCTTTAATGCTAGCCCTGGGCTGCATCTACAGCTGCATCTAATGCTAGCCCTGGCCTGCATCTACTTTGTCAACATTATATCCACATAAGGGAAAGACCTATATTTGGTGTAAATTCACATAATTATTTTATGATCAATAAACAGTTATCATCTGTTTTTGCATATTTATATGCACAAAACAGCTTATTTTTAAAATAATTACTTTATCTTGACAGATCAAGTAAAATTAATGTTGAAATATTTTACATATTTGAGATTACTATTCTTAATTATAAATCTGAGCAACTCTGTTGAAGATAACAATATGTAATATAAGAATCCTTGTTAATTCCTAGCATCTCGTTTTGAAATGCTGTATCATTTTTATTGTTTTTGTCTTCATTGTTGCCAAATGTTTAGCCATGGATTATAATAACATTCATTGCTGTTATTTTGTTATTGTTTTTTCTCTTTAAAATAAAAAACTAAAGTACAGTCAGTGCATGTCAATGAGACTTATGATTATACTGTTTGATAATTCATAAAAGTTTCTTATGAATACATCATCCTAATATATTTAGCCTTCATAGCAAATATTTTTATTAAGAGTACTGATATACATTATTGGTACGGTTGGTATGTTAATCACTGCTATGGTGATGGCTTCTCCACCAAAATTTATGCTGAGCCTTAATCCGTAAAGAAACAGTATTAAGAGGTGTGGTCTTTGGGATGTGATGAAGTATGGAAGCCAGAGTAAATGAGATTAGCGTCCTTTGAAAAGAGATTGGAGTTAAGGGTGTGACCTTTGTGCCCTTCACCTTCTGTGTGGGGACGCGACCTTCCTCGCCTTCCAGGATGCAGCATTTGATTTGCTATCTTGGAAGCTAACTGAGCCGTAGCTCAGTCCTGCACTTTGTTTTTAAGGGCAAGCGATGTGTACAACTTGTGGTTTATTTACTTAAAAGGAAAGAGCATGTGCTCTTTCCTCTGGTTGGATGGAAACAAGGTGGTGAGGTGTCATGAACCAAAACAAGAAGGATAACTGCCAAAGAATGAGGGAGGAACAAGACAGAAGAGGCTGAACTCTGATTCTTGGAGCTGCGGTACAGATCTTGTGCCTCACACATTTAGACTGGAGTATGAGAGAAAGGGCCCCTTCCAAGTTCCTCTCGTTAGAGCACCCATCTCAGATGCCCAACCGCGGAATACAGACGTATAAATTTAGGAGTTACACAACTATTCAGCTCATTGCAGAAACGTAGTCCTTTCTTTTTCCCCTCAGTGTCAGGAGTTCGGCCAAAAATTAGGAACTCTATTACTGTGAAAAGATTGACAACTAGAATTTTCTGTCAGAAAAACCCTAATCCTCTCTAACCCTCCTGGATTAGAGAAATATCCACATACATTTTGTCTTGTGCATGTGGAGCACACTCACCTAGTCTTCAAATGAAGAATCCATCTCTTTATTGTTTCTCAATCAAAATATTAAAATTTTGATTGCTTTTCCATCCTCTATGTTTAGAGTGACTCCAAGGGACAGTGACTCATTTGTCAAAAGACAAATTATCTGTATCCTCTCCACACACACCAACTACTTGATATTCAATGATAAAAAAGAACTGAAGAACTGCAAGAAAAGAGGCAAATGGAGAGTGTATGGCAAGTACTGGTCTGTAGCAATTATTCGGACCTGTGGGCAGGAATTGGGAAGCCTCCCATCCAGTTCTGGACCTCAGCCATCGGTTGGCTGAGCTGGCAGCACCCTCTCTCCCCATCTGACCCGGTTATGCTCTCTGTAGTGGAGCCTTTCAGTTGTCCTTTTCAGTCTCCAAATTCATGGCCTGAGAAGGTCTTTATTGCTTATCTTTTCTCCCTGGCCCTGAAGTGGACATGGAGAGGATGCTATGTTTTGGACTGCCCAGATCTCGCAGCTCACATCTTGCTCAGGCAGTTGGAAGCCTGGGTGTTGTTTTCTAGCACTGCGATTCCCATCAAAACCAAACCAACTTCCAGACGTTTGCTTCTGGTCAATATCATGTGCAAGTAAGCACAGCCAATTACAGCTTCTAGATAGCAGCTGTAAGCCTGCAATCACGGCTCCTTTATTTACTTGCCTCTGTGTTCTGCCTAGCTTTCTTCTCTTTCTATTGAATAGCTGGCTAATTTGAGGTCATAAGAAAAAATGGGCTTGGGTGTAAAGGCAACTTGCTTCACCTCATTTTGATTTCTCATCATGGGCTGGAGAAACTTTCAAAGGAATTGCTTGAGAAAAATCCCACAGCATGGTCAGAACTGCAAAGGCTGCTTCTTCTGTTTCTCTTCTTATATCCTGTTATATTTGTGAGTGTAGATATTGATTTTTCAAATCCTGTGGGTCTTCAAATTTGCTGAACTCTTAGTAAACTTAGATAGCTGACTGAGGGCAGAGCTGAATGAGTCTCTTAGCTGACCTATGTTCTCTCTAGCATCTGGCATAGATCGGCTGGATCTAGTCCTGGTTTTTCCTCTCTGTTAGAAGACTTGGCTGAGGTCACAAGGTGTGGTGAACATGCATCAAAGGCCCAAATTTTCCCAATTGTTGCCTTTAAAACTGTGACATTTTTAATATATAATACATATGATATCACAAGTGACAAATTTGCCGAATGTTTAGCCATGGATAAATGATTATCTTTCTAGCTTGTATTATTTCTGTCATTTCTGTTTTCCACTTGACTCCAATGTTTAAGTACCCAGTTTTGGTAGAAATTGTCCACTTTTGGAACAAAATTCACTTTAGCTATATTGTAGGACTGGCTGCTATCATAGCGACTAAGATTAATAATAGAAATTTAATTAAGAAAGAACCCTATTGAAAAGTCCATTTGATTGTGGTGTCATCTTTCTTGGCTGTCTCTAAGATAGCTGTTCTTGTTTGCATGGTCCAAGATGACTTCATCATATTACTTTACCATCTGACCATGCATCATATGTAGTTGGGTTAGTTTTCTGTTACTGTGACCAAATGCCTGGGAAAATCAACTTAAAAGAGGAAAGGTTCATCTGTGCTCATCATGTCAGAGGTTTCAGTCCAGGGTCAGCGGGGCCTATTGATCTTAGGACTGTGAGGCTCCGCGGTGAGGAGGGCGTGGCAGAGGAAAGCTACGCGCCTCATGGCAGCCAGGGACCAGAGCGAGAAAGAGCCCAGAGAAAGGGGCTGAAGACAAAATAAGATCTCCAAAGTCATGCCACTGTGAGCTACTCCCTTTAATAGGCTCACGTCCTAATTTTATTCGCCTCTCAGTATTGCCCCAAAGGATGAATTTATCAATGAGTTAATTCACTGGTAAAGTTCAACCCTTAAGATCCAATGACTTCCTAAAATCTCATCACCTGACAACCACAATTTTGGCACATAGCCTTGGAAAAAATTTTAGATCAAGCATAACAGTAGCAAAGGAGCCTACAAAATGTACTTCATTTGATGTTTCACTTATCTACTGCTGGGTTAAAAAATGACTCTGAAATTTAACATGATAAGTAAAAATTACTTATTGGCTTGTGTTTTTGTGAGTCAACGTGGCATTATTTTCAGCTCTAAATGGTACTGATTTGGTCAGTGGTGCAGTTGGTTTTGACTGCTAGTTGAGCTGGGCTAGCAGGGCCAAAAGACCTCTTGCCTCTTGGAGGCATAGGTGCTGTTATCTTGGGCATCTTGGATCTCATACACTAGGACTTTCTCCATATGGCATTCACTTTCAGGGACTCTCCTTGAGGCATATCTTTCCAGATGGATAATCTTCTAACAGCCTGGCAACGGAACCTGAGAGACTGAAGTGGAAATGTCCAGCCTTTTAAGCTGTGGGTCTAGAATTGGCATAATGTCACTACAGTCATGTACCGTTATCAGAGGAAGCCACCAGTCCAGAGCAGATTTTCGGGGCAGGAAATAGACTTTGTGATATGTGTATACACAGAAGGGAGGAACCTTAAGGGTTATCTTTGCAGACTACCTACTGTACTCTGGATAACTATGCATCAGAGCTTTGTAAGCATGAAAGAGAGAAGGAACAGATACTGGGAAAAACGGAGCAGCTGCAGCCAGAATGTTCTTCCATTAGATTTGTATAAATATTCCTACAATATTCCTGAATTTTCAGAAATCATAAATAATAATCATAGACTCTATCTTTTCAGTACATTTTTAATAAACACAAACGAGAATTGGTAAAACATATTGTTTTCTAGGTTACCTGAAAGCTACTTATTACTATGCATTTTTGTATGAATTAATTCTTGGCAGAATAAATCACCAACTGCTCTTCTGTGATCTACTTCTCCATTGTCAATATTGAAATGTCTTTTTCAATGTAACCTTACTTTCTCTTTATTATAGAAATGCTTTTAATTGTGTTATTTTTGTATTGGCAAGATTTCTTTGGTATGAAAGTTTTAATTTCCCTTTAACCTTTAATGTTCACATATGTATGGGCTTTTGAGATTGGGATTGTTACATTTATTTAAATATATTAATTGTAACAATAGTTATAATTAGCATTCATTTGAATTCTATTAGCCTAAAATTATTTAATTTAATTTTCAGCAAAACTCCGTAGCTTGATTACCACAGTTATCTTCCTATTATAACTGATAGAAGAGTGAGACTCCGAAGGTTAGGCAGCTTGCTCAAGACTGCAGAGCTAGTAAGCTGTAAAAATGGGAATTGAACACAGTCCAAACCCAATGTTCCTAATTTCATGTGTGCTGTGCCTTTTCTAGTCTAAACCATTTGTTGAGAGGTTGTCTAGCTTGTGTATTAACACCTTGTGATATGGGGCGTTCTCTACTTCCTCTGGGAAATTAATTTCATTTCTTTAGTTATATGATATGTAGAAAAA
The DNA here is from genome assembly GCF_000276665.1 of Chinchilla lanigera. Lineage (NCBI taxonomy): Eukaryota > Metazoa > Chordata > Mammalia > Rodentia > Chinchillidae > Chinchilla > Chinchilla lanigera. The sequence goes on along the minus strand of NW_004955444.1, from coordinate 5,764,675 downwards.
GATAGCATTAAAATGACTCCATCACTTGAAAATAAGGAGAAAATGGAAACAAAGCTTTTGTAAATAAGGAGAGGAAGAGGGGTTAAAGGAAGGGCAGGGTAAGGGGGAAAAAGGAATAAAGCTATATCAGGTGCAAGATCCCTATGATGCATAGCATCATTGTGTATACTTTAAATGTACCAATACACTTAATTAAAAATGACTCTATCTCTCTACCTTAATACACTGATCCCAAACTATTTGGAATCATAAGAAAACATCTTAAAAAATAAAGAAAAAGAAAGCATCTTGTTTGTGTTTTGTATCACAGACCACCAACTGTTTGATGACAGCTGTCACTCCGGGATTGCACATTCTTTCATCCCAACTCAAGTCACCTTCTCTCTATCAGCAGTTTCTCATGTGATAGTTATTTTACTTTCTAGTTATCCTTTGAATACCTGGACCTAAGCAAGTATGCTTTGATAAAGTATGGTGCTCCATATTTATGAAACTCCTCAGGATGGACTGTCAGTGAAGATCAGAGCGCGTGAGCTCCTCTCCTATTTTAGAGGACTTCTAGTAGGTAAAATTCAGGATGGAAAGAAAAGCTTTGCAGTTATATAGACCTGAAATTGAATCAGTGCATCACTATTTTTATCATTTCTTAGCTCTGTGTTTTTGGGGAAAACATTCATCTCTAACTTTCTGATCAAACAAGTAGAAACAAACATTTCCCACTTCAGAAGTTGTACTAAAGATTGCATGAGGTAGCATGTGTAAGGTGGGCATTTGGCACAGTGCTTGTACTCCAGGAAATGATACTGTTCTGTTATTACAAGTTGTGGTTAGCATTGTACATTTCTCTAGGTAAAAGACATAGGTAGAAAAGTAAAAAAGTGTTTCCAACTTTTTCAGGATTACGTTACTAGGAGAGAGAAAGTTCTTGTGAGGGTCAATTTTACAAAGAATTCTTTCTCTGAGTCAGTACTACAGTCATATTAGTCTAATTTCTACATAACGTTTGGGAAGACTATCATCTTGAATTTGACTTACTGGAAATCTTATTTCTAGACAAAAATTAAAAATGTTTGTTTTGCTGGGAAGACTAACACATTAGCATTTTGGTGTTCAGCATCCAATTACTTCTAAATCTTCCCATCACTTAAACTTTTAGGGATATTTTATTGCCCAGTAATTAAATTTGTAAGAGTTTGTTCTTTACAATCTGTTCTTCCTTTCAAGCATGGCTTTTTGTGTTATACTGTGTTCATTTTTAATAAAAATGATGGATTTGTTGCATTTAAAAAATTATTAGCCTAAGTGTTGTCAAATAAACCAACTAAAGCACTTTTCCATATTTATGATACAATACAATGTATCAATGTTATTAAGTTAAAGACAAAAATATTTTTTAAATGAGTGTGATATATGACAGGGTCTATTGCTTTCATTCCACTTGCAGCATTTTTCTTGATGTAGCCAGCCAGGCCAACCAGAGGGAACCTAAACTAGTTTAAGGAGACATCTGTGGCTCTGTAGGTAGCTCGTATTATGATAATTACGTATCATCCTTTGTCAGGAAAATTCCATGTATAGAAATCTGAATTAAATGGGAGAATTTAAGCACCTACTTAATTTGCTTTTCAGAGACAGTAACAGCATGATTAAAAAGTTGTAATGTAGCACATTCTGTATTGGTTTGATAGTGATATAGATGAATGCTTCTGAACATGTATTTGTTACTATGGTGTATGGAGTCACTGAAGCTGGAAATTTATCACATGTGCAGGGGTGAGGCAAGGCCCATAAGAGAACAAAGAGCACCTGAGGCAAGTCACCTGATCAAGCTGCTTCAGTTCATAGAACACCAAGCCCTGAGGCAATCCAAGCAATCAGTTGCTAGGCAAAGTGGTGTCATGTGACACCAACTTGTCAAATATATAAATAAATGCCCCTGTGGTGGAGGGGGCTCCACCTGACCTCAGATTTTGTCTCTTCTCTTTATTTTTTTTCATCCTCTTACTGTTCTTTCCCTGAGAAATTCAAGAGCTGTGTGCGATGTGGCACTTTAGTAATTCTCTAAATATATCATGGAATTTAATTGGAAGGAAATTAAATTTCAACAAACTTCAGTACTGATATTTATGGTTCTAATAGAGCAGTATCTCAGTGTCTGGTTTTTAATTCTTACCTGTGAAGTTCCTTTCTTTTTGATTATTTCTTTATTTTGATTAAGCAAGCTGTTGGGACCCCAACTTAAACACAAAAATGAGTTCAGAATCTTAGCATTATGCCTACCCCTCATTGTTCAATGGTATTGTGGATTTCTTTGCCTCTCTGTATTTATGAAACAAATGTGTCTTATCCTGGTCATCCCTCTTGGATTTTGTCTTTCTGTTGGGAGCACTAAATACCATGTCTCCAGACTAGGAAACAGATGCTTCCCTGAGTAAGACATATCTCCCCATGAGGGTACACAGTTTATTTTCCAAGTGTAGATGATATCTATTCTGCTAATTATGTTTTTCCTAAGGTGGTAGTGGACATGGGTAGCCCCATGGTCTTATTGTATTAACTTCATGCCCAAAGAGCTTTGATCCTATGTACATAACTGACTCAGGGTAGAAGGGTGAGTGAGGATGAAATAAAAATCTGATTGGCTGTGAGGGCAATCTGCTGTGACATCTGTCACCCCATTGATCACCAGGGTTGATGTGGGTGATCTGTCTGGCTAGGTGGGTGTCCCCTTCCTCCCTCCCTGCTCCATATGCAACCCTCCTTAAGCTGTGTGCTAGGTAGAGAGGACGACCACCTCACATGGAGGAAAGCCATTTCCTTAGTCAAGGGTGTAGGAGTAGCTGTGCTCCTCTGCTAGAATCTCCAAATGAAACCTGACCACCTTGGTGTCTAGGAGTCCTTCAGGCTACTTCCTGCACTTCCTGTTTGTAACAAGCCATGCTGGATGCTTATCAAGAGACTGGTCTTGAGTCCATCATTTTTTAAAATAAAAGATTGACCTCACATTCTTTCTCTACCATGTTAATTTGGAATGAATAACAGCAGCAGGGAAGCATTTGACAGAGCTATAACCTCAGTTCAGGTGCTTCATCTAGACTGCTAGAACTGGAGCTCTGATGTTTTCATATTTCTTGACCTAATGGATGCTGGACTGTCTCCTACTCTTAACTCCCTCAAGCCTCTTAAATTTACTGCATCCACCCAAAGATGCCACGTTTGAATTTATTAATCTGGTAAATACTTTTGTAATGTACTAAAGGCCAGAAGGTCATAGCTGGTCCTTCCTGTGCTGTGTCTGCCCTGTATAGTGGCCAAAGTGTGTTTTAGTTGCTATTCTTAAGGTTGTGTGCCTGCTTTGCAGCCTGATTCATCAGGGATTGACATAAGGCTGGGGTAGGTGGTACTCCATCTTAGCATGGGAGACTTTTGAGGCTGATACAAGAAGAAGGAGGAAGGTAAGCTGCTGCTCACTAACTCCACAAATACATTTAGTCTTGGTGATCCTTAGCAATGTTCAAAACCATAACCATAAGTTGCCTAAAAATTAGGCTCTAAAATATGTTTCCAATGTGTGCATGCTCTTTCTGAGTGTCTAAGGCTTTCTCAGTATTGTGGAGGCCTAAAATAGATTTAATGATGTGATTTGCAGTTATTTTACTTGTATGACTTTGAAAACTAAAACGTTGTTTCTAAATCTCATTCGTTTGAGGCAATTCCCTCAGCAGTCCACTATCTCCAGATTCTTAATCTCTCTTGTCTAAGGCAGGTCCAAAAAAGGTGTCATTTCAAGATTCCCATGTAACAGTTTTTGTTTAAGGAGAGAGTCGCATGGAGTAAATTAGATGAAATCCCCCCAAGGCATCCCTGTTAGCTTGATGGAGGAAACAATGCCGAACAAGGTTTTCCAAAGCACCCTTGCATCAGGTTGCTTTAAACTGAACCACAGAACATCTAACGCTTCATCTGCAAACTAAGATGGTGAAAAGTAGGCATTAGATGGCAGAGCAGGGAGAATATGCTGCATGTTATGAGACCCTCTTGATTTCATTTAGAGTGCCTTGCCTGTAGATAGTCTCTGTGTGAGCAGCAGAGGCAGAAACATACTCTATGTTTTTAGCTCTGACAGTGTCCACGGACTGCCCAGTATATTTTAGGGATATTTGGCATTGTTCATATTTTTATTAGTTTTTGGAAGAAACTGGCTTTCACTTTGTTATCTTTGCAATGCCAAGTTTGAACTGAAAATGAACATTACATCAGCTTGTTTCTTGGTCCTTGGGAAAAAATCCAGCCTGTATGGACAAATCCAACCTGGGTGCCAGGGAAAGGCAGAGATGATGTCTGTAAAAAGGTGCAGTATCAAGTTTTACACATTTAGTTTGGAATACAGTGTTGTTTTCACCCCGATCTTGGACACACACATGCCCCCCCCAACACATTTGCAATTTAAGTTAAAATAGAAAAACAAATACTTGTGGAAACATATTATTGTACAGAAGGTTTGGCAAGATTTCATTATTTTGTGACATTAAGCCATTAGTCATGAATTATATTGACAGGGATTCTCCTGAGGTTGACTTTGAAGCAGTATCTACAAAGCAGATTTGCATGGATCCTTTAATACACTTACTTTCATGACTGCACATCAATTGTACATCAATTGATTGTGTATCAGATATTTGTTCTAGTAAAGTATGAAGAATCTATGGCTTAACAGACCTGGAGAACAAAAAACACTGGACAAAGTCTAATCTTTGGTAACCTAGAAAAACTGAAAACAATACGTTCACATAATCTATGACATGATTACCTTTGCCTTGCTTTTCCACAGTAATGGGAATTTTGGTTTGAGAAGTACGAGAAAGGGTACCAGTGTTTTGAGTTTTTAAATATAAGGAAGACATACTTGCACATATTTTTCTAGCTTAGCAGTTAGTATATGTGAACTGAGGTGGTTAACTAGTGAAATCAAGATTCTTTAAAACCAAGAGAAAAAGGGAAATACTAAAATCAAAACAACGTATAAGTGGAGTGCATTATGTTAGTGTCATGGTTCTTGAGTGTGGTGATGCTTGCTGGCTTCTGTCTGTGGCTTCATCCAAGATCTTGTCTATATTTCTATCATGATCAGTTTATGGGATTTTTCTTCTGTTGTACCAGGAGTTGGGAATATAGAATGAATCTCTTACAATCCATTTAGTATAAATAAGCAACCAAATACTGTGTGTTTTACATATTTTCTGTACCTACAATGTCTTAGTTATTGTATCAGGCTGAGGAATAGGCAAAAGGCAATTTGTTTTTGTGAGGTTTTCCTTTGGGTGCACTTTGTAGCAGAATAAACTGGAGGAAAAAGAGAGCATATGACACTTTCTTATGGTTGTTATTATTTACTTTTGAATGCTATAAAAATCCAAACATTTTCTCAAGCTTTGAAAAATGTTGAGAGTGAATTGGAGTGGTTCACTACCCTCTGTCATACAGCTTAGGTCACTGCATCTAGGTTAAGATGTAGGACAGGTGAATTTGTTCTGTTTTCTTTGGTTTGACCTAGATGGATATAGCTTTAAGTATCTGAGATTTTCAAAAGAGCTAGTTGTGGATTTGTTTGTTTTTTGTTCTTTGGAAACAGTTCCAGATCAGATGACTATATATACACTTATTTGTTCATTCAGTAATTATTTATTTAGCATCTATGTGGACTGCGTCTGTGCTAGATAATCAATGTGTGTAATTTTCCATGTCTTCAAAAATCACAGTCTTGAGAGTAAGATAAATCACACTACGTTAAAACAATGATAGTTTTCTAAGAAATAAGTACAAAATGAGAGGAAGTGTATAATTGGGGGCACCTGACTTGTTTGGGGATATGGAGGGAGCCTATCTAGAAGAAATGATAGCTAAGCTGAGACAAGCAGTATTAACTAGCAAACAGTAGGGGTGAAATAAAAAGCATATAATGGCATGTTACAGGTAGAGGGCTTAATTTTGCAAAGATATAGACATACTAGTTAAGATTTTAAATGTGTTCTCTTGTGCAGGCTAAATTCTAATAACAAACATACTTCCTTTGCAGTTTTCCTCTTTGCCTTGGTCAGTGTGCAGTCTTATTGCATATTCTTTTTTACAGCATGGTGTTGCCTTTGGTTGTCATGGCCACTGGCTTTTCCCTAAAGGTAAATGGGTTTCATTAGGAACAGATGTACTTCTAATCTGTAGAGACATAAAACATTCCAGGTATTATTTGGATAAAAGTCCTCTAAGTACTAAGGGGGAAAAATGTTATTTCTTTAATAACACCTTCCCAAGTTGTGAGTGAATAACTGGTTCCAATAATCACACCACTGTAATTCTTCACACATTTCAGGCAGGCGTTTAACAACCTCACAAAGAAACACCAACAGCTGAGTTCCCCTGATATGATTCCTAGAGAGAATTAAAGTTCTTATTTTAATCCCATAAATTGAGTTACTTGACCAAAACTTAGATAAGAAGGTTGACCTTGAACAAAAGGTCAATGGTTTTGTTGAAAGGTTCAATGTTACTGTTGAATCTCATCAAATTTAAGACTTCATCAGTTATAACGAGCATTGTCATTGCTAACTGTGATGTCAGTGGTACTTAAGAGCCACGCAGGTTAGTCAGAGCTGAGTGTGTCTGAATTACTGATATGTCGGCTGCCCTCATGTCATGTGGGGACACGCCCACCCTGAATCTGGGTGGCGCCAGTCAATAGGCTTATAGCCTGGGAAGAATAAAAAGGGAAAGGAAAGGAAATGTTTCCCTGTTGTTAGAAGAGCTTCAGTCTTTGCGATGGAAAACTGGCCTCTAGTTTCCTCAGCTTTGCCCTGCGTACTTGGCCCGTTGACTCTTCAGTGAGCTTCAGGCCTTTGACCTGTGACTGCTACTGGGCCCTTTGCATCTCCAGTGAGCAGATGGGCATTTTGGGTTCTTCTTCTGAGCCCATAGATGACTGTTGCATGTCTTCCGCCTCTGATCCTGTAACCCTACCTAATGACTCCCTTTGTAAAACTACAAAGCTAATATTTTATATTAATTCCGTTCCTCTAGAGGACCCTAATTGATATCCTCATCATTATTTTCTATCATAGGAAATATATACATAACTAAAAATGCTACCTGATTTATGATATGGTATCAGTCATAAGATACTTTATTTTCAGAGCAACGAAAATGTGAAACAATATGTGTTATGGTTTGAATATAATGCTCATTGTAGCCTCTAAAGAATTGTGTCATAAAAGCTTGGCTCCCAGGGTTGTGCTACTGGAAGATGGTGCAAACTTTAGGACATGCAAGGCTTAGTGGGAGGTTCCTTGGTTCTTGCAGACACGAGGGAGCTCTCATGTGAGACCTGGAGTTCTTGTGAGAGGGTGGTTAGAAAGGCAGCAAGGCCGGCCCCGTCCTCTCTGTTTGCTCCTGGATTGAGATGTAATTGCTCACTTGCTCTACAATGTGTCTCTGTCCACACCATTGCATGATGCAGCCTGTGGGGGTGGCTTTGCCACAGAGCCTGTGCTACACTATTTACACTACGAACCTCCAAAACTGTGAGCTAAGTACATCTCTTCTTGCTCCGGAGGAGCCTATGTCAGTAATTCATTACCATCACAAAACTGCCTAGTACAGTGTATAGCTTAGACTATTTGCATCATGGTTAACAATAGTGACAAATGTTTCTTTTAATTTTGGTATGTATTTATTCATACATATTAATGATACAAAATATTGAGTTTCATTGTGACATTTTTACATGTTCATATAATGTATGTTGATCATATCCATCTTCCCTACTGCCCTCTCCCCCTTTTCCCTGATTCCCCTTGTAATCTCAGCCGCTGCTGAGGCTGGGGCAGGAAGATGGCAAATTGGAAGCCAGCCTGGGCACTTTGGTGAGATTTTAAAAATAAATAAATAAATAAATTTTTAAAATAAATTTATTTTAGAATTAATTTTGAAATAAATTTTAAAATTTTAAAAATAAATGAAAAAATTTTAAACAAGTAAATATATACATAAGAAAGTAACTATCAGAAAGAGTGGGCACTAAAATAAACGAGTCAGTTACATTTATGCCCAAGGATTATGTTAGCTCTGCTGCACTCTGTCATAACATAATGCAAAGAAATACAAATTGCCTGGATGACATGCAGAACATCATAATGATCCTTTGTATCCACGATGTATCGGTGATTGGTGATTGGATAGGATCCAGAGGCCTTACTAAGACCTATGAATTCTGGGATAGAGAGACATAAACCCCATTAAGATTCAGGGAGTAGCTACTTTGCTGATATTTCTAGAGGTCCCGGGCTCAAGAGTAATCTAGGATGTATCCTCCAAAATAAAAGACATATATGATCATCTCTTGCATTCCCACCCCAAAGAGACACAGTCCTTAATATGTCTTTTGGGGATCTAGCAATAACATATTCCACATCTTGATACATTGCTCCAGCCCATGTGATAGGTCAAAGAGAAGGATGCTAGCTTTGAGTGGAGGCCATTAGGAAGGGTTGGCTGCCACGGGGTTGGCTTGCAGTGCCAAAGCCTGGCATCTGGGTTATACTCTGGCATATTCTGATGTCTGAGATATCAGCGGTATGGTGAATACCACTGTGGGGATATGGCGTTGGGCATATCGGTGGTGGGAAAAGTTGCAATTTGGGATTTGTGGCATATTCTAGGATAAGAATCCCAGTGCAGGTCCCTGGGACTCTGGTATAAGCAAAACTATGCCACCTGCCTTAGAAAATTGTGTGCTCTTTGAGAGACATATCTTGACAAGTTACTGACCCCTGGCATGAAGGTACACTCCACTACACAACACCAAGTGCTTGTGTGCCCAGAACGACCCATGGACTGTATGCTGCTGGGTGCACCAAAGTCATAAGGTCAGCTGGGCCCAGCAAAATAAGATGAAACGGAATGATCTGGGCCACAGTGGAGCAGAACCAGGTGCCTGGGCATGTAGCCCAGTCCCTATGCCATCCCTGTGATTAGTGCTCCACCTACCTGCGTCTTTGAACATATGGAGGGAAACAGCGTCCCGTGAGGCTAGTGGAAAGAGGAGGGAAAAGCCTAAGCTTGGTCTGCAGGTGGGTCGACTGATTTAATACATGGAAGCTGCCTGAAAATGGGCAATGGCTGTGTTACCGTCCCCATGTAGGGGCAAGGCTAAGTGGAACAGTCCTAATGGGCAGAGCTGTGAACGGCACAACTGTTGTCTACCTTCTGGGAAAGGGTAGGTGGCCTGGGGTGAGAATATATGTTTCTGGGCAGTGGACATTGGCTTGGCCATGTGTTTAGGCATCTGGGAAGGAAAAGGCATGAAAATTGGAGAAAAAGAGGTGCATAGTACAGGAAGGTGAAATTCATTGACACCCAGGTGAATGTATCCCTCATAGAAAAGATACTGAAGAACCAAATAGACAAAATCATTCAGCCAGTTGACACCATCCCCCTTAGGCACTGGCTCTCCGGTTCCGTAACTGTAGATACATGAATGGAGTTATCGTGGTAGAGAGACAGAGGTCACATGTAAATCAAGAAACAAGGAATCCCACTTACTAAGTCAGAGCCCGCTGCCTCTGAATGTTAGCAACATCGACTGACACGAGCCCTAGATAGGACCTTGTTCCTTCAGGAGACCAAAGAGACATTTATTACACATTGAATATGTTGTATCTTTATCACCACAGGGATAGGTACTTTTTCCAGGTATGGGTTTGCCTTTCCTACCTGTAAAGTCTCAGCCAGTACCACTATGTGGGAGTTTACGGAATGTTTGAAATCCCACCAAAAGTATGTAAGATATATTGTGAAGAGGCTGCAGTATCCACAGAGTAGTGATTTCTGAGATATCCAAGGTCAGATTTGGGGCTTTCTTCTATCCAGTATCAGACTTGGCTCAGGATAATTTGCAGGGAGGATTTCGAAACAAAGTCCTGTAGGTCATTACCTCAAACGCCTCCTCTTCCCAGCTGCAATCAAGGAAACTTATAACACAGAGCCTGATCCTGGAGCACTTCAAGTTACAAAAGAGATAAAGGAAACCCGTGCTGCCAGAGTGACACCCAGGGCTACATCAGCAGCTCTGAGGCCACTGCAGAGCTGTCCCCATGGTGTGCCAGAAGCAGGCAGCTGTACAGGAGCCCTTGCTGACCCACGAGAGACCTGCAAAGGATGCCAAATGATCGATTTCCTGTGGTTTCAAAGACAGCCAACAGAGAGCAAAAGTTTAGAACACAGCTGAAAACCACATCTATTTTCTCAACTTATTTTAATTTCTTCTTTCCAGTGTGTGTTCATTTCTCAGATAAATTACCTCAGGCCAAAAAAAGTATTGTGCTGAATATATTTGTCAACTGCCAGGACAACAAAGATGACCATGGAGTCATCTGCATCTTTCCTGAAATCACATCTTTTCTCTTATTATATAAATTTGGATCATTTAATCTGGCTTGATCTCTATGTACTCAACAAGTGTATGATCTTATGACACTGTAAACACAGGTGGGGGGGATGAAATGTGATTTGATGTTTATACTGAAAATGTAGCTAGTTTTGGCCAGAGGTCTGGAAGACACTTGATAAAAGGTTATGTTCTTCCTTTTCTCCTGTGGTCCTTTCAGTTGGACCCCAGCAGTCATGCTGGGTTTTGGGATGGCTATGAACAACATAGGGCCTGTCCTTCAAAGTTTTTGGTCTCTTACTTTTAGGACTTATTATCGAAGAAGGTTTCGAAGCTGAAAAGCATCTTAGAAATATCCAGTCTCCATATCCATAGCTCATTTCTGAATGACCATCTACACAGAGGTCCAGCAAGTGTAGGTAGTTTGATGAAAGTCTTGCAGGTACTGGAAGGAAATGTACTGGAATGTACTTGCAGGTACTGGAAGGAAACTTTTCTGGCTTCACGTATCACACATGCTTTGCTGGCAACCACTGTCTCATATCCTCCTGAACTCAGCAGTTCTTCCTCAACCATAGCCTGAGGTAGCCTAGAATCTAATGGCGAAGTTTCATACAAAGAATGCATTGTTTTTACTTCATCAAGTATGGTCTACTTTTTGTGCTGATTTCAAAGATAATTTTTTTGACTTACTTACTAAAAATTCCAGGTAATCTTTTCAAATTCTGCGAGTTTAAAAATATTTGGCCAAAACTCACATCACTAAGGATGCTTCCATAGTTTGCTTGTGTAATAAAAAGAAGGCTGACAGTAGGTCAGTACATTTCTTGTGCATAGAATTAAGTTTGTAACATCTTTCTTATTAAAGCACAAAGTCTTGCATGATGGGTAATAACCTTGCTCCTTAGATACCAGAGTCAATTTCCTGTTTAAAATAAGTAATTGAGGATAAGCAAATTTTAGCCTAAAAATTTAACAGTATCTTTGTTACAACTTTAAATCATTTAAAGTGTCTATGCCAACATAGAACTTATAAACAATCAGAGTACAAGTTCCATGTTTACCTCCAGATTTACAAAATCACCACCTGTTAACATTTCTTTATCTGTGAAACATTTCCAATTTTAGAAACATGGTCTCTGATTTCCTTGACTCTCAAAATACTTTTTTTGGTCTCTTTCTTTTTCCATTGCACTTTTAAATTTATTTAAAACAGACCAAGTATACACTCCTCTACTGACTGATGGAATTTCATTCTTTCTGAAAATACCTACAAATTTCCAAATGGTAGTACATAATTTTTAAAAGTACTGTTGTAATATATTCCAGCTGGTCACTTTGAAAGAGGCATAAAATCCATCTACAACATTATTAGAAATGTTTTCTTGGGAGCTAATTGGGGTAGGGGAAAATAAAAAATTTTGGAAGGCCTTTTAGCAGTTTGCCAACAAAATGAGAAGACTATGAAGGCCTATTACGTGTGGAAGCTGCAGGTCCGAGTAGAGTGCATGTGTTTCTCAGAGGCAGCCATGGGAATCACGGAATTTGCACTTGAGTCTCAAATGTTCCGGGAGGGGTTTTGGTCAAGAAGGTCATTGCTTGTGAGTTCTGCAAACGATAGCCGCTCTGAGTGTGCCTATGTGACATCAGAGTATCCGGGTAAATAGAGAAGAATTCCACTCGATTTCTGGATGTTTGGGTGGCACGCCACCTTCTCTCTGTTCGCAAGTCCTCCGGCCCTTCCAGGGTTCTCGGTTTATGCACTTGGAGTCTCTGGTCTGACCACTCCGAGGCCATGCAAGGTCCTCTGGGGCATTTCTGAGCCCCTGGCTCATGAGGACATGGATGCCGCCTGCTGCTCGGTACTCACACTCACACTTCTGTCCTGACCCCTGTGCCTCACCCTTTTCTGTCTACTGTCCTGATTATTCATAACCAAAACCCTTACGGAGCTCGGATCTTATGCTCTCCTGGCCTGGGAACGTTAACCCATACCCCAGCTGCTAAACAGCTGAAACTCACATTCTTAAAACTAACCAAGAGTGTCTTATTGAATGTCCTAAACAATAAAACCCTTCTTTTTTTGGTCCCTGGAATTGAATTCAGGATCCCAGGCTTGCCAGGCAGGAGCTGTGCCACTGAGCTATATCCCTGGCCTATTTTTTCCTTAAATATACATTTTTTTCTCTTTATTCTGTTGAACCTTTCTTTCTTTCTTTCTTTCTTTCTTTCTTTCTTTCTTTCTTTCTTTCTTTCTTTCTTTCTTTCTTTCTTCCTTCCTTCCTTCCTTCCTTCCTTCCTTCCTTCCTTCCTTTCTTCCTTCCTTTCTTTCTTTTTCTTTTTCTTTCTTTCTTTCTTTCTTTCTTTCTTTCTTTCTATTTTATTTTAAAGGGAAAAGAACAAAAATAAAACAACAAAAACAAAGACAAACAAAGCAACACAAAAGCAATAAAAACAATACAGAATTTCAAAACAAGATGATAGGAAAGTAACGATTGTTGTCTTACTTTGTGTTATTGTTAAAATAGTTGCTCAGATTATCAGATATAGGTATGCAAAATTGATCAAGTAATTAAATATTAACTGTTCGTTTCAATAAACCAATAGAAATTAGTAGTATAATTATTCTAGCTATCTTGTGCATATATATATATATTTTTCTTTCTTTCTTTCTTTTCTCCTTTCCCTTATCCCAGTTGTTCTTTCCTTTTGAGCAGTTTCTTTCCCTTTCACAATATCTATTATACCTTCCATATTTTATTTACTCCTTCAGGTTCTTATACTAGGAAGACAATATGGTGTTTACACATGTGGGTGTGATTTGTTTCACTTACGAACATCGTCCCTAATTGCATCCATTTACCTACAAAAGCCTTGAGTTTATCTTTCTTTATAGCTGAGTAATACTCCATTGTATAAAAATACCACATCTTTTTTATTGATTCCTCAATTGATGGGCATTTGTGTTGTTTCCAAGATTTAGCTATGACAAATTATGCTGCTATAAACATGGGTGCACATGTATTGCTGTGGTATGATCTCAGTTCTTCTGGGCAAATACTCAGGAGGGGAATTGTTGACCCTTTCTATTCAGTTGTCTTTTATTATTTCTCCCAGTCCTAGGGAGACAGCTTTCCCTAACAATGCTAATGTGCTAAATAACTGAAGATATTTTGTTGAGTATAGTGAAATGATTGAGTGTATCTATCTATCTATCTATCTATCTATCTATCTATCTATCTATCAATCATCTATCTATCTATCCATCTATCAATCATCAATCTCCTCTTTCGTTTTTACCATATTTCTATTTTTCTTCTCATTGTTTGTTTTTCAACGTGAGTAGTTCTACTCATTTTTCACAGTGTGTGTGGTATTTTTACTGTCCCTAAATTTTCACAAATTTGTTTACAAATCCCTCAATTTTTTTCCCATCTTTCCACCATTAATTTTATTACTAATATTCTCTCAAGCAAGTACCTCTGAAAGTTTAATTTTCTCAAGTTCTATTTCCCTGATACTTACTCAAATTCTCTGAATTACTTAGTTCTTTTTAAAATGTTTCACTCAGTTATAGCTTCATATTAGATGCTCCTTTAGAGGAATTGCTCTCACTATTTTTGAGCTTACATTTTTTTTATTGTTTTTTCCCCCAGTATGCTTTGTTTATAAAAATAATCTTAAAAATCTTCTCTACATGCAGAGCTTATTTTCATTTAAAAATGCTGAATATTTCTCAAGCTTTCCAACTCCCAAGTTCATTCCACTGAGGGCTCATGGAGAAGAAGAGCGGTCCAGGTATGGTGGTGCACACCTGTAATCCTAGCACTTGGGAGGCTGTGAGTTCAAGGCCAGCCTGGGCTACATATTGAGTTCAAGGCCACCCTTGACTGCAGAGTGAAACCTTATCTCAAAAAGACAAAAGAATGAGTGTGTTATTGATCAAAAGTACATAGTGGGAAAATGTTACATTTCTGGAGGAAGGTTAAAACCATAAAGAATATTGTGTTGAGGTTTGCATGCATTCAGCCTAACTGATCTACAAGACTGTTGACCACTGAGAGATGAAAATGTTTTGGATTTGGAGGAAACAATTTGAAAGGAGACCAAGTGACCTAGTTTATGGTTTCTCTTTCTTTCATTGTAATAATGAATTCAGTAGAAAAGTGTTGAGGTTATAAATTTAAAATTTTGTTTTGGTGGTATGAGTTGGTAAGTAAAAATGGCAAATGAATTCTCTTAAACCAGTTTTTTGAAAAATCAGAGCCATATGCATTTTTTTGCTGATAGTAGTAAGCAAATGAAATTGTTCTGGGCTTTTGAGCAGGTGTAAAAGTAGTATGGGATGTTTTCTTATTTTTGTGTGGGTTTTGTATGTAATATGATGGTGACATCTTTTTTTTTTGGAATTAATCCTACAATTCAGGGGATCTTTTTAACTGGTGTATGTCCAAGTTGTGAAATCAACTATAAGCTGTTCCTTTCAGCTTGCCAGTGCTGTGGAATTCTTGACATATGAATATTCCCAAGAGCTCGTCCAAGCCTCTTTCACCTCTGGATGCACTCCACGGACAGCTTCCGAATTGTGATATGTATCTACCTTTCATTTCAATTCGGAGATTTCTTGAACTACAAAAATACATTTTCTTTGGAACAAATATTTTCAAGTGCCCCGAGACAGCAGGTTCATGAATTCCCCAGAACTTTCACAGGAAATGGAGAATGCAAAGGTCATGTAAATATAGTCGCAGTAAAGTCTTCACTGTTTGGAAAAACTTAATATCAAACACATTTTAGTTTTAAAAGACAACACAGAGTAGACACCCAAGAAGGAAGATAGGTGTGGATTATCTTGGAGATGCAGTTCAGAATAAAACTGCATATCTTTAGACATCTAATATTTCCCAAATCAGTATTTGAATCAAGTCGTAAATACCAAAAGGAAACACTAACTGTTTGTATCTATGTGTGAATATTGTTTGTACACTATGATAGTTGTGATAGTTATCATCTATGATAACTAATGATAGTTATCATCTCTTCAGATACAAATATTTGGGGAGGGCAGCAGAATTAGCAGGGAGAAGATGGCTGCACATTTATCACTTGCATATTATTCTAATGTTTAGCATGTTTTTATAATTATGTATCCATTTATTATTTATGTAATGATAATAACTTAAAAAACATTTACTACAGTATCACCCCAAATTACATTTCCTGGAAATCCAGAGAAATGGAAATCAAACCTCAACAATAATTTCTAAAATTTTGCTGATATCTTTCTCTGGGATTATGAAATACATTTTTGATATTTGTTAATCTCATTCAGCAAATGTGTGTTAGGTGTTTCCTCAGCACCATATACTGTGTTCAGCATTAAAACTAAAACTAAACTAAAACTACAATGGGTAATGTGTGGATCATACACTTTTGAAATGTGCAGTATAAAGCAAAAAGCAGACATACATCACATCAGCAAAATAAAGTTTTAGACTTCTGTTATGGAAAAGTGAGCAAGATGTAGTCCTTAAGTTGATCTCAGTAGCTCATGAAGTAATTCACAGCGTAGGCGTGAGACCCAGTGGAGTTTCTGATGTCTAACTTGAACATATGAGCAATTCCTCTGAGAAACTAGTCACATTACTTCAAGCAAGTGGATGGCATTGTGTTCAGACACTGGGTAGCTATGCGGCGTTGACCTTCTTACACCTGAGACTTAGTTTTAAGGTTCAAATGCTACTTGTATTTGAATATTATTGGCAAGATATTTACTCTCTGTACCTGGATTAGAACAGCTCAGATTAAGACTCTATATTACAGATCCTGCTAGCCGCAGTTGTTTTATTCTATACAGTTACTCCAAATACTGAATCAGCAAATATGTAACCCGTGCTCCTCGGGGAAATGTCAGCTTCCTGTGAGCCTGTAGGCAGAGTCTGATGAACTGACGAAAGCATAGCTGTGCTTTAAGTGCATTTGTGTTAAGTCACCTTAGTTAATATAGACCTCTAGCAACTAATTTCACAATATTTGAATGATTTAAAGCCAAAGGGTTTTGGGGGACATTTGAATTAGAGAAGTTCATTTGACAATATTCTTGTCATACAAATCATTTCTATTAGTATTGAATATCTGCTCCTCTCTTTCCCTGTAGAACATTTAACATACCTATTAAAAATTTTACTGCAGCTTCTGGATTTGCACAACCTGACCTGCCCGTAGTATGTGTTTGTTTTGAGATGTAGTCTTGCTATGTAGCTTAGGTTGGCCTCAGATTTATAGTAATCCTCCTGCCCCAGCCTCCCAAGTGCTGAGATTACAGGCATGTGCTGTCATGTTAGGCCTAACTGCAATTTTAACGTTTTTCATACCATATCACTGTTTTTTTTTGTGTGTGTGTGCATGTGCTTTTGAGACAGGGTGTCCTTATGCAGTTCAGGCTGGCCTTGAGCTCACTTTGTAGTCCAGGTTGGCCTCAAACTTGCAGTGATCCTCCTGCCTCAGCCTTCTGAGTGCTGGGATTACAGGCATGAGCCACCACACCTGACCATATCACTGACTAAGAATGCAGTGCCAGCCAGCACTAGCTAAACTGTTCAACATTTTCCTGATCCTGGGAAATGAGATTCCTATTTCTTTGGTTTTTGCCTCGAAACAATGCTGTTTTATATGATTCTTTTAAAATGTAAATCCATTTTCCCCATATTTTTTATTAGTGCACGTTGGTTATACAGATCAGTGGGTTTCGTTTTGGTAGGGTTGTACATGCACATGTTTTAATTCCCCTACCTCCCTGTTCCCCCCTCCCTCCAAGTTTCACATATTTAGGGGGGTTAGAGCGGACAGTGTATCTGTGATATTATTACCTGCCCGTGTCCTCCCTCCCCCTGCTGCCCCTCCTCCTGTCTGATAACAGTTTGTTTTCTACTTTGTTGTCGTCTTTTGTTTTTAGATTCCACATAGGGATAACATGAAATACTTGTCTGAGTCTGCCTCACTTCACTAGATGCAATGATCTCGGGGCTGGGGAAAGAACTGGGCAGCACGAGAGCCTGCCTGACAAGTGCAAGGTCTTGAGTTCAATTCCTGGTACCAAACAACAACAAAAATTTAAAATAGATGCAGTGATCTTCAAATCCTCCCATTGTTCTGCAAATGACCAAGTTTCATTCTGCATTAAAGCTGAATAAACTTCCCATGTGTACGTGTACCGCACTGTCTTTGTCCATTCACCTGTGGGTGAGCACCTAGGCTGACTGCACGTCTTGGCCATTGTATGTTGTGCTGGAATATACAACACGGGCCTGTGAGTATTCCTAAGGTATGCTGACTTTAATTCCTTTGGGAATATGCCAAGGCGCGACACAGCTGATCATGCTTTTCTCTTACTGGTCGTCATGTCACAAGTTTATGAATTTAGCTCCTTTTTAAAAATCTCATTACACAGTGTAGATGCTACTTTTGCACATTTTAGGACAGCCTCCCCCATGCATGGGTGACTTTCTTTGCCTATTGACTGTATCTACCATGTTATTGGTTCATTGATATCGAACTCTCGGCCAACAGATCCAGAATTCACATTGCAATGAAGCTTATCTCGCACAGATTTTTTTTGTAAGGCTCATTACAGTGTCTTGCACTTAAAAATATTAGACAGCACTTTACTCTTGGGGACCATTTTAAAGAGTGAAATAAGCAATAAAAGGCCTCAAATATAAAAATTGTGGCACAAAATACACTATCAAAGTAGCTATACTCATAGTAAGGAGTAAGAAAGAAGGTAAATGCTCAGCTGAGAAGCAGCTCGTTCTTCTCTGTGCACATCCATGAATGACCTTGCAGGTTCTGCAGACATTGATTTTGGGCTTACAAACAGCTGTGAAGAAGGAGCTGAATTTGCAGATGCAGAAGCTTCACAGGATGAAGATCACTGCACATAACTCAGCAGCACTATCGTTTCTTGATGCCTCCTATCTCCGAAGTACAGTACTGGGATTTTCACTGCTCTGAGCCATTAACAAGAGGATCATAAAAGATTAGCGTCAGGAACACTTCGCAAGTTCATCTCGTGTGGAGACCCCCATCTGATTGGTTGTTCTTTGATCTTTATCTGTGGTTCAATGTTGCTCATAATTAGATCACAAATCTACTGGTGGGTGAGGTGCCAAACACATATTTTGTAAAAGGAAAAATGCATAGTGTTGTACTTAGTCATTAATAATCATTGCTGGCAACCTCTTTTCTGACAAGAAGCTTTCTCCACATGTCTTCGTTGACGCTGGACACTGACCTCAGGGCAGTCTCCCGTGGAAGTCCCACTCACATGAAGAAGATCACTGCACATAATTTAGAAGCACTATCGCTTCCAGGCACTCTCTTTTCAGTCCTCCTCCTCCCGTCTCCACAGTGCTGCCGGTCCTTCTTAGCATGTTTGCATTGGTTCTTTCAATTCTATGCTCATTTTCTTAGGACAGAGACAAAGAAGTGGTTTCAGTTATTATTGGCAAGCAGTTGTCACATTCATGAAATTTAAACAAGGCCAAAGAGATATGTACAGAGATTGGATTCAGAGGTTGAGGTATAAGAAAGCCCACATGTTATTCTGGAATCTTGCGGGTGTGAGGTTTAAAATTTGGTTGTAACAGAAGAGACGAGATGGCACAAGAAGATGAAATATGTGCAGCGGGAGAGGGAGACACTCACCTAACCGTGAGAGTTAGAAATAACAATTAGTAGTAGGGAACCTTCAGAATTTCAAAGAGTAGTATGGGAACTTCTGACTCCACACTTGAATAAGACATGCATAGACTAAACCCACATAAAAACTGGATGGTATTTAGTAAATGATTTTAAAGCACTGGTAAAAGGTAGGGGAATTATCAGGTGCTATAAGAAAAATTAAGAGAATCCAAGTGAGAGCTCCCAGAAAGCTAATTCCAAGGCATTTCACATGGATTTCAGAAAGACTATAGACTCTCATGAGTAGAGAAATTATTGCAAATACCTATGAATAATGGAAGTCTAATCTGAGAGTTCTGCATTAAAAAGAAATCTCTAGGGCTTTCCAGGCCTTTTGCTTTAGGGAAAAAAGTCCTAAACGTTAACTAGAGAAACTTTAAACCAACTTGCAATGTCCCTGAGAATCGTGATAGCATAGAAAACATTCTGAAAAATTTAAACAGTAGGTCTGAATCACTTGCTGATGTAAGGTCTAAATTTATACTACCTGGGTGGTGCAGGGAACACGATCTCAGAAGTCAGCCTTAGAACGCAGTCCAAAATTCTGAAGTCCCTTCAGTCTCTGGAGCAATCAAGCCCCAAACCTTCATTTTAATAATAAGTTCATTTTGGAACACAACAGGATTTTAAAAACAAAGCTGAAAATGAGCAGATATTAATCAATTGCAAATTTAAAAGAAAATTACCATGAGCAAGAGTCAGTAGCTACAATAAACAGAAGAATTAATGCCATTGAATCTAAACATGAGAACAATCTAAAAGAAATTATCAGATAAAAATGTTATAAATAAAGAAAGGTTAACATCAGGTGTGGTGGAGCATGCTTATAATTCCAACACTCAGGAGGCTGAGGCAGGAGGATTGCCACAAGTTTGTGGTCGATTTTGGCTACATAGTGAGTTCAAGGCTAGCCTGAATTGCCTATGAGACCATGTCTCAAAACAATAAATTTTTTTAAAAGCCCAACAAAAGCAAATTTGAAAAATAAAATCCATAACTGCTATAAAGAGCTCACATTCATTGCTGTTTTAATTATGAACACAATTTTTATTGAGTGCTTATAAACAAGAAATGAATTCAAAGCTGACTTTTATGCAGAAGTTGAGAGTTAAAGTTGAGAAGGTCATATTTGTTTGGAGCTGTGATGAACCTTTTGGATTTGGTTTTATGTCACAAATGTCTATCCAAAAACTATAATAAAAATCTTACCTCACCAGGAAAGTAAAGCAATCTGGTCAGGAAATGAAAGCAAATTCAAAAGAGCTCAAATGAGCAAAAGCAAAGTGAAAGAAGAGAACTATAGGTCACTATCTGTACCTAACAGAAACGGTTTGAAAACACAGACTGTGGAAAGTGTTCTTCATGAGAAGTTCGATAGTTTGAGACCTCATTGCAAGGAAACAATAACAATGACAAAGTGAAACACTGTTACTCGGGTCATATTGTCACGTAAACAGTATATAAGCGCTGATCCAGTACATGACCTCCCTTACACTCCTACCATTTGTCACTGTTTCAAAACTGTGTCACTATCACACACAGGGTCTCTGGTTTGGAAACACAGAAACTATTTTTGTGTGAGGTCTGAGAAGCTGGTTGTCCAGAAAATAGTTTTTCTGTAACCTTTGTGAGTTTCACTTTTTTTTTCTTTTTGCACTGAAAATAACTATAAAGTAGAAATACAAACCTAGATGGAGAAAAAAATGTAACATATGTTCAACACTGGACAACTTAAGGAAAATATACCTGAGATTTCCCTACAAAGAGAAAGCTCTGCTTCCATGACTACGGCTGCCCTGGCATTTGCTCAGACAAGAATTATCAATTTCTTGAAACAAATTTTGCAGCTGACATAAATGAATACTAATTAAGAATAAAAAATAGAAGGCAAAGCACATAATAACCTTAATTAATGTCATGGCTAAAGTGACTCAGTGTCAATCATACTTTATGTCAGCCAGTTTGTTTCCTGTTTCCAGCAATTCTTCAGCCATAGCACGAATATTACTCTTACCTCACAGATGAGGAAAGTACGGCGCTTGCTCAGGATCACACATGGAGTAAGAAGGGAACCGCTTTGAAAAGTCAATGACACGGTAAAGTATGTTTGAAGCAGACAACAATTATCATGGCTTTTAAAATTTTAATTTTCTACCTGAATCCTCTTAATTGAGGTTTCATTAATCATATGAAAAAAAAATTTCCAACAAATAAATTGATCTGAGGAGAATAATCTATTGCTAATGGCGCCAAGAGTCATTTAATTTAGCTTTTGATTTTTTCAAATATACCTTAGATGTTAATATCTAGACATTTAGGATGATTATTCTCTATTTGCAAACAAAATTCTTGTGTGTCTGGGTTCAACACATGGCTCTACCAGTAGTAAACTAGGTGACATTTGGAAAATTGCTTAAAATATATTACTGGTCCTCTTCTGTGCAGCTGGGAAATCAGCAGTATCTGATTCATGAGTTGTCATGAGGGTTAAACTTAAATCCCTGAAATAGTGGCTAAGCAAAGTTTTAAAATTATGGCCAAGTACATTTTTTAAAATAACAACTTCAAGAAAAAAAAATAACTCTATTGGTTTAAACCAAGGCAAAAGAGGAGAAGAAACTCAAAAGAGTAGTCTTTACATTGTTCATACAACTCAACGAGTTCTTATATAGCAATAAAACTTTCAATTTGGAAAACAATATATTAGGAAAAAACTTATCTACATAGAATGACTTCCAAATAGATTTCATTTTGTTTTATGTTCTTTTTAATATATAGTTTATCATCATACTATCATGAGAAATAGTTAAGCCCTACAAACTTATCCCCTCCTGAAAACTTTTCTTACAAAATGTGTTCTTACATCATTACCATTTGAAATGATTCAAAGTATATGCATATATTTCAGATGATGAGACACATAACCGTCTTTGTTCTTTGACAGTTTTGTTTTCATTGTCAAAGTCTGTTTCTATGAATAAAAACTAAAAAGGCAAACAGAAGGCAGTGGTTTAATTACAAATTTTACAGCTTTTTTTTTAAAAAGAAAAGTAAATGTTTAGAGATACTCTTTCCCATCCTTTTCATGCTGAAAAACTGGAATTAGAAGCCAAAGTCAAAGGGAAAGGTGGTCAGAGACTGGCATTTTGCCTGTGACTTGCTGGACCTGTTAAATAACCTTTGAGGAAAAACAGATTCCAGCTATATCAAACACAGTGATGGATTAAGTTCAGAAAATGGTATTCTTGGTTTGGTAAAAGTCCAGGAGTACTAGATCTGTCCATAAATAAGTTGAAAGCAAATGAAGGGCTGAAATTCACGGGTCATGTTAGGCATTTTCAATCTTTCCTGTTGAAAGTCACCAGTGGAGACAAAGAGCGGATAAACGCAATGTGTTTGTATGAGGATCTCTCAGGTTGTCTCATAAACAAATGTAATAATTTGTGGGTTAATATTGCACATTGTTCTACTATCACTATTCTGTTAAGTATAGATTTTTACATTACAAGAACTATACACCAAAGTACCAAAGTCTTCTCTTCTGGAGCTAAAGAATCTTTAGATAGAACAGAACAGATAGAATAGAAGAATCAGCAATTTACAGGCTACTCAGGGTGACATGAGATTCTTTGGCCTTTCCTATCTCCATCCTTGGGTTACTCTCACTTCCAGGGCTAGAGGTAAAATATTTTCCTGGGAAGGACTTCTGTGTAAATTCTGTAACAAGAGATGTGTGAACAGATGTTATTTCCTTTTTACCACTTCTATGAACTTTCCAAAGACCAGATATCTGATGTTCCTCTGTGGGAAGTACAGTTCTATTTTCATCATACTGTGATGGAGAGAAAGAATGAAGTCTGTTGGGCTTTACAACATTAAAAGCTAGCAACTCACCTCATCCTTTCCGCAACAATTGTTAAAAATAGGAGGATCATTTAAAAAATTTATATTTGAAAGAAGATGTCATTTTAAATTTCTTTTTTGACAGCTATAACACAAACTTACAGTGTTTTTATAATAATTAGTGTACATGGAGAAGACAAAGGAAAAGTAAGATTAGCAAAATTTTACATTAGCAAAATTTGTACAAATTACAAAATTTTACAATATATTCAAAAGTATTGACAGAATAAATGTAAAAGATGATTTAAAATTGCAAGATATAATCATTATCTTATTGAAAAACATGTCTAAGTACAAAAATCTCAAATGACAAAATCATGACTATTATCTATCATTCACTGAGGTTCTGTTTCATCACTGAAAGCTCTGTAAATAGTACACGGACGTAAGAAATCTGTCACGACTTTGGAATACGTCAGAAGGGTGAGGATGATACCACTTCCTACCACCAAGTTGAAAAACTGTAGTGTCTTTCTAGTGGAAACAGAATTCTGATGGAAAACAGCTGCTAAGTGATTATCAAAATAAATGACTCCCCAGCAGGTGCAAATATCTCAGGAGAATTATCCAGTTAGACATCATAAAGCTAACACTGCATTAAATAAGCATGTAGGCTGTGTTTGGAGTACTCTGATTACACTGTGAGTCATTTCTGAAACAACAATCCATTTGAAACTCATTGCGCTGCCTGTTTTTCCTATTTTGTCTGGACTTTGTAAGTTGGAATGGAAACTAGTTCCATTTCTTTGTGTTTGTTTAGGTCACAGAACCCAATAGAGAGTCAACTTGACATTTTAGTTTGTAGAGATGGGCTTATCAAATGATGATTATACTGCAGTGCAAGAAGATCGTTTTATTTTAGTGTGATATTATTTTTTAAACAATCGAGATAACTATCTGTTTTGATCTGGTAACTAGCAGTATTTTATGATATAGGAATGGTTGAATAACATATTCTATCTTTGTAAGATTATCTAAGTGAAAAGTGAATTTCAGAATTATAAATTTTCACTAGCATTCTATTTGTTATGAATGTCACAGTAAACTTTGTTGAGAAAACAGACAGTAAAGTGAGGGTCAATGTGAAAAAAATCTAATATTTTTCTCCATCTAAAAACCCCAGCATCGGAGGCATGTTCCAGATTTTGCATTCAGGAACTAATCTTGAGTTTGTATCTGCTAAAATATCATAAAAACAAGTCTTACAAATGTAATGTCAAAGATAAATGTGTCAGATTGTAATGTTAGATATTAAACTTTAATAAACACAAGTGAGAGGTCATCTTTGCAGTGTGTTTTGAGATCCTTAAACTAGATGGGTCCACTTTTACTCTTGGAAGTGACGGCTAAAGTCTAACTTAGTGTGAGAAAAGGTACTTTCTACAGTTTCAAAGAAAACAAGACTATTACAACTTGTTCCTTATAATTTCATGTTTCTTTAGGAATATAAAGTATAGTTTTAGTAGTTTAAGATGATAAGAAGAGCTGGGAGTGCCTATAAGACCTTGGTTGTTAATTATGCTTCAGCATGTAATAATATTGACTATAGAAAAATACTAGTCTTAGTGTTAAAATTCCAAAGAAAGAATGCAAATTTAGATAGCACTATGCTTACTCTCTCTAATGACAAGATAAAAGGCAGAGAGTTTTTCCCCTTGAAAGTATATGCTGTTCACAAATTATTATACTTCTATTAAGAATTTTAGTTTAGAAATAAATTTTAAATTCAGTTGATCTCCATCATTCATGGATTCTGCATTTGTGAATTTGCATAAATACTAAAGTTTATTTATACTTGTAAAATTAATACTATTTTTAGTTTTGTTTTTTCATTCTTCTTTGAGACAAGATCTTGCTTTGTAGTTCAGACCTTGAACTCACTATGTTGCCCAGGCTGGCCTTGAACTCATGGCGATTCTCCTGCCTCAGTCTCCTGAGTGTTGGGATTAGAGGCATGCACCACCATGCAGCTTAAGCTGCTTTTCATGAGCTGGGTATTATCTGATCTGCCAAGTCATAAGGTTGGATGTGAAGATCAAAGTCTATCATTAAATAAAATTGATATATACGTGAGCAAGCCACAGCGAGTCCAGAAAGCACAAATAAGTTACATGAAGAAGTTGCCCAGATGCCCATGGCTTGTAGTCCTGCTACAGAGCCTACTTTTTCCCAACATGCACCTATGTCCTCCTGGATATACCTTATGATCAGCTGTCAGGGAAGAGAACTAGGGCTTGGTTTATGGATGGTTCTGTACATTATACAGGCAGCGCCTGCAACAAACAGCTGTAGAATTACATCCCCTTTCTCAGGACATTCCTGAAGGACAGTGGTGAAGGTGCTATGGCAAGCAGAAACACTGAAATGACACTCAGGACTTGGAGGCAGATTTATTTACATTGACAGGCACTGATTGGGATCTTCCCTAAATATCAGGCCCTGATCTCTGGTGGTCTAGGGCTTATATGAGACAAGCAAGCAGGAAGTACAGAGGCAGAATCGCTTGTCAGTTGGGGACTGGGTCTTACAACATGCATCATAGTGACCAGCTATGTATCACAGTGACCAGCTATATCTAAGAAATAAAAGTAACAGGAACTGGAACTGGAACTATTACCTGGGCAACTAGCAAACTGAAGTTTATGGGCAGGGGGTGCATCTTCTGTTACACACGGGAATATTCACAGTGGGAAGAACTTTGGGCAGTGAACCGCATAGTTGCCTGGAAGGAAAAATGGCCAGATATGTACACTGGTTCATGCGCTGTAGCCAACGGTCTGGCAGACTGGTCAGGAATTTGAACGTAACCTGACTGGAAAATTGGTGGCAAGGATATTTGGGGATGAGGTATATGGACAGACCTCTTCATATGGACAAAGGATGTAAAAATGTTTGTATCCCATGTAAATGCTCACCAACAAGTGACCTCAGCAAGAGAGGGCTTTAACAAACAAGGGGATAAGATGGCCAATCTTGTAGATAGTGGTCAACCTCCTTCTTTGGCCATCCTCATCATTGCCTAAAGGGCTCATGACCAGTGGCCATGACTGTAGTGATGGAGATTATGCACGGGCTCACCACAGCCGATCTGGCTACAGCCACTGCTGAATACCCGATATGCCAATAGCTGAGACCTACAGCAAGTCCCCGAGAAGGCATCATTCTCTGGGGTGATTAGCTTGTGACTTGGTGGCAGGTTGATTATGTTGGACCACTTACACAATGAACAAAACTGCACTTTGTTCTCACTGGTATAGACACTTAGTCTGAGTATGGATTTGCCTTCTCTACATACAATGCTTCCACCAAAACTACCATCCATGGACTTGCTGCCATCATGGATAGTGGATGCCTTACCTACCATTGTGGAATTCCACACAGCACTGCCTCTGACTGTGGAATACATTTGATGGCCAAGAAATGAGACCATGGGGCTCATGCTCATGGCATTCACTGTTCTTACCACATTCCTCATCATGCAGAAGTGGCTGCAGTAATAGAAAGGCAGAATGGTCTTTTTCAGGGCATAGTTACAGCACCAGCTACATGGTAATAGCTTGCAGGGCTAGGGAAAAGTCATTCAAAAGGCTAATGCTTTGAATCAGTGTCCACTGTATGATACTGCATTTCCCATAGCAAGGATTCATGGGTCTAGGGATCAAGAGGTGGAAACAGGAATGGTACTACACACAATTTTGCTAGTGATCCACTAGCAAAACTTTTGCTTCCTGTTCCCATGACCTTATACTCTGTTGGCTTTGAAGTCTTAGTTCCAGAAGGGGGAAGACTTTTACCAGGAAGCACAACAATAATACCATTGAACCGGAGGCTAAGACATCCCCCTGGTCATTTTGGTCTCCTTATGCCTCTGAGGAAACAAACCAAAAAAGGGAATTACAGTGCTGGCAGGGGTGACTGACCCAGACGATCAAGGGGAAATTGAATTATCACTCCACAGTGGAGAAAAGGAAGAATACAATTGGGGTGAAGGAGATTTCTCACGGTACCTCCTGGTTTTGCCATGCCCTATTATATTTTTTCTTTCTCTTCTGGTACTAGGAATCGAACTCATGACCTTGTGCTTGCCAGGCAGGCATTGTGCCACTGAGCTAAATCCCCAGGCTCCATGCCCTATTATTAAAGTCAATGGGAAAGTGCAAAACCCAATCCTGCAGAATGACGAAGGATCCAGATCCTTCAGGAATGAAGGTATGGGTCACTCCACCAGGGAGAGAACCAAGACCTACTGAGGTGCGTCCGGAAGGCCAAGGGAATACAGAAGGGGTAGTAGAAGAAGGTAGTTCAAAATACCAGTGACAACCCTGTGCTCAGCTATAGAAGTGAGGATTGGAATTACAATAGTTCTCCCCTAATATGCTCCTGATGTAATATAATGTTGATAGACTTAATATTCATTCTTAAGTATTGTTAGAGCTATGTTACAATGTTCAAGGTATGAAATGTTAGGAGTAAACATCACCCAGAGAAAACTTACCTTCTATTCTGGCGAAAGAATTAGAGCATTTCCATTTTTGTGCAGGATAGTTACAACATGTCAGGCATAATTGTGTGTTGGGAGTAAAACTGTCTGTACCTCGAGTATGTAGGACAAGGTCACTGCTTCTCATGAGTTTGGCAGGGCCCCATGAGAACTGCGTGTAGCTCAGGGACCTGACACACAAAGTGACTTGGCCTTCCCCTGGGATAAGGTAGACAGCACCTCTCTTGTTCTCTGTGTAACCACCAAGGCATGATGTTTTGTTGAAGATTAGATGTTTTTCCTGTTCTGGATCTTATCCTCTCCTTAAATTCTCTGAACAGCCTCCTGTGCTCATTATATCAGTAAATGTGCTGCAGTCATTGCGCGGTCCCTTCTCCCACCAGGAGAGGGGCTCCACCGGTCTGCAACCTTCTGATTGTATACATAAGCACACAGCAGTCACTGGGCGCTCCCTTCTCCCACCGGGAGAGGGGTGCCACCTGACAGCTTTCTGCATTCAGACTTGTGTCTTCATTGCTTCATCCTCTGCCGTCCTCCCTCCAGAGTCTCAAGAGCTGCCCTGGGTATGGCAAGTATGAGCTTGTCTTTGTATCTGGAGACTACGCTGAAAGGAATGTGCCTGGTTGTCAAATTGACGGGTGGATTGTGACAGTTCACTGACCGTGTCAACATGAGCAGAAACAGCCCACTAAATTGGATCAGCACAGTTCTGGGTGTGGAAGACCCACGCTAGGGAGAACTGTCACCAGAGTGGTGTAAAAATGAAGAAGGAAGGCTGGTTCGTGTCTCTGCGGAGGAGCTCCACTCTTCACCTCCACCTTGGATGTTGTCTCCTGGCTTCCAGCAGAGACTGTTCAGCTTCCAGTACATACACCGCAGCCTTCCATCGCAGACCTGTCAGCCTCCTGGTACCTGCTCACAAGGGACACTAGAGAGGGCTCCAGGCCTTTGACTGGATCCTGTGCATCTCCAGGATGCAGACGGACCTTCTGTGTTCTTCCACATCTGACTCTGTGAGTAGCCATCGTGAGCCTATCGTGTAAATTCTTATATATTTGTGTGTCTTCCATGAGATCTGTTTCTCTAGCAAGCATGAATTGGTGCATATTTAATACTGAGAGGCCATTTTTTTCATGTGTACAGTGGCAAGGATTCTGGGTTGCCCGATGCACATGTTCCCAGTTGAGCTTGAATGTGGAGGTGCGCTGCCTTGCGTTAGCTGGGATTGTAAATGAGTGTCCTTTCCACGGCCCATTTAGTATCGTACTTTTCTCCCTTTATGCATTTTTTATGATTTCTCTGTTCAAAGTGGTCCCCAGCGTAGTGCTGAAGTGCTGTCTAGGGTTCCTAAGCGTGAGAAAGCTGTGATGTCGCTTACGAAGACAACAAGTGTGTTCGACGAGCTTGCTTCAGATAGGAGTTAGTGCTGTTCACCTTTCAGTGTTAAGAAATAAGCCAAATATCTTAAAGTGTCTTTAAACCGAAGCATACATAACATGACTTTATGCATTGAGTTCTTGATGAAGATATTGAGACCACAGGCTCTCAGGAACCGGATTCAGTATTTATCTAATGAATAGTGGATCAATATTTGCTAATTCAATGTTTGTAGTGAATTTATAGAACATAAATACTGTAAATAATAAGAATAGAATCTATTGCATTTTCTCCCAGATTATTCACACATGGAAGAAAAAAAGATCTCTTATAAGAGACAAAATGAGCTGAAAGAAGTTGTTTGTAGTTAAACATTCAAAATCAAAATGACACATTAAATTTAGGGAAGTATGAGGCCTATAATTGAGAAACATGCAATCATTGTTAATTTACACAGAGATACTGTGTTAGCAGAGCACTGTAAGGATATCAGAAAGAGAATTTATTGATGGAAAGATTTAATTCAAGTCAGTGTGATAAAGTCAGTATCTTTGTTAATATTTTTACTTTTTATGGCTCTTTCAACCCAAATATATTGTCAGTGGACATTTTAAAAACTATTATTAAAACATTTTTAAAATTAATGGAAAATTTAAAAATTAAAAAAATTAAAATTAAATTTAAAAAATTAAAAAAATAAAAATAGTTGAGGAGTTTAAGATTTGATTATTATTAAAGGTGAAATCTTCTGAGAAACTGAAAATATAAATAATATGAAGAGAAAATAAGAGGAGATGATGGGAAACAGGGAGGTAGACTCGGGATGGGGAGAAAGGAGAGGGCCAGGAGCAAGTAGAAGTAAAATGATTAAGATGCAGTTATGCACCAGTTCCCCAAATGATTGTAATTATTATGTTATAAACATACACCCATATGCAAAATAAAATAAAAAATAGAATAAAAAAGACAAAATCCTCTGCCAAACAGTGATATAATTGTGTGTGCATATATGTGTCATATACATATGTCCTATCGTCTGTGTATGTATGTATGTGTCTATCTATCATCAATTCATCTATCATATTATCACTTAGGGAATTTGGTGTTCCTTACTATTTGCTCATATTTGGGAGCATTTTTTACCTTACTGCAGATGATTTTCATGCGCTAGGCTCAGTTTAATCTTGCTACCAGATCAACACATTTTCCCAACTCTCTAAATTTTGAGAAACTATACGGAGTTCCTGAAGAGTTCATCTGAAAGTTAGTGGGAAAGATATTTCCCCCTGATGTTTTAGTTCTTCTCATTGTTTATGTGCTGTGGTTAAAGTGCCTAAGGCATTTCAGCAAGCATTTACTTGCACCTTTGTTGAATTTTTAGTAGTGAATCCTGATTGCTAATGCCCAGGAAAATGCTACATTAGTAGTAAATAAGAACAGTGAAAGTAGCCTCTTTGCAATATTTACTGTGAACATTGTACAAATAAATTGATAATTAACTTTCTCTTGGTTATATCCAGGACTGAAGTTTAACAGAACATATTTTTCATAAAATAGAGCAGCTGAAAACCTTCAGTTAACCTTACTTCATTAAGGGTTACCCTTGAGAGCGCCCCAGATTCACCTGCGTGAGTCCTCACAATGCCGACTTCTGTAAGCGATTACTCAGTTCCACAGGCTGACAGAGTTCCATGTTTCAATGTAGATGTGGGCTGCCGAGTAGAAAGGCTGTAAAATAGTGATTAGTACTTGGTTCACCCTAGGAACCTGTGATGATAAGATACATTGTATTATTTTATTTTATTTATTTTTATTTTTTGCACTAATATTTTAGAAGTGGAAAATTGGAGAGATTTACTCAATTCTATGCCAAGGCTAAGGAATATTCCTAGAAAAATTTGTGGCAGAACACTAAGCTGACTCGTTTGGAATTACAGCTGTCAAATGTTGGAGAGGCTCTTCCTCTGGCTTTGTAGTACTTTTACTCATCCTCATTGAATTGACTTCTCACATTTCCACTATAGTCGAAGACTCATGTGCAGGTGTTAAGTAAGAAAAATCCCACGGCCAATCCCTTTGACCTAATTCAGTCACCTCCCATCCCGCCTCATTTTTCTAAATCTTGCTCCAGTAATTGCTCATTGGCTCCTGGCAACTTCTGTCTTTATCGACTGACATATCTTGTCACCCGCAAAAAAATTCTTCTCTTGATGTTTGCCTTCCATTCACCAAGAAACTTATTAATACAGAAGACTTTGTAAAATGTTGTACATGTTCCCTTCTTACAACGTGACTCTCTTTATATGTATAAAGGATATACACATATATGCTTTAAAACCACATTTTGAGTGATCTTTCAGTGTTAATAACTATTATTATCTTAGATTTGACTCTCTTTCATTCTCATTACGCCCCAGAATGATATATTGTGACTAGTTAGGTCACTTTCTGAGCAACCAAACATAGAAATGTAGACATCTGAATGAGGTCATCCAGGGGCTCAGTAGCTGAATCAGCAGGGGAACTAACAGTTCCTAACTCCCACTCTAACCCCTGAGTCTTCCAAATCATAAGAGGCCCTGAGGGAAAGTAATTATACACAGGTTTTTAGCAATTAAAATTGTCTTTCAATCGTCAAGTGGTCTTATTTTCTAAAAAATTCAGATGTTTAGTTTGATTTTGACCTATACAATGATGTTTACAGTTTTACAGTTCCTGTACCGCTGAAGCAGGAGAAGAATCTTTGAAGTGATGGGTTGTGTGTACATTGGCGGAGTTGAAGATAAACAATGCCAAAAGACTCCCCAAAAGGTTAAACTGTTAACCACAAGTACATGGCTTCAGTTGAGCAGATTTATACATTGCTGACCATATTAGCTATTGCAGTTAACACTGGCTCTGGGAAAAGTCATGCTCTGACAAGGAACCAATATGCTGTATTTGAAGAAGTGTAGTTGAATTTGTAGGATGGATACAGTGACATTGCATTTTCTCTTCCATGTCAAACCGTTAATGAAGAAACCACAGAAAGTTCTGCGGGCTCCTAGCCTTTAAACTGCTTTCTGGCACTTTCTGGAGGGCCTGAGGCACTGACGCCCCATGTTATCTCCATCTGTGTCGCCATCTTGGTTTATGCATTAAAATGTGGGGTTCATGAAACGTGTTCCTGATGGACATCATGTTTGACAGCCCTTCGAACAGCCTCTTGAGATAAAAGACAATGCAAGTATAAAGGTGGGCATGAAGGACTTGGTGTGATGTCCTGAGATAACTGGCATTACTAATGGCCAACCAAGTGCTTGGGTACTTATCTAAGTCCTTGTTCTAGCTCAGTCCCAACTGGATATACTGAAACTCTATCTTCCCACTAATTACCTGGAGTTACCTGGAGATCCCAGAAGTTAAAGAGCATGGTACCAAACAAGACTGCTTTCACTTTAGAAACTAGTGACACTCTGGGGGTCCCAGGGGCATTTCCGAATGACCGTAAGTTTGTGGGTATCGCAGTCATTTCTTGTTGCTAGAGCAAAATAACTTAAAGAAGGAGAGGTTTATTTTGGGCAGAATTTGTAGAGGTTTCAGTCCTTAGTCAACTGGCTCCAAGGCAGAGGCCATGGCATACGAAAAACTGCCCATGGTGGGATGGCTGGGAGGCAGGGGAGTAAGGGAGGGGTCTGGAGTGGAGATTCCCTCAGTGACCCAAGTCTTCCTACCAGAACCTGCTGTCTAACAGCAAACCAGCTACAATGACCCCAGACTCCAGTGAGCCCCAGAAGCCTGACTTATGAGTGTGGAAACTCTTGGGGGAGGCCTACATCTAAACTGTAACGGTGGGTTTCCCAGCAGTTCGATAACTCACTAGAATGACAGAGAATTCAGGAAAGCACTGAACTTATGAGAGTTTCATTATAAAGAATGCAAATCAGGAGCACTAGCTAAACAAACGGCACTAGGAGAAGGTCTGGCACAGAATATACACTTTCAGCGTTCTCGCCTTGTGCAGTGCTACTGCCCTCCTGGAGCATCAAAGTTGTCCTCAACCAGGAAGTCCCGTTCAGTCCAAAAATTCTTGTTAGCATTTGTTACAGAGAACACTGTTTTGTTTCAGTGTATTTGTACGTACTCATAACATGTTTCGGTCTTCTCCGCCCTCACCTGCCTTGGCCTGCCCTCCTTTTCCCCTCCCTCCCTTTTCCCTTTTCTTCTCTAACAGCCTCCCGCTGAATTTCCTGTTTTCTGTCTCCCTCCCTATATTCTCTTCTGTTCCACATACAAAAGGAAACTCGGTGTTCATTCTTCTGTGTCTAGTTTATTTCACATAACACGATGATCTCCACTTTTGTCCATTTATCTACAAATGATGAAAGTTCATCTTCATTTACAGCTGAATACTACTCCATTATATATATATATATAATACTACTGAATACTACTCCATTTTATATATATATCCCATAATTTCTTCATCCATTTAACTGTGAAAAGGCCTCCAGGCTTCTTCCTAGTTTATCTGTTGGGAATTGTGCTGCAGTATGCATGACTGTATCAGCATCTCTAAGGTGTGCTGACTTTAATTCCTTTCAGAATATACTGAAAAATGATACAACTGGATCACATTTGAGCTCTACTTGTTAGGCTTTTGAGGAACCTCCACACTTCCATACTGACTGTAGTAAGTTACATTTCTACTTACAGTATGTAAGTTTCCCCCACATCTTTGCCAGCATTTACTGTGTCTTGTATTCTTGATGATGGCCATGCTGAGTGGTGAGATGGAATGTGAATGTGGTTTTGATCTGTAATTCCCTGAAGAACATATTTCATGTGCTTATTGGCTGTTTGTATTTCTCCTGAGAAATGCCTGCTCCATTCATTTTCCTATTTATTGATTTATTTTTAGAGTACTAAGTCTTTTAATTCTTTATAATTATGGATATTAATTCTCTATAGGAAGTGTAGCAAGAGAGATTTTCTTTCATTCTTTAAGCTGTCCCTTCCCTTTTATTTACTTATTTATCTATTTTTTTTTGCTATGCAGGAGCTTTGTAATTTAAAGCAATCCCAGACCAGGCTTGGTGGCATATTCCTATAATCCCAGCAGTCAGGAGGCTGAGGGAGGAGGATTGTGAATATGAGACCAGCCTGAGTTACAAAGTGAGCTCAAGGCCTGCCTGAACTGCATAGTGAGACCCTATCTCAAAAAGACTGAAAAAAAAAAAAAGCAATCTAATTTGTAAAGTTTTACCATGATTTCCTGCACTATTGGAGTCATCTTTAGGAAGTCTTTGCCTGTATCTCTGACTTCATGTGTTTCCCTTATGTTTTCTTCTAGCAGCTTTGAAGTTTCAGGTTTTAAACTTAGACCTCTGATTCATTTTGAATTAATTTGTGTACAAGGAGAGAGATCCGGATCTAGATTCAGTCTCCTACAAGTGGGTATTCAGTTTTCCCATCACTATTTATTAAGAGAGTCTCTTTCCTTCAACATATGTTTTTGGCCCCTTTATCAAGAACCCAATGGCTTTAGTTGTGTGTGTTTGTGTCTGTGACCTCTATTCTGTTCCATTGGTCTACATGTCTCTTTTAATGTCAGTACCATACTATTTTGGTTATTATAGCTTTGCAGTGTATTTTGAGATTGGATACTGTACTTCCAGCCTTGCTCTTTTTGCTCAGGACTGGTGTATCTGTTCTGGCTCTTTTATGAATTTTAGGATTATTTTATGAATCTTTTTTAGAGTTTCATTGCATAGGAATGATGGATCAAAATCAGTCTTTGGATCCCCACCCTTCATGTAAGTGGTCTTTCAAGGTGTCTGAGTCTGTCCTAAAGCCACTTTGAATCCCAGAATGAGACACCTTATTTAGATAACACACACTGTACTATCAATCTTGAAATTCCCAAAGATTTTGCAGCTCAGCTGTAGGAATCAGAGACAAAGACTAGATAAATTATTGTCCTATGGTCTAGTACCATCTCAGTTAGGGTTTACAGAAATTCTAGCAGATGGGTATTGTCACTATTTTTAAGATGAGAAACCTAAATATTTGCAAGAAACAGTATATGTCTAAGGTCATACTTCAAGAACAAGGCAGAACCAAGATTTTATTTCAGCTTAGTCTGTTTCTAAATCCACACTTTCCCTGTGGCCTTAAAAAAACCCCAGATGGACAGTGATTCTGCACGGAGGGATAAATATATGTGCAATTCTTGCCTACTGTCTGTTTTCCATGGTAGTTTTTAAGGCATAAAACAAAGAGTATGTGCTCATTTCTGATGGCCACTTCCCACCAACACTGTTCATCAGCTCCCACTGGATGTTAAGTAAGTACTCATCAAATGATCAAGGGATTCTGAATGCAGAATTACGTGTCAGTCCTGACAGATCCTGCCAAGTGGATTGGATGGACTCAGGTCTCACCTGTTGGGAAGAGCTGAGACTCAGAAGCATTTCACGAAGCAGTTTTAGTGGGTGGCAAATGTGTGGATGAGCTGAAGAGCTACAGGAAAGCTTGGAGCTGTGGGCATGGATATGATGGACTCTGCAGTGGAGGAAGAGCCCGTGGTTCCAGCACTGGAGACTGTGCAGAGGTGTTGATGTTACTACGTGAATGTTACCTCAGTGTGTCATTAGACTGAGAACACCCTCCTCTGCACTCTGCCTCCCTCACCATCGTAGGCTTGGCAAATGAGGGGCAGGAGCACTTCCTCACTGCAACCCGGCATAGTTGCCTTTATTACCACCTCTTGTTCCACTTCATATTAAGCTTCTAGTTTCAAGAGAGTTACTGACACTGCCGTGAGCATCTGCATCTTAGGGCCATTCCCTGTCTGTGGCAGGCTTTTGGGTGATAGCCCTTTGCCTGACAAGTTGGCTCCTTGCAATGTGTTCATCACAGAAGCAGTAATAACTACTAGGGTCTACAAGAGTCTTACATAAATTAATTTATTTAATCCTGGAAATATCCTAACCAGCAAGAAGAATTTTGCCCCTTTATTACAGTGAGGAAACTGAGACTTGGGGAATTTAAATCCAAAGATGAACAGTTAATACTTTAACCTCTACCTGGTTAATACACTGCAAGATTGTTACAGTAAAAAACATCATTAGAACAGTTTGAGAAAGACCTAATACAAATATTAAAGACCTCTTAATTTTTACACAACTAATTTTTGCCTAAGTAAAAAAGCCTTCTTCTCTTTTTTTCACCTTTTGGTTCTGTTCCATTGAAAATCAGATTATAACTTCTAGCTCTCTCCTTTCTTTGGGAAAAAAAGAAAGGGTTATTTCTCTTCGCCTAAATACCAAAAATGTCAGCCCAACCTCCTGAGAAGTTCATTGTACGTTTAGATCATCTTATATAGCATCCTCATCGTGACACCATAAAGGGCAAATAAGGGTGTAGGAGCTGGGTCCTAAATACTCATTTGTCTAAGGTCGGGGCTTAGTGACTTTTCATTAAAACTTTTCATTTCATTAACCCTATTGCAAACAGTGTGGCATGCTTTATTCTATTTTCATTTTTCAGAAAGTTGAAAGAATCATGTCTCAAATATAAAGTTACTTTAATTTTTCACTGCATGAAAAATGCTCCAGGGCTGGGGATATAGTTCAGTGACACAGCACTTGCCTTGCAAGCGTGAGGTCATGAGTTCAATTCCCAGTACCAACAACAAAAAAGAGAAACACTCCAATATCTGACATTTCCATTTATTTTCTGGCTCAAAATGGCATCTTTTATAAAGTTTCCTTATTTAATTTAGTGAATCCAAAATAGCACAAAAGAAATTATCTGGAAAGAACCACAATTAATATTTCCCTATATTTACCTATTCTTTCTCCCACACATGTATATATAATATATACATGTAAAAATTATAAAACACAATTTTTAATCTTTCATTTCACTTCCAATTATTTCTAGCCATCACTTATAGCATGTCAGTTCTGTAGAAATTCAACTACAGCACCTTTTTGTCCAAATTTGCTTTCCACTGGAGCTTCCCGGTGAAAGCCTTGCTTAGCGATCCCCTGACCTTCCATCCTGGGAGGAGCGTTCTCCATAGGATGGCTTCTGCAGCCCAGTGCGCTATATGCTGATCTCAGGGCAAGATCCCACTGCCAAACTTGTTCCTTTTCCTCTTTTCCTCACCATCGAGGTCACTGGGTCTGACTTGGGCATAGCTCCTTCCCTACAGTACATCTGTCAATGTCTGGGTATGTGTGGGTTCCCAAGACTAGGGATCTACTACTGGCATCAAGAGCCCAGATGTCAGAATGCTAAGCATCCTGTAACATCCAGGTTGAGAAACCTGGATGATATGAATGATCCTGTTGTGATCTGAGGCTAGAACCCCATCTAACTAGTAAGCAGATCTTGACATGCCTAGTGTAAGATTTTTATGTGCATCCTTCTATTTCCTGAGGGCTTTCCATGAGCTACTAAGCTCTTAACATTTATTCATACTCACTGTTAATTTTCAAAACCTCATGTGGGATGGACTTTTATTTTGTCTGTCTTGTGGATGAGAAAAGCTGAAGTCTGAGAGGTTAGGTAAGTTGCCAAGGATGACATAGCAAGGATGTGCAAAACCTGCGGTTTGAAAACTGAGCCCTTGTTTGTAATCATCATAGTTTACAACACTTCCTTTTTCATCATTATTGCTGCTGTCCTAGTTCACACCTTCACGCTCGCTCTTCAGAGCAATCCCAGCTGGCTCTCCTAATTCTCCTTACGACTGGTCCTCCTTCCTTCTCGTGTGATCTTCCTGAAACACAGCCTGATCCTCCCACTCTCCTCCTGTCCTTCAGCAGCTTCCGCAGGATCGCAAGGCCCTGGTTCCCCCCCTTTACCGCTCCGATTACACTTCTCACCATAGCACGGCAAATCATTTTTGGGACTGTACCATTACCTAATGCATAGATGTTTACTAAAATTTGCAAACTAGATTTTTTAAGGCACAATAACATAGAATGCATTTTAATCTACTCTGTAAATGCTCCAATAGTCCTCCCTGTTTCCTAGATTTTTAAATATTAAAATTAGTGAGACATTAATAGTGGTACCTAGTCTTCAAATAATGCTGAATTTTTCACACTGGTTATTAACTTTATTAATATTTATGTATATATATATATAATCATTTTAAGGTTCCACAAATATATAATGGTTAAATTATGTTTCAATTGTACTTTTAGACATGGCAGTGAAATGACCTACTTAGAAAACACATACACAATGAATGATTTAACTTTATTGGTCCTGATGGTGTTGGTTCTTCTTTTGATTACAGGAGTTCTTCATTTAGTCATTTATTAACCTAGCTTCAGTTGTTTAACTGCAAAGAATTAAATCTCTGTAAAGGTGACTCTGTTGTTTGTTGTTTTTCTGGTTTAGTTTGGTTTTATTGGCTGTGCTGGGGTTTGAACCAAAGGCCTCTCACAAATTAGGCAAGCACTGTACAGCTGAGCCAGAACCTGGAGTTCTGGAAGGTTTATGCTTGTTACTGAGGAAACAAACCACTGGATTATTTACCTGCTGGAGAATCAAAAGATTGAAAGCTTTATAAAGTAAGCTTTCTCAATGATTTTTCAAAATGAGGAAATATTTTTATTTTTATTTATTTTTAATTAAATTAAATTATTATTATTATTATTATTTTTGGTTCTTTTCAGGTACCGGGAATTGAACTCATGACCTCGCGCTTGCCAGGTAGGTGCTGTGCCACTGAGCTAAATCCCCAGCCCTGAGGAAATATTTTTAAATGTTCTTAAAAGTGTTCTGTATTTTTAAAGGTTTCTTAAATATCAGATTTACTTCTGTTATTGTGGATCAGGACTCTTTAGAACTATGATACTTTCACAGCTGCCATTGTTACCACCTTGGGTGCTAGTAATAATGAGGAAAAAGTGTTTTAGATTTATTAAGAGCTTACTATGGGTTGGCCATCGGGTTAAGTTCTTTACGAAGAAAATATTATCTTATGGAGGGCCTATGAGGCAAAATACTTTGGCCAGGGAGCAGTAGTAAGATTCCTCTCCCCCAAAACTTTCCTAAGCTCCAGCTTTAACTATCACATTTTAGTCAGTTTCCAATAATATAAGAGGTCAACTTTTTCCAGCAGACTCTTTAGCTATATTTACTTCTTCAATTTTGTATACCTATGATAAAATTAGTATAATTGACTAAAATAAGTTATGGCATTTATTGAAGGATTATTACCCATTGTCACTTAACTACAGAAAATGCAAAATAGAATCCAGCTTTGAAAAGTAGAATAACCCTCGAATATGCTTATTTCATTCACTATCCAAAATACACTCATTTGTGTTTCTCTTGTCTAAGATAATTTGTACTATGCTGTGTGAACTGTGGAGACAGCTCTCCTCAAGGAGAAGTGGACTGGCAAAAGGACATGTGGGTTACAGTTTCGAACTCACGTCCTGGTGGGTTATATCTGTCGAGCCAAGTAGTTTCAGCTTTCTGGGCCATGTCTGCAAAATGAAGATGTGCACAAAGTTCTCACGAGGTCCCTTCAAAGCTCTAAAGATACTGTCACACTGAGGAACAATTTCTTTTCCATCTTCACTCACTATGCATTTTTCTTTGACAACATTGCACTTACAGGGACTTAGTGCCTTATTTCTATTAAATTGTAATCTATTTTGCTAAATTATTCCCCTTGATTTGCCTTAGGTAATACTATTCACAAAGAAGTATTAACATGTATGATTTTGGACCCTTCAGTTCCATAGCCTTGAGTAGGACTAAGGTTTATGCAATTGTAATCTGCAGAATTTTGTTAGTTTGCTGCTTTTATTTATAGAATTTGACTGGCAGTGTAGCCTGAGCAGCTTGATAAATTTTCTCTTTTCTGCAGCTAGAGAGGCAGGAACTATAGGTAACAGGCATAGTGACCATGATCACCATCTTTGTTTCTTCTTCTTTCTCCTCCGAGCAAGTGTTTTTGGCATAGAATCTTGGCCTGGGAGTTAAAAAAAAGGACATCAGTCTTAGTTATCCTGTGGCTTAGGCCTGGAAGTAGTAATCCTGACTGTTGTTTGTCAGGTCCCTTGATGAACACTCAACATGAGTGATTTCATGCGGATCTGAGAGGTAACTACTGTAATTTACATTCAGCAGGTAGGCACAATTACCTAGAGGACTTGCAGGACCCAAGTAACTTAAAAGGTAGGGACCACTATTCAAAATTACTGAGAATTTCAAGAGAACAGTGGCAGAGCATTAAGCTGAGGAAGGTGCACTTGACAGCGGAGACCCTATGCTCTCGCTCAGCTTGCGTGAAATCAGCCCCATGTGGAGGGAAACTGCTGTTCAAAGAAGCCAAGTGACTTGCCTGACGTTGCACATTCAGAGAGGGCAGAGTTATTAGCGGCAGAATCGCTGCTTCCCTGACTCCAAAGCCAATATTCCCTCCACTGATCCTTTATCTTAGTAGGAAAAACAAATGGGCAAACTGTTTCTCTTTTGGAGTCTGCAGTCTATTTTTGTTTCAGATAACCGTATCTCCCGTATTAGTTGGAACTTCATTTCTCATCAGTATCTGATTATTTTTATACCTAACCCCACAGCGTGTAACATGTCAGAGATCTATCCTGGTTCCGTATGGTTGCTGAGCTTCTTTCTTTATATAGTTATTCTCCAGTATCCCTGGGTTGGAACTATTGAGGGAGGAAATGTAACTAACTAGTACAATGCTGGTTGTATCTGTACTGAACATGCACAGGAACTTTTCATTGTCATTATTCTCTAAGCAATACAGTTTAACAACTATATTTATAGACTTTACATTGTATTAGGTCTATAGGAAATCTAGAGATGATTTAAAGTAGACAGATGAATGTGAGTAGATTATACCCAAGTATGACATCTTTTTTATTTTGATGTGATACTAGTAGACATTAATAAAGAAAACATAAAAAGGCACTCTTCTTACTTCTCTGAAAAAATAAATTATAACAAAATATTAGGTATTAACAATAGTTAATATACTGTGTATAAGACACCATTTCATGTGACAGTTGAGCTTTGTGGCAGTTGTATGTGTTTTAGAGGCGGGGGTTCCTGGAAGTAATTCCCCACAGATACTAACAGGCAACTCAGTTTCCTTCTGCATACAAGTACCTGTATCTGTAAAAAAGAAAACTCCGATATAC
This sequence comes from Chinchilla lanigera, assembly GCF_000276665.1. Lineage (NCBI taxonomy): Eukaryota > Metazoa > Chordata > Mammalia > Rodentia > Chinchillidae > Chinchilla > Chinchilla lanigera. Next base: position 5,723,538 of record NW_004955444.1, on the reverse strand, counting down.
CAACTTTCCTCAGAACAAGGATCTATGAGCCTAACCCTTCAGAGCAGTTAGAAGAATGACTCCAAACACGTCCGTGGCTTGGTATGGTGCCTGCCTGGCACATGGCACTGCTCAACCAATATTAGCTGTTACTCTTTCTCTTAGTAATTGACATATTTGGTTCCAGTTGCAGGGCAGTAGACTTCACCACGCTTGCTTCTTTGGGGCCAGGTCCACCTTCCTTGTGATGCTGCAGGGTAAGCCCTTCTCACTTCACCCTTCCACCTGTCAAGTTATTTCTCCCAAGAAAGTGCGGCTCCTTTACTGGGAACGTTTCTGTTAAACAAAATGTTCCTCATTTCCGCGGACATGACACATCTCCCCTGTGCACGGAACGTCATTGAGAAAAAGAGTCTAACAAGGTACAGATGACTTCTCTTCCTTGACCTTCCCCCCTTTTCCATTTATCCAGAGCTAACTTGCCTTAATGTCAACTAAATTATCAAACGGCACTGCTGCCCTGGCCATCCGCAAAGGCTAAATGTCAAGTTGCTCTCTTCCGCCTGGGGTGATTAACCTCTTGTTTTTTCACAATATCTCATTTAATTTGTCTTTTGAACAACTGTTGAAAGTGACAGATGGTGATAGCCAAAGCAGCAATATCATTCAAATTCAATCCGTGTCTATTGTTGACAATTTGGAAAAGCAGTAAGTAAAAACTAAAACCACATTTAACATTTTTGCTGAAATATCACTGTTGACATTGTTGAGTATGCCCTTCTAGTCTCTTCAGATTTCTTGGAAATGTATTACATTGTGTGTGTATGGCATAGAAACAGGATGTTTTACAAACACAGTAAATTCACTCTAGGAATGTTTCAATTAATCAGTAGAAGAATATCAGAATTTTTTCTTGTATCCTTAGTATAAGTAGGTTTTAAACTGTTTTTAGTAGTCGCTTAATTATTTGATCCAGATGCAGACTGCAATGGCGGGAACACGGGTTGCCTGGTGGCATTTTCATATAATGGAATATTACTCAGCTATAAAGAAAGATAAACTTGAGGCTTTTATAGATAACTGGATGCCACTAGATACCATACTCATAAGTGAAATAAATAAGACTCACATGTGTAAATATCATATTGTTTCCCTAGTATAAGAACCTGAAAGAATAAATAAAATCTAAAAGGTATGATAGATAGTGTGAAAGAGAAAGAAACTGCTCAAAAGGAAAGAATGACTGGGATGAGGGAAAGGAGAAAAGGAAAGGAAAAAATATGTATACACCCCCCCCACACACACACACACGATGGCCAGGATAATCGTACTATGAATTTCTATTGCTTTCTTGAAAGGAACAGTTGATATTTAATTGTTTGATCATTATTACATATCTATATTTGTTTATCTGAGTAGCCAATATGAAGTATGGAATACAACAACCATTGTTAATTTCTTTTCACCTTGTCTGAAATTCTGTATTGTTTTTATGTTGTCTCATTTATGTCTGTGTGTTTGTTAATATGTTTTGGTTCTTTTATCTTTATAAATAAAATAAAAAAAAAAATTTGATCCAGATGCTAAATGTGTGTATATTAGTATGTATTTAAACATTTAGTCTATTAATTTATCCTTTCCTGCACACATACACACATGTTCTTAATAAATTACTGATTTATTTAGGATAACCTGTTGCTATTATTTGACATGCTTAACAATAGCATGAAATTACAGAAGATCCATTAAAATATTTATGTATTTTGAGCAGCCTCTGATTTCCCCTTCTTCCTTCTAAGTTAGCAGGATGGTTTCCTTCATGGTCCTGGAAAAATTCTCAGCATGCATGACTCAACAGTGACTCAGCCGTGTCGGATGGTATTCATTCCTTGATGGATACAAACAAAAGAAACAGCTATTCTTTGGCTAAACAACACAATCCTATTCGAGTCTCTACAGATTGCTTGCAAAGTGCAGCATATTTGGAATTGCTTTCCTAGGAATGAAGCGTGGACAAAGAAGCCCACATCATTCTAAAAAGAAGTCCTGATTTTGTTCAACAGGCCAGGAAGCAAAGGAGGAGGTGGCCAAGGGAAAGGTTAGAGAGCGAGAGAGCAGAAAGAGCCAGGGGTCTGCTACGGGTATGTCCTAATTTTAGAAGCCATTTTCAGGACAAACACAACTCTCTTTGCTAACATAGGACTGCTATGCTTCCCGGATACATTCTATCCTGTTTCCTGAGGTCTACCATTTTCCTGTACTATCATCAACAGCATGATAAATGATAAACATAAATATAACCACTTTATTTACAATCTCCAAATGCCACATCTTCATGTTATTTATTACCAACATTAGTATGATTGAAAAGCATTTATTGATGATGCATTATTTGCCAGAAATAGAAATATTCTGTATTTATTATCTCATACAGTCCTTGCTATGACCCACTAGAGCAGATAACTCTGTTCTCTTCATGTTGCTGTTGAAGGGCCTGAGACTCAAGGGGATTAGTTACTTTTTCTCAGGTCGTATACTGAGTGACTGGGAGTGCGGAGGACCAAGCTTAGATTCTCATTCAATTTATCCAGTGTCTGCTAAATTGAATAAAATGTGAATCACGTGATAATGGATTGTATAAAAAAGTACGAGCAGGTGCATTCTAGGCAATAATTCATTCAACTCAATAAACATTTACCAAATGCTACCATCTGTTACCAAGCACTAAGCTCCAATAAGGGAAAGCCGAGATGAACAGGATATGGGCCATGAAGCCATCTGTGTCAACAGGAAAGAAAAATCTCTCCTTAATGATCTGTTAAGTTCCTCTGAAATCAGAAAGTTTTATGGAATACCTACAATATAGCAGACGTTGTAGCGGACACTATGAGTACTAGACCTTGTGCTAGATCCTCTATTTCTTACTCAAAGGTAAATGAGAAATAGTATTTCCCTCAGGCAGTTTGAAGTAAGGTGAGAGTAAGATACTCAAAGCTGCCTAGTATAAGAACTAGGAGACGTACAAGGACCTATGTGTTATACGTGTGAAGAAAGGAAATTTCTCTGCTGAAGAAGTCAGCCAGTGTGCAGCTATATCTATGAAATAGATAGCCAAAAATGTATAGGAAGAGAAGCTGAAAATAGTTTTTCCTTTTATGAAAGCCATAAATCATGAATTATTTGAATATAATATATAATTAATGTATACTGTGCTACATAATTAAATGTTACAGAATTATATACACTGCACTATATAGAATTATATAGTTTATACTTCTAATCGCCCTCTTGAAAAGACAGGATTCTGGGGCCTGGTAAACACAAATGATCAAAGAGATGTGATCATTTTTTATAGAATGGGGATTAGTACAGCGGGAACTCAGGTCCTGAAAAAACAATAGTGAGAATCATGAGCTCATTTTTTCAAAAGTCCAAACGGTATGAAAAAGGTGAAGCTTTATGGTTCAAAAAGTGTTTCTGACTATACTTTGGGACTTCTAACACGGAAGACAATGGTGTAAACTTGAAGAAGATAAATATAAGGTAAATAGCAGAATTAGGGACTGTCACAGCGCATGCTAAAGGCTTAGACCCTGTACTCCAGGCATCTGTAATGCCGAGAAACTACGTAGTACTAACAGTTAAGAACCTGAGCTGGGCAGAGCCTGGAACCTGTGTCCGTCTGAGTCACTTGTGTGATATTATGAAACCTGGGTGAGCAACTGAGTCCTGCACCTCAGTTTTTTAATCTGAAAATTTCAGAGTATAAAACAGCCAGCAGTGGACTGTGAGGTAATGTGGAAAATTGGTTGACAGCAGAGGTTTTCCTTCCCTTCTCTTCACATCTGCCCTGAAAGCATAGCTCCTTGGCTGTCTGTTACTTTGGATAAACCGTTATAATTTTATGTACTTTTGTATCGTCCACTTTTGAAAGCAACTATAATAGTGCTGACCACATGGATTGATGGGATAATTAACTGAACTTAATGTGCTAAGAGCAAATATTGCATATCTCTCAACTACTGCCATTTTATGGTTACCGTGAAGATTAAACAAAGTAGTTGTCAAAGGCCATAGTACAGTGTCTGGTATAGAGGAGCTAATAAATATGTAGCAGTTCTTACTATTTTTAAAAAATTTCACAAATAGATTTAAACATTGCTTTCATTAGTGGTGGAATATCTTTCTGTTTAACTAAAATTGATCACTACATATCTTTTGCTAGTAGTTTGCATTACCAATGTCAGATCCAAAACACAGTACATAATTTGGTGATAAACCAAGTACATCATTTCAGATATTTTGATATCTGTACTTCACACATCTAATTTGGAATCAGGTGTGTGCCACCACCTTCCACATGGTATGGCTTCCCTTTTCGTATTCCTGGACTTCACCTTAATAGATAATCAATAAACACACGTGTTAAGTACTCACTGCCTGCTGAGCACCATAATTCTGCTCTTGTGGAGCTCACAGCCTTATGAGAAAGGGCATTAAATAATTTTCTTGCACAAGAAGGGCACATAATAAAAGAGAAGTAAAATGTTAGAATGTGCTGGGGAGTAGAACTGGGGGACCTAACCTCATCTGAAGAGCGTGGCAAAGCTTTCCCTGAGAATGTGAAATGAAAGTCAAGTTGAGTTTGAAGCATGGGCTGCTTGGGGAGCTGCAGGCAGAGCAGACTGTTGACGCAGTCCAGAGCTGGAAGAGGACCGAGCACTAACATCCTTCCCTTCAGAGTGCATGGGACACTCTTCAGACCTGTCTGACACGCCGGAGGAGCATGCTCTGGGATCCTTACTTGTTGCAGGTGATTCCTTTTTCTTTAAATTCTCTCAAAGAGACACATTCCAAAACAGTATTTTTGCTTGTCCTCTCCTTTTCCTATTTGATTTTCACTGTTAATTTTAGCTTTGCAGAAAAATTGAGAAAATAAATATAGAGTGTCCTCACGTGCGCTGTGCCCAGTTGCCCCTATGACTTATGTCTTAAATTAGTATAGTACATTTGCTGTGATTAATGACATGATGTTGGTACATGAGTACTAACTAAAGTCCATCTTTATTCAAATTCCCTGGGGTTTTACCTAATCCACTTTCCTGTTTCAGGGTGCCATCCGGGATCCCGAATTACATTCGTGTATCATGTTTTAGGCGTCTCTTGGCTGTGACAGCTTCTGAGACTTCACTTTTGACGACTTTCAATGTTTTGGAGAGTACTGATCAGACATTTTTAGAATGCCGTTCCAGGGGGATTTGAGCTTTTTCTCATAGTTACAGTGGAGTGGGAGGCGAAGGCCATATAGGTCAAGTGGCATTTTCTGTCCGTCTTCTCAAGAATGTATTCTGATAGCATCAGTGTAACATTGAGGTGACTTTGATCCTGGCTGACGTGGCTTTTGTCAATTTTTTTCATGTTAACATTAATCTTTTTCCCCCCTTGTCATTTGGACTCTTTGGGAAGAAGTCGCTGTATGCGTATCTACCCAAGTAGTGGGCAGTTATGGTCCTTTCATTTGAGGGCAAAATACTTATATAAATTATAAATTATTAGCAATTTTTTTCCATTTATCGATAGATCATTTATGTGTAGCAATATGAATTTATGGATATTTGTCAAATACTTTGTGTTATGACTCAATATTACTACTTCATTTTCTTGTTCTAATTGTTGCAGCTTTGGCACTGGAAGTTCTGATTTCTCTGTTTCCTTGTCATTCCCTTATTAACATAAGGGGTTTAAAGAAGGATTATTTTAACCTCTGGCGCCACAAATGTACATTTCATTTTATGTATTTCCTACCATATTCCTAGAGTCAGCCATTAATCTAAGAATCCCTGGTTATTTTTATTAGAAAGGGTATTAAAAATAATACTCTTTGGCTGGGGATTTAGCTCAATGGCATAGTGCCTGCCTGGCAAGCGCAAGGTTATGAGTTCGAGTCCTGACACCAGGAGAAAAACCAAAAAAAAAAAAAGAAAAACAAAAAAAAGAAAAACAAAAAACGAAAAATAATACCCTTGATGCTGAGTGTTCTGCATTAAATTTAGTAAGCCACATATAGTATTCATGAAAATAGTTGCCAGTCCAAATGCACAAAACATAAAAGGAAATGAAACTATTTTAATGGAAATCAGGATGAGAGCTTAACGTAAATAGAAGAAGCCTGACTACTCTTTTCTGTTACATTATTTTGGTTGATCAGTGCTGGTGTTCTTGTTACCCCAAACTGGGAGAGCTTAATTACAGGCTAATGGGTAGAGGTAGTAAAATTTCTATAGATATTCATACCAGAATGTAAAGGTCAGAGGAGAAACGCAGCCTAAGCAAGACCAAAATACTTAGATAAGAAACTGAGAGACCCAGATAGAGAAGGTGGGTCATAGAAAGAACTATGAAATTGAGGTGGAAAATGGGAATTTTAAGGCATAAAAAAGAAATAGCAGAACTAAAAAATTATAATTTGTTCAGAGATAAAGTGAGATTACAAGAGAAACAAATGAGAAGTCAAAGAGATCAGATGTTAAAATAAGTACAATTTGAGTCAATTAAGGACATTTTGAAAAATACCTGGGGAGAAGAATTTGAAATTAGATCCTCTCCAGTAATGCAGAATCTCTTGTCTAGTTAGGCCAACCTACTGGAGTGGGGGTAGGTAGAGAAAATCCAAATGGTAGGGGAGGGGGGGAGAGCGGGATACTCATAGCTGTGGGCTGGGCCACTCCACTGTTTGTGGCCAAATTCTGTTCTTTGGACTGAATGATATTTGGAAACAACCTTCAAAGCTAAGGCTAATGGTTTAATAGAAGTCTGTCTCCATTTGATTTAGATAATAACACTGCAATTTTGTTTTCTAACATATATCTTAGTTATTGCTTTATTGTACACATCTACTATAGACAGGGGGTGTACTTACTGACATTGCTGATGCTTTTCAGTAATGAATGAGCTCAACTACTGGATTATGTTTCAAAGCTAACTATGTAGAAGGCCAGCCTTCAAACTTGCTTGAATTTCTGTGTTCTTAAATTCTGATGTTTTGTTTGAAAAGAAATTTTCAGTTGGCAGGTACATTGCATGCTTTTTCTCAATTCTGATTCCTGTCAATTTTCAAGGTTTGTGTTTCCTGCAGAGAAACATTTTATAAATGACCATCTTGTACTGGATGCATTGGCAAGTACTATTTTTCAATCCCCAGAAATATTTAACAGATTTATAGTATTTCTCAATTCTGAAGGACTAGCTTACTATGAGGATATCGTGTATCTTTCAAGTAAATTCTGAGCTCCGGTTTTTCTTTCCCTTTGCAAAGGTCATGAGAAGAAAAGATGACTTACAGAAGCTAGAGAGATGACCAAGGGCTGTCAGTGGTGGATCCCTAGACCAGAGAGTTGAAGAGTCTAGCTAATGCCATGTTTGGAGTCTTGTTCAAAATTGGTTTGCTTAGCAGTTTGTACTATTTTTCCAAGGACAGTGGCCTGGAGCATTGCTTTGCAGATGAAAGGGCAGACAGAGTTGAGTGTAACGCTCATTGTATTTTATCATGTAGGACATGAGTCCAGGATATGATTTAAAAAGTTTGAAATGAAGAATATTGCCTGATGATTTTTCTTACATGGCAACATACCAAATTTACACTGTAAATATTTAGAAAAAGGTTAACAAAAGAGATAAATTTAATGCCGCTAGAAATAAGAATAACTATTTGGATGTTCTCTGATGTTCTACATACAGAGAAAATAAAGATTTAAATGTTTAACATTTTTTGATAATATTAGGAATTAAAAATGCATTTCACATTTTGTAAGCATGTGTTATAGCAATAGTAGTAAAATGTTAATTTTATTTTATTGCTGTAAGTCTTCAAAAGAAAATTCAGTTCATTTTCTGATTATGAGTAAGAAAACACTACCCTATTTTATATTATTTGCCTTATTAAGAAGACTCTTTGTCATAACAATCATAAAAATAGCTAACAAAGCGAATTAACATTTATTGAACATTTACTAGGTGGAATGTACTATGGTAGGCTTTAAACATGAATCATTTTAACACTCTCAATAACATTGTGTGGTATGTATAATTATCACACAAGTTCAAAGAGTTTTGACGTCTTTTAAAAAGTCTCAGGCTACTAGGGTCTAACAAATTATGAAACTCTTTTGAAAGCTGAATTAAATCTTTTCTAATTAAATATGAATACAATTTTAAAATCATGTTAATACATAGGTGAAGTAATGACCAAACCATTCTCTATATTACACTAATTCCTCATGTAGCCTTTGAGGTAAAAACAAGTCTAACTGGTCTACCTTGTCTCTAGAACTAAGAAGCAGATGAAAAAGTAACAGGAAAAGAAAGCACTTGTCTGCAAGTGCCCCACGTAGCGTACAAGTTAGAGAACTAACTAGGTTACTCATCAGACATGAAGTGTATCCAGACCTTTTCATCCGCTGCTCCTATATCCCACCCTATTAAGATGGTTAATTTCTTCACTATAAAGGCACTAAGCAGTTTGACCCTGTGCTTTTGTTATTGTTTATTCCCCTCAAAAGCAGATTGATTTATTGCTATGAGAACAAATTTAATTAATCAATTTTTCCTGTTCAGCCAAGGTTTCCTTAATTACTAACTCATGGGCTAATCACGGAAAATAAGTAACAGATGTAGCAGTGCAGATTGCAATGCAAACCTCAGAAACCAATTTTTTTTTTGAAAATGAAACCATAGACACAGTAAATCTTGTCCTCTTCTGCCAACTATTTTATAAGTATTTAAGCTAATCTCTGATGACATTATAACTTACCAAAATCCACTGAAGTGGGATCACTGGAGTAATCTGATTTTTCAGAACATGGATAGGCCCACCCACCCACCTGTCATCAAAAGTAGCTTTAAGTCCCTTGACAATGTGAACTCCGTGATGACAGGGATTTAGTGTTGTTCACTACATGACCTTTAACACCCAGAAGAGAGCTCAAATATTTATTGAATTAGAAAAAAAATGAACATATAGTTTATAGTTATACTACTAGTTTCTCTTAGTTCACTGAAAAGAAACGTTTGTGCTAATGTCATTTGGACAATTATCATGCCTATATCTTGTAGTCTGAGTAACTACTTCAGAGATAACAATATGCAATATATTAACTACTCAATATGCAACATATTAACTATTAACTAACATATTTATTATTATTTGTCTACTATGTTGTTTTGAAATTTTGCTTCGTTCCATTAAATAAGAAAAAAAGAGTATGTCAGAAAAATAATTTTAAAACTGGAAAAAATGAATGAAAGGAAGAAAATTTGTTGTTTTAAAAATATGTGCTGAGTTTGTACCTGTGGTTAGACTGTGCAAAGCACTGAGGGTACATACTGTTGTGAAGGAGGTGGACACTGTTCCTCCCCTCCTGCAGCTTGCAGTCTAATCTCATTTCACACCATGGGAAGGTAATTTTATTGCCCATTTTCCACACCATACCGGATTTAAGCTAAACAGTTTACACTGGTTATCTTTATAGGGAGATTTTTGCTTTATTAATTATTTTGTAGACTCAACACCAGCACGCTGTCTTTCCTTTTCTGGAATATAGTAGGTGTTCATATGAAATAAAGGGAATATGGGACAGGAGCAAATATGCTGAAAATCAATTATACTAAATGCTTTATAGACGTATTCTCATCCTAGAATTGTCCCCAGTCTATTTTTGGATTGCTATTTCCATGTTACTAGTAGGGAATTAGACCGAGAGACTCTAAGTTAATTACCCAAAACCATGCACTGGCAAATGGTAAATGGCAAAGACTGATTTCAAATGTGCCCTGACGTGTACCCTCTGACCCATGTGCTCTCTTTAGCAAGTAAGCCACGCATCCTCAATCTTTGGCACATACCGCCTTTTGGTTTTCTACTTGAGCTTGTTTTCAAAGGGCTGATACCAAACTCATGTCTTTTGAATTTAGAGCTCTGGCATAAGCAACCCTGTTAATCAGAAGAATCTCCAATGCTGTGGTTATGGAGAACAGCACGATTTTTACAGTTTGCCCAAACAATGCTCATTTCTTGCTCAGATAAGGTTGAGTGTAGGACCAGGCGACTCTCCGGGTCAGCGGTTCACACAGTGCCGTGGAGGCCCAGGCTGAGTGACACGGCCGTCCAGGCGGCAGCACATCTACCACGGTCTCCACTTGCAGTGGAGTGTGCCCAGAGAACATGCAAGTCTGCACAGCAGGGCTGCGATGTATCTCAATGGCACAGGGCCTGTCTGGCAAGCGTGAGGTCGTGAGTTTGATTCCCGGTACCGAAAGAATTTGCACAGCAGCTCTGAAACGTTTCTACCTAAACTTGACACTCAATGCTTCTGTTCACCGTTCATTGGCCAGCACTAACTACATATCCATGGTTTATTTAAAAAAGGTAGGGAAACGTGATTCCTACACATCTGGGGAAATTGGACATGGGTATTGACAAGAGGTTAAGTCTGTCATACTGACCCTCTCTGCATATTTATGTCTATCCTGTGTTAATATTCTATATTTAAAGGATTGTGTCTATAGCACTGCCTTCCTCTTGATTAAGAATAGAATACACGTTATTTAACGGGGGGCGTGGGCCTCCACACAACAGGCCAACGTGAAGGATGAAGTGCATTTTGTTTCAGGCCTGGGGATTGAACCCGACGCCTTCATAGTGAGATATGTCCTCAGCTCCCCCTTTTTAAATTTTTTTTTTAAATTTTGAAACAAGTCTTTCTAAGTCACTAAGCTGTGCTAGTTGGGCTTGAACTTGTGACTCTCTTGCCTCAGCCTCCTAGAGGGCTGGGATTACAGACCTGTACCACAAAGCTTGTTTTTTTAAATAAATAATCTAATTAGTATTGGGAAATTAGAAATTATGGAAAATTTAAAAAATCACTTACAAACTTTCAATACTATCATTCTTTAGCAACAGTCTTCTCCAGCAAAAATTAAGGAAGATGCTATTTATCATGTTAGATTTTATCCCCTTCCCTGTGGGTCTATGCTTCCGGTTAGAATTGGAAATCCTGGTTGATTTTTCCAGGTGATTTCACAGTAAGAGGCCCCTTCAAGATTTTAAAACTGAAAAGTGATCTAAAATTTTATCCCAGAAATAGCAAATACTTTTAGTAAGCACACAGTTTATTTCTGATTTAGAAAAATAACTATCTTTGCTTTATGATGCATTTCCACTTAAATTTCATAATATCACTTTTTGTGTCATTTTCTAACATTCATTATTAAATTAAAAAACTTAAATTTTATTTTTTATTGTTTTCATGTAGTCTAAAACAAGAATAATTATACAATTAATTTTTTGAAAATTAGAATTGGGACCCAGGACTTCTGGTTTCATCCATTTTTCTGGTTTCCTATTTCCTTCATATAAAGGTTCCAAATGAAATTTTTGTCTTTCTAGAACTTGAGTATCAAAATGAAGCTGTCTTGATAATTGAGAGGTATATGTTGAGCATTTTCAATGAGAAAAATAATGTATTAGGGACTGGAAGAATAAAAATGAACTATGAAGTTTCTTTTTGAGAAATTTTTGAGGGGGCTGGGGATTTAGCTCAGCGGCAAAGCGCCTGCCTGGCAAGCGCAAGGTTGTGAGTTCAGTTCCTGGTACCGGAGAAAAACCAAAAAAAAAAAAAAAGAAAATTTTGAGAACTCCACAATCTGATGGAGAATTTATATATGGAATATAATCACAGTGAAAGAAATACTTATTGCTTTGTGTATAACTAAGAAATAGTCTTCAAATACACAGTAATAGTTTTTCATTCCCTTCCAGTCCTCTTCTGTGAACTGATCCTAAAATTTATAGCTATCTTTCTTTTGCAGTCATTTATCAAATATTCATTAATTTCAACTATGGGAAAATAATTTTAGGCATTTTCTGACTGTTTTGATCTGGTTAAGAATGTGTTTCAACATTTCCTTTTCTGTGGCATCTTCTAGAATCTTAATCCTGTTTCTGAGTGTGATTGATGTAACCATTGTCAGATACATTGATCTACCAAAGCAAATAGGACAGGAGTGAGTCTGTGGAATATAGGAAATATTTTTTGCAATGCCTTTGAGCAATTAAGTAATCAAACATTGTGGTGCTATTTTGTTTCATTGGTGACATAGTAGTACAAATTTTTAAAAAAAATTTCTATACTTTCTTGAAATTTATTTCTAAAATTACTATATTCTGGCTTTTTCTTTTTCAGCACTTTGAATTTGACTAAAAAGAAAATAACCCCGAGTGTGTTTGTCAAAGAGCTACTCAGGGCCTGCCAAACGCAGGAGGATTCCTGGATTTAGATGAAAGTTGAAGTCTCAAAATCAGATCTTGTTAACCAAAATTCATATTTGTAAAACATATCATTTCATTCTATTCTTTCTTTTGAAGAGATAACAGATAATTTGTGGAAAGTTAAGTCTGAAGCACAAATGCATTTATAAAATGATATTGCCTTAAGTCAGCAAAAATTTAGTAAAATCTTTTTAATGAAGCTTATTTTATATTGCACCCAACTACTGGATGAATTAAATATTTTGATTTCTTAATTCCTTTAAATTTCCTACATATCCTGGGAAACTGCCACATCAGAGAAAGGAAGATGAATACTTTCCCATTTGAGTTCCTTCCTTTCAAGTTCTTACACTGGGGTTTGGATACTCTGCCACTTATAATTTTGATTTCTTCTTAATAATTTAACTGTATTTAAAATTTCTCCTTTCCTTGTAGTTTTTGCTTCAGATTTTAGTTGTAGAGTCCCTTAGAGTGTAACTTAAACATTCAAATTAAATATTCAATTCAGTGAAACACCCTTAATATTGATAAACCCTAACTCATCTGTACAGGTACTAACCCTCAAGGGGGACTTGTAATCATGTAGGCAATGAAAGTGTCATTAAAAGATGCTTTATTTTAATAATCTTATTAGAATATGAACCAGTCAAAGTCCAGTAGTGTATTAAATACTATATTTAAAAATTATTATTTAAATTATTATTATTAAATTATTATTTTTAAACTATTCTTTCATTATAGGTAGTTATGTTTAGACTTTTAGAATATTATATTCTAGTTTGGCAACACATTTTAAAATGAACATGAAAAATTTAGAATTAAACTGATAAAAATGTATGGAAAGTCAGGTAAAGTAATAGATTAAAAAGTTGGGGTGCTGGGCTGGGGATATAGCTCAGCGGTGTGGTGCCTGCCTATCAGGTTAATAATATCCCTTAGTTATTGTGGGCTGATCAGGTCTGAAATCTCCCAAATGAGTGTAGTGTGAATGTTAAATAAAAAGAGGCAAATGGAGTGATTTCAGGGCTCCAGGAGGATCAAAGCCCTGTCACAGAATTTGAGATTCTCTCAGGGCTGAGACTAAGACCTTCTCTGGGTGGCCCATATTTATTTGGTTATCAGAAGAATGGAGGGGAGTAGTCAAGGAGGGCAGAACAAATGCAGAACTTCTCCAACTAAGTCACTGAATAATCCACCCAGGAGTGAGATACCTGAGGCTACAGTCTTTATCTAGTTGAGGTCAGATCCAGGTATTCTTGGCTGTGATCTTGTCTTGTCCTTTGAGGCGTCCAGCCTCATCCACCACTACAGGTTTTAGTAGGGACTAGTGACTCAGAGGTTCACTTACTATGAGTCTATCACTGACTTACAGAGAAGTGGCCTAGGCTTTTGACAGAATCACAAGTGAACATAAAAAGCCGATTGGTTAATTTAAGTCCTGCTTGGAGCTGCTTCATAGTGGTCTCCATCACCTGCCTGACAAGCGTGAGGTCCTGAGTTAGATTCCCAGTTTCCCCCCAAGAAATTAAAAAAATAAATGGGAGTGCTGAGCTTCGGAAGGAAGAGGTATGGGAACTCATCAGCAGTGTGCAGGAGGAGAGAAGATCGAGAAGGGAAGTGCACCCCACTGCATCAGTTACTATTTGTTTTTTCATCACTATGGATATTCAAACAAAATAAAAAGATCAAAATGTTACCAACAGAAAGTTTAGGTAGATACACGAACTTAATTCCTGTATAAGGCAAATGCACTGTTAAAGAACATCACAGCTCGCATCTTACTTCCTACCACCCCCATTTAGGGGGAAGAATACCTCCTTGTTGCTGTATGTAAAACTCTGGCAGGACTGTGACTTTTCTATAGAGCCCTAGGTAATAGGTAGCTGCACATACAACCTCGGAATACCACTTCCAAACAGATAATAAATCAAACCGCGAACTTGATGCTAAATCTCTCCTTCCCAGGGGGACCCTGCCTTGGCTGGAGACCCTTACCGGGAGCGGAAGTTGGATTGGCTTGTTTGTGTCCTCACTCGACATTTTGGTCTCCTGTTCTCTATTTCTTCAGCACTGACTGTGTTTGAAGCTAGGAGGAGAGAACGGGAATAAAGAGGTAAGACCGGTGTCATTCTTACTGGCGCAGTGGCAATAGAGCTTTGCACAACCTGTATTTGAAAACCTGACTTTTTCTGTTCGAAGACTCTGGCTCCTTCAGGAGTTCCCTGCGGCGCCACTCTCCCCCGCAGTTCCTGCAAAGCCCTCCAGTTCCCGGTCTCTCTGGCAGCCATGCGTAGCCGTTTCCCGCCTGCCCATCATCCTATTAGGTAGGAGACAGCACTGTTCCAGCCTCTTCCCTCCGATGTGGCCTGCTTCCTACCTGTGGGAAACGATCAGTCATCCTGTGTTGGAAACACTCCAGGGAGAGCCAGTTCTTAAACAGCAACCCTGGGGATGCGACTACTGCTGACCTAAGCCCGCCATTTCTATCACTCATCCTGGGTTGGATTGCACTTCATGGCCCTGACTTTGGGAAAGACATAGCTAACGTTCGGAGGGCCTTGCGAGGGCCCTTCCTTAGGTGTGGATAGTGAAACACTTACTCTGTTTCAGGGTGTGAAGATTCACACCCTGTCACCGCTTTCTCCAGGTGCAGTTGGAGAATTAGTAAATACCGAGCCACTGCTCCCCACAGGAAGTGCACGATTCGGGTCTTTCAACACCTGTCGCAGTTGTCCTCGACCCATCAGTACACACCCCTTCACGTGTGCTCACGTTTAAAGTCACCTTATCTAATAAATACTGTAGATTCATGGACGTTATGCTCACTGCCAACGACACTAGCTCAGGCCGGAGTATAGTTTATCTAACACAAGCGGTTTTCCAGCAAGGTCCTTCAGAGTCTTCTGAACATGTCAGCATTCTGCTTTGGGCCAGTTTAGTAGCAAAAATCACCAAAACAGCACAAAATAAGAAAAACCTAGCACTAAACATACCCCGAGAAAAAGCTTTAAGGATGAGAGTTGATATAAGAAGGTAGGCTGTCACCTCTTTAGACCTCAGCTGGCAAAATGCGCACCGGGTGACTTCAATTTCTCAGTGCTCTGCACATGTCCTGTGTGACCACAAAATTGCAATGAGCATTAATTTGAGAATTATACACAAATTTTAGTGAGTAGGCAAGTTTGAAAACGCAGGATCCATAAATAATGATGATTAGCTATTAATATTTTCAGTAATATCATCTCTTCTTTGTTTTTTTTTTATTTGTGTAGTTAATCTGGCTTGAGGCTCCCAAATTTACGAATGGGGTTTTGGGACCACTTTCTTAGAAAAACTGAAGATCGTAATTTTTTGGCTTCTTTTTGAGACAAGGTCTCACTATTCACTTCAGGCTGAAATTGAACTCACTGTGTAGCCAAAGCTGGACTCAAACTCGCAGCAATCCTCCTGCTCCAGCCTCCTGAGTGCTGGAATTAGAGGCATGTGACACCATGCCTGGCTGCTGATCATAATTAAGATCCTCACATGGAATTTGTATCTCAGTATTTCATAGAATTTTTAACATTAAGTTAAAATCACTTTAGAGTGCACCAATCAGGGTTTGTGCTGCAAAAAATAAAAAATAAATCTGGATAATTTAAGCCAAAAATACATTTATCAAGAAGACATTAGAGGAATACACAGAATTTAGGGGGCAAGCTGAAGGATTTATGCTAGAAAACAAGCAGGACTGAGGGAGGCTGGGCTGAAGCCAGGGCCATAATTGAAAGGGAGTACAAATAAGATCAGCACTGGTGCTGCCCTCCGAGCAGAGCTGCTGCCACAGCCCAGCTTACTGATTCCGGGGTGGATGGGGTCACCTGCTCCTAAAAGGCATCCCTTTCCCTCGTTAGCTCTTCATACAAAGTCCAGGGCAGGAAGCTCTGAACGACTGAACTAAGTTATGATTTCTATGTCCTTGATGCTAATGTGGCTATTTGGTACTTCAAGTTTCAGTCGTGGGAGGAAGGTCCTGTCTCCCAACAACTGGGAAAGTTAGAAATTTACCTCGTATAGAGAAAGGGTTCAGATATTTGGGAGCTAGAAATAAAAGAAAGGATCATGAGGCTTCATGTTTATAGATTTTTATGCCTATTAGAATTAGAAGATAATGCCAAACTCATTTGTGTGTTTGTCCTCCCTTCAGTTGAGAGATTTCCTTGGAGAGCACCTTGAACGGCCTCTACTTGAATTTTCAAATGATAGAGAGCTTTTCATATCTGAAAGTAATGCATCCTGATCTGCTGTCATTCTTGTCTGAAAGGTTTTATATTGCCAGGTCATGGCATCATATCATTTGGATTTTTATCAATGCACAGTTTGTGTTTATCTAGGTGCATTATAGTTAGTGCCATACTTCTGATAGGGCACTCTTATCTGAAGTGCAATGCTCTCCACATGGACTGCCAGACCTAGAAACTATTTATTACACTTGGTGAATGTCAGATTGTGTTAGCTCTTTTATGTAACCATGGCAAGATGATGGCTTGCATTAAGCTGAAACATTTAGGTGTTTTCCTAAGAACTGCTGCCAAAGTCAGCTCTACAACTGGGTCTCTAAACATAATTATTCAAAAGACCAAACTGGTGTTCCTACATGTGTCTTTTTTGTTTTTATCTATTTTAGTTTAGATTTGGTTTGTTGAGATCCTTTTGTATGTTTTTTATTTTCTCTGATGGTGCAGTTTCCTTACACGATCCTGCCACCTGTTAATTTATGTGCTTCACCCAAGTTATTAATAATTATTTATTAGGAGAATATTATAACAGAGAACTGTAACATTCCACCAAGACTTTAAGGCTCACACTGTATCGTTCAAATATACTTTTTAAAATCCTACTACTCATCTTTGTCTTAAAACAAAGGTGATTTTGTCAGTAGCCTTGTATAAAAACCATCAGTGGCTTTCTCTTGATTAATTGCAAGATAGATTATAGACCCTCATGTGATTCAAGAAGCACAGCATTGCCTGCTTTTTGATTTCTTCAGCATCATCTGTACCCCTTTCCCTGTCCTCTAAGTTCCGTGACAAGGTGCTGGAGGCAGGATATTCCTTCTCCTGCTCTTCACTGTGTTACTTCCTGTGTCCTCCTCTTGGACCTCAGATTAAGCACCATTGTCACAAGGAAGCTTTCTCTCCAAAATTCAGCACCATAAATTTTTCGAATTTCCTCTCTTAAATCTTGTCATAGAGTTGAATTCTGTTCCTCTCAATGTCTCTGCAATTGTATATACATTATTGTCATAATTGGATCTGACTCCCCCAGTAGGCATAAATTCCATAAGAGTGTGGACAAAGTCTGTGTTTGTTAATCATTATCTGATCAGCGCCTGCAACACTAAAGATCACTAAAACTTCTTGTTAAATAAGTGACAATCACTGAAGGAAGGACTTGACCAATGATCCTACTCAGACTATCGGCTTGCAAACAGGTGGGGTAAACCTGAAACGTGAATCTTCCCTGCCCTCCTTGATGGTTCCAAGTGTCTTCATCCTGACACTACTGAGGTCAACAGCAGGGATGGGGGAGCAGCTCCTCTGCACTGTGGGACGTTTCCTTCATTCTCATCACTCACTACTTAATCATGATGTGACATATATCTCTCTGGATATTTTACATGAATGGTCAGCATCGGATTTTAAGAAAGAGCCCACCGCCCCTTCTTATTGTGAGGCACAATATGTATTGCACATTGAGCATCAGGGAAGTATAGTCCTGAAATCTTAACCCTTGCTTCCATTTACTAACTGCCAGAAGCATCATACTTCCTAGCTGTGACAACAAAAGTGACTTCAGACATTGGTAAATATCTTAGGGACAGTAGGAGAAACCCCGACTGAGAAGCACTGCTGGAACTATAAGAACTTCAATCGATGAACAAATCGAGAAGCACATACCATTTGCCTAATTGTAATGACAGAAAAGCGTACATGAAAGGCCTGCACAGTTGTGGGAGTTAAGTGGTACATGTCAATACTCAGTAGACAACGGTCTGGGCAGAATGTCCATTCGTACTTCGTTACCACCAGAATAACTACGAAGTCTACAAAGATCTCCATCTCAACCTTTTGAAAGTCACTTAATTTAACAGTGAATAGGAAGTGTTTTACCCAAATCTTCTATCTATATTTCTCTAAATAAGCCGTATTTCTTAGGAAATTGTGTGAAGTCCAAGGCCTCTGTTCAGGGTCAGATAACTAATAATTTGCTAGTCTCTAAGCTGCAAGTTATAGGTTGTGGTAGACAGTCTTCAAAATGATTTCCAAGATCCCACCTTGACTTCTACTGTCGGAACACTGATCAGACTTCCTTGAAGAAAGAACAACTCTTCGAGTTCCCTGGATATCTTGTTTCCCTTAGTGGCTGTGGGAATGACCTGGTAAATGATCTAGGGTATGGAAAAAGTCACCATCACAAGGAAGATGCCCCTATTGCTAAAATATCCTTTTCCTCACTCTCACCACTAACTAGTCAGTGCAATCACGATATGAGAGAGCTCTCTGAATATTTCACATGAATGGACAGCACCTGATTTTAACAGAGTCCATCACCCCTTCTTACCCTGAGGTATAATATGATTAAACATTGAGCATCAAGGCAGTATTGTCTTGAAATCGTAGCGCATTCTGCATCATTCATTATGACACTACATCACTATGTAGAGGAAACGTTCCTTATATTACAAAAGAAGAACAAAAGAGTTGCCATCATTACCCAGTTGAAACAACTAAAAACCAGGAGCATTTTAATTATTGTTGTATTTTCTTGCCACTCCTGGAAGCATTTATTTTCAAGGGCAGCCTTTTTTTTTTTTTTTTTTGCTGAAATAACAGGACCAACAATGCTGGCAGCTTGCTTCACTATATCTAATATGTTCCGGAAGCTTATTCTTCCAGCAAAAATTCAGGGAGATAGGAAGTTTAGCGCTGCCATCAGAGCACGTCCAATCATAGTAACAAGGAGAAAATGTTATACATCACAAGCCTTAATGTTTGTGTTGATTGGCTGTAGAGCACTGGAGTAAAACATAGAGATGCCTGTGGTTTGAGGTACTTATTTGGAACTTGTAGGTTGAATTTAAAGTGGTGAACCGAAAGTGTCACCTTGAAAGCAATGGGACTCTTAGGTCTCCAAAGCACAGATGAGATGTGAGGCATTAGAAAATTTCATGAAGGACTACAATACAATGCAAACGTGGAGAGATCCATTGTCCTGGCAAGTATTTTACTTTTAATGGTGCTCATCAAACATTCCACAAGTTTAGAAAAAGATCTGTGCCAATGTGCTCTTCCCAAATGGGAAAGGCTAAAAAAACTTTTAGCCCCTTGTTGCTAAAACAAACTGGCAAGAACTTTCACACTGGGTAAAACAGTGTGATCGTCTTCAATTAAAACAGAACAGACCCAGTTTCTGTCAGAAAGGTACTGGGGACTCATGTTTGCGTGATATCACCATCATAATATTGCTAAAATCCCGTCATCAGCACACTGTGGACACTGAAATCATGATTCAGCGTTACTAGGAAACCAAAGTAGTGAAGAAAATAGTTCTTCATGCGTGTTGAATAAAAGGATGTTGTGTTTGTTTTGACAGCAAATGGCGGAGACACTCACTATAATTAAACCACACAGACTGTATCATTCTACTCCATTAATTGGTCTGGTGGGAGAGAAAGCCAATTTTGTAGAGCAGTGGAATTGATGGTTATAAAAACCGAATTGACTTGCTCATTAACAAGTTGCATTAAAAGGACTTTTTTTTTCACTGTATGAGTCGTTTGTAAAACAAAAGACAATGATACAGGGTGGAACAACACTGAGAAGAAAAAAGGGACCATTTAAGCAATAAAATGATGCTTATTCTCTTGGTATCCAGCTAACCAAACATCGTTTGCTTTGGAATGATATTGGCAGTGAGGACATTAACTCATGTCAGGGAGAGGGAAAGAAATAGAAGCGCCCATGTGGAAATCTACCAGGAAAGATCTTGTCTGCTTGTGGGTTGTGTCTAGGATAACCTTCATAGTGATCTTCTCAGATAAATGCGGGCACTTAGCAAAATCAGTAATATCATTGAGCTTGTGCTCTGACTTAAGCTCCTGCTAGATGACTTATGGATATTATTAAAATTTATCCTAACAAATAAAATCATGTAAACATCATTACTCAAATTTTACAGATCAGGAAGATAAAGGCTAAAAAGCTTGTTGAAGGTTAACTAGTAAGTAACAGAGTTAAGACAGTAGAAGATCTGTTTCGTTGTGCAAAAGCATATTGCACAAATAGATATAAATATAGGGAGAAAAAGAAAAATATAGGTATATACACATACACATATCCAGATATATATATGTTTACATGTGTATATCTAGATATATGTGTGTAGACATGTATACACATTTCACAGTAGCAATTAGGACACTGAAGTCAATATATATATATATATATATATATATTATAGCTGTATGGCACAATGTACAGATGTTGATTGAGTGCTCATCTAAGGACAGATGGACACTGCATCTCTAATTGTCCACATAATCTTTTCATATCTTTGGCTTTTATTTCCTTGGGTTTTCAAAATAGGAACAACTTGCCACCAAATAATGTTTCAAACTATTTGAGATTGTTGGCTTCGAATAACCGTCAAGCTGCAGAACAAGGCAAGGCCAAGGGAAAACACACCCCAGGAGAGAGAACAGGTTCCAAAAGCTGGGAAAAGATCTCCAGGAGGTTGTGCATGCCTCTCCAGCCATGGCAGAACCTTCGAATAGCGAGAAAAGGGTGTCTATGATTCATCTGTGTGTTCTGCATTGTTTATATAAACACAGTGGAGTTTGATGACAAAGATCTTGCTCTACCCTTCGTCCCTTCCTCTGCCAAATTTTTGGAGAACCAGTGTGTTGGACACAAGTCAAAGAAATTCACAGGCTCTACTTGAAACTAAGTGAGCATGGTCCCTAATTGTGCACAAAGAGCATTTATGAATGTGTTTATTTACAATGATACTTTCTAAAGACCTTTAGAAACCAACTCTTTACACTGAGATTTTTGAGATGCTTTACTTTTCTCAAAGCAAGCAGTCTTGGCATTTGTCTTTATTTCTCTTTCTCAATTGCTCCTCTAGGATTTTGTCACTAGCCTGGATCGCTGCCTCTTTTTCCCCACCCTGCGCTTTCACTCTGGGGCTGAAAAGCCAATATTATGAGTCAAGGGTACTTTCAGTAGAAATATCAGGAGAATATTCCTTCTAATGGTATGCAAAAGAGCAGGCAGCGTCAAGGTGAGTTGTGCGGGACTATCAAATCTAGACCTCAGAGAAAGGAAAGTGTAAGAGAGCTGAACACAGTGGGAAGAAAACTGCTGCTTTCCAATGGGAAAAGAATTAAGGTTATCTCTTGTCACATTTCATATTTTCAAGTAAACACCGCCAGAGGAACTTATCAGAAAGTACAGTCATGAGTAAGTACTTCAGGGTCTTAACATCTTTGTTAAAAATGTAGTTGCCAGTTGTCTGAGTATTGTGATGCACTTTCGCAGACGTAGCAGCTCATTCCTCTCTTTCTGCCCTGCAGAGATTTCACATTATTTGTCACAGCCTGTGTGCACATGCGGCTCTCCCATCAGGGCAGGAGAAGGTCCACTCCACTTTTGCTTTCTGTAACACAAGGCGTGTTCGGTGTGTCTAAAGCCTCAGATTCCAGGGCCTTACCATTGTGCCGGAGAGCTAAATGTCTGTGCTAATGAGCACACATCGGGTCATAAACTATTGAACCAGGAGAGGTGTGTGGCCAGTCTGTGTCCTTCTGGTTCACAGACGGCCAATGAGGTGGGAATGAGGATACCAGGAACTGTTCAGAAGGAAGTGATGGTGACAGTAAAGGTTCAGAGACAGGTAGAATAGGAATGAGTAGAAGGGCATGAAATATGCAGGATATACAAGAAGTGGGAAGCTAGCCCTGTTCTGTGAGCTTTCACGAAGTGCAAGCCTAAAGAGGAGTTTCAGTAGCACGTTACAGGGGAAAACCCGAACAAACAACAAACAAGTTTTTGAGTCAGACACGTACAGCTTCTTTGCTTGGTACTGCGTTTCACTGAGGGCTGCTCGCCACCTTAGCTGCTCTGCCTACCTCTGATGAATGTAGTATCTTCAGCTACAACACAGATCCTTACATCCACAGCTGCAACGGAAGACAATGGTACTGTGACAGTTAATTATAGTCCTATTACCTTGAGTATTGTTTTCTCAGAGACAAGGAGGTTAAAATATTTCATGAATGAATGCCTGCCAAAGTAATAGAAATGAAATAATATGGAAATGCTAAGTAAAAAGTATGTAGTGAATTTATTGGTTGTGGCTGCATGTGGTGGTGCATACTTATTATCCCAGCTACTTTGGAGGCTGAGGCAGGAGTACTCGAAGTTGGAGGCCAGCCCGGACAACTTAGCAATAGCCTGTCTCAAATAATAACTAAATAAAGAAGTGAGTAAGTAAAACTAACTAAATTAGTGATGTAACTCAGTGGTATATCACCTCTGGGTTCAACCCTTGGTGCACCCCACAATTGGTTCTTTAGTTGTCTTCCTTTTCATTTCCGTTCAGAAAATTACTGCTTTTTGCATTGCATAATCCAGCTTCTATTTGCCTTTCCAAATGTTTCCTGAATTATTTTTCTATAAACAACTTACACTACTACCAAGTATATTATACAGGTAATTGTAAGTTATCTATGGTCTGTGCCTTAATTTAACTATTTCCTTTTGTATCTTATTCTCTCTCCTTACTTCCAAACATGCCAAAATCCCCACCTCTTGTTTAAGACACAGGTCTGACTCTAGCATCACAAGATATTCCCTGATGTCTGATACTCAGAACTAGTCCTTCCTTTCTCTGAAATATCTCAGCAATGCACGTGCACTTTTCTTTGTGGCATGTCCTATTCACAAGTTTATGTTGTGTTTACTTACGCAAATACTTGGATCTTTTTCTCTTAAAACTTGTACTTCTTACAGATAGGGTTTGATTCATGAAGGGATCAGGGTTAATGTTTTGCACTGAAAATTATTTGAGGAGAAAATTAAAAGTTCTGGCAGAACTTTAAGCAATTGGAAGTATATTTTGACACTTAAGATGTATATTTTGAAATATTTTTCAAATACTGAAACAATTTATAATAAGAGAATAAAGGAGCATTAAAAGAAGAGCAAAACAAAAGTATAGCCAAATGGACATTTTGATATAATAAAAAATAATTACTGGTATGGTGCAGTAATTATTTGTAATGTCCTATATTCCCACAGAGATAGCCAATATCATCTAAAATACAGGTAAAATCTATATTAGCATCAGCACTGGAAAATAGGGCAGCATTCCACCACCTGTAAGAAATTGAAAACACAACCACCACTCTAGACATTTGCTATTTTACTTTATTTGTTATATGATCAGTTGAGGTTCTTTTCATGTTTATATATTTAAACACATATATCTATATATGCCTACACATATGTATGTGTGTCCATTAGTATAGATGTATGTCTCCATATGTATATGTGTATGTCTATAAATGAAATAGAATCATTTACACTATTAGTATCAGAATTGGCTCCTGTGATCAATTATGGAGGCCAAAAACCCCACCATCTGTCACCTGCAAGTTAGAGAACAGGGGAGCCATTAGTTAGTATGATTCAACCTGAGTCCTCTGGCCTGGTGGTGGGAATGGGCAGAGTGCTGGTTCTCTGCCTTTTTGTTTGACCCTGGATGACACCTATACACATTTGGTATGGATGCATATTTTTATCAGTTCACTGATTCAGATGCTAATTTCTTTTGGAAAAAATACTCAGGAATTTTATTAGCTACCTGGGATTCATTAGCCCAATTCAAGTTGACACATAAATTTAATGAAATTAATGGAGAGAGAGAAAGAGAGAGCCAGGCAGACAGACAGACTTATTTTAAAGAATTGGCCCATGTACTTATGGGGCTAGCAAGTCCAAAATCCATAGGCCAAGTTGGCAAGCTGGAAATTCAGGTAAGAGTTGACTTTGCGCTAAGTAGTTCAACATACTCAGGATAAGTTGGCAGGTTGGAAATTCAGGCAGAAATTAATCTTCACACAGAATTCCTTCTTCTCTAAAGCCTGCAGCTGATTGGACAAGACCCTCTTATATGATGGAGGTTAATCACTTTACATAAATTCAGATAATTATAAATGGTAATCATATCTGAAACAAGTCTAACCTCAGCAACGTCTAAACTAGAGTTTGACCAATCAACTGGCACCATAGCTGAGGCATGTTAATACAAAAAGTTAGCATCACGGATACCGCTGACCCATGGAAACCATCATCCTAGAAGACTTACATGACCCTGGCACTTCAGAAAATGAATGAGAGCTGAATTTGAGTTCTTGAAATTTGTTCTGAGTAAGAGGCAAATGTTAGAGGTGAAGGTGTACTGAGAATCAGAAAGGAGACCCCATCTAGCCAGCAGGGACTTGCAGACCTAGACCGCAGAGCAATTCATAAATGTCTTTAAAAATGCTGCTGGAATTTGTGACAACCCTGAGCAGAGAACTAGACTGTAGGAGACCTCTTTTTGAAGGAATTCTATTTTTATAAGATGCACATCCATAGTTACATTTCACTTAGTCATACTTAGAAAAGGAAGTCTGTCTATGATTCTTCAGCATGTACCTGAAATTTCACAGGAAACATGCTGAGTTCTTTTAAGTACTGTTGAAAATGCTAGCCAAAAATATGCAAGGAGGTACTTCCAGATTCAGAACAAAGGAATCCACAGTGTGCTCTGAGACACCCTTCGGAGACAGCGTGTGGAGGTACAGTGGGGAAAAAGGGAGGGAAAAACAACCCCAGCCTGGAGCTTTGGCACTGTGATGTTCGTGAAGTGTCAAAGGGCCTTGACTCCTGATCTTAGGTGACACTGGCTGCATCCCCTGTTAGAAATCGTTTTAAAGAACAAACAGTACAACTGCCATGAAACTGTAGAACTGTCTTCAAGAATATCAATAATGTAAAACAACAACAGACCAGGCTGGATATCAGGAGAGCTGAGATGCTCTTTATAGGAGTTACATTTTTATGTGTGTGTAGATGTATATAACATGGAAACAATCTCAACTAATATATTATCATAAAGTAAGATGGCAGTGTTCTAGTGTGATGGCAGTGTTTCAATTATTGATAATGCTCATTTTTACTCTCAAAGGGATTCTGTTTGAATGGCAACTTATCCAGTATTCTATTTCTATGGTCTACAAGGCTTAGGCTGTTTGGCCTCAAAATGCCTGCTAAGTTCGGTTCTAATTCTTCTTTGTGCTGCAGTCCTGCTGCTGGTCTTGTCTTAGACTCTTGCTTATGAGACTCTCTTCAGACAGCATGTGATTTGCGGGGGAGAGAGTGATATTGTGCGTTGTCTTATGGGGTAATGGCTAACTTGAGAACAAAAGAATGAGCTGGAGGGAATTGATTATTTTTTTCGTTACATTTAAGTCCCTTGGAGAGAAGATAGTGCAGAATTTGAAACTTCAGCAGAAGACAAGTTATGCAAGTTTCCTGATTACAGAGATAAAAGTAAGTGCTGTATCCCCGAGGATCAACGTGTATAGCTCTTTTGATGAGATTACATTCAAGACCAGTTACGCCAGGCCTCTGCAATCAAGTTGAAAGAGAGAGAAGGAAAGGAAGAAAATAATCTAGAGCAACAGGAGCTTGGGAAACTGACTTACCAAAGTGGCTGGTACAATAAGAACAGGATGGTCAATTGTGTAGGACACATGGAGTGGAGGACTTCAGACCTACATCAAGTTTCCCAGAATACAGGAAACAATCAGAGGCATTGAGAAAGCATACAGTTTACAAGGCAGGCTCATGGTGCACAGCATTCTGTAATGCTCCTTGCATTAACTCACAGTGCACAGAATTTGGCCCACAGGAGAAGGAGGCTAGCAGAGCTACAACCTGGGCTCTGGGTGAATTTTCATTCCTTAAGGAGGATGAGCTTTGCCAGGAGGAGCTGTTCCCCGGGCTGGACTGGAGTGGTGAGAAATCATCTAGAATCTTGAGTCCCTAGGAGAGACCTGATCACTAGAATTCACCATCGTGGGCAACAAGATCTAACTGCATGGCCTGTTAAATACAAAAATGCAAGGCTTCTGATGTACTAAGTGCCCAGTCTGGAAAACATCAAGGTCCACAGATAGAATGGAAACATAAATCCTACTGCGAGGGGAGAAATGGAAAGAAGTGAAAGAAAGGAGGTCACAGCTGCCAGTGACGAGCAGGGGGAAGAGGGAACAGAGCCCAGGAAACCCTAAGCTAAGGACAAGTGTGCAGCAAAGACAGCCGTCACCATAAGGCTTCCCAACGTGTTGAAATCAAGCAATTGACGAACTGCTGTAGGTTGTATATTCTCTTGCTTTATCACTGAAATGAAAAATTCTTTCCTATAAATGCAAAACATAAAACTGCACTCTTTTTCCCAGTACGACATGTCATAAGCATTTTTAAGCACAAAATTAGGAGATAGGATAAAATAAACAGTGTTTTTGAACAGATGTTTTGTGCTGCTCTGCCTGGGAACAGCTGATATATATGAGGGTCTAATCTTAAACTCGGTTCAAGAATAATATTATGGTTGGATGAAATACTTTGATGATTTACACCTAACATTGCCCTCAACTCTGACGAAAAGCCAAGTTTTAGTAACAAAAAGAAACCCAGTGTAATTTCCTGGTTCTGAGCAGCTTTGCAACGCTCACAGGGAAATGAATCCCACAGCCAAGCGAGAGTTCCCATCTTGTCGTCAGATGTTGCGGGTTGCTGCACTCCAGTTCTGACTCTTAAAATCTGCAGTTTCCCATGTTTATTGCTAGTCCATTTATGATAAGTACCCGAGTTAAGAGAATGAATCATGTACCTCTCTTCATAAATCTTGTTTCATTTGCAGTAATGCTCAGAAGTTGAGCAAGCCACAGTTTGAAAATGTTAAACAACTCAGTTTTTTTTACGAGTTCTCTCAATTCGTTCTGTGGGACGCTTTGCTGTAGTCTCCTGAAAAACTGCACGTCCTTGACCGGACTTTCCCTGCAGGGCTCCTCTTCGGCTCTCTCTCAATGCTTTCTCTGAGGACAGGACTCACTCTCCGGGAGTTTCTGCAGCCACCGCTGCATTCCATTTCTACATCCAACTCAGATGCGCAAAGTTACTGAATGGATTTTGGTGGGAAAAATCTGAATGCTGTATTCAGATTGGGCTACTCAAGTAGCCAGCATTGATTTTAGTTAATAAGCAAAGAAGAAATGAGAAAATAAAACTTTTACATTTAAAACAACATAAAATCTAATGCTGCTGGGCGTGGTGGTGCGTTCCTGGAATCCCAGCACTTGGGAGGCTGAGGCAAGAGAACCACTGAGAGTTCAAGGTCAGCCTGTACTGCATAGCCAGACCCTGTCTCAAAACAAAAACAAAAACACCGCATGCCAAGCTTGCTTTTGTTCTAGTCACTGGATTAACTATAATATTACATCTGGCTTCCATAATGTGAAAAATTCAGAATTAAATGTATTATCTATCAGCTTTACTTTCAAATGAATTAAATATAAGATTATCCCTGTTTGAAAATAGTGATATTTATCTTAAGTTTTTTACTAAGTAATATGCACTTAAGGAAAATACTTTTTAGATGGAGATATATTCCTAAAGTTTAATTGGCTCTAGAATAGGATGAATTTGGCCCTTCCCTCAAGAAATTTTTAAATGCAGTTTGATGAGAGAGTGCAAGGGAGGTAAGTCAACGGGAGAAAAAAAGGAAAAGAACCTGGTGGGACAGATTGGAAGAGCCAAATACAAGGCAGATTTCAGCACCCAAATAATGTGATGGTGCTGGCTTGTGTGGTTCCACCTCATGAGAAATGAGTTTACAACCAACGTGTGTTCCATTGGTGTTCGCGCAGTTTTTCTGTCATCTGGTTATGCAAGCATCAAGGAGGCTTTGAAAGCATGGTAGCACCCACTGGTCAAGTATTTATTTCCTTGTAGTCATGTTTTCCTGTAATCACTGAGTTGCATTTAAAAAAATTTTTTTTTTTCTTAACAGAATCTAGGAAAAAACAAATAAATTGATTAACTTGTCATCTTTGTCAACCTAAGGTAATTTTACTATGTTGTTTTTTAATGAATTTTGAGGTAAATTTAGTGCTTCAGGCATTATATTGCTTTTTAGGTCATTATCTTATTCTTAGAGCTCCTCTTGGTTGTAATGAAGATCAAGTTTTATTTTTTAAAAATTTTTTGTAGTTTTTTTTTTGTTTGTTTTGCTTTGTAATGCAGGCTGGCCTTGAACTCACTATGAAGCACAGGGGCCCTCAAACTTGCAACAGTCCTCCTGCCTCGGCCTCCCGAGTCCTGGTAGTACAAGTGTTGGCCACCACTCTTGGCTTGACCATCAGTTCTGAGTAAGGGCTCCAACTGACTGAATAGAGACTCACCTACATTCAGAAGAGCAATTTGCTTTTCTTGGTTCATGGCTTAAAATATTAATCTCATCTAGGAATACCATCACAGATAGACCTGGAGTATTGTTTGACCAAATGTCTGGGCACCATGTTGACTTATAGTCAAGTCAGCATATAAGATTAGCCAGTACACCAAGCAAAGTCATACATTTATTATCTCTGGGTAAACCAGACCTTTGTTACTCATTTATCTTCCTGTCCATCCTTTCTTACTTAAGCCTTTTGACATGGTCTTCCCATTTTTTCTTGGTTCTTCTAGCCCTGTGTGCTTTCCTTCCATATTATCGTGATTCCCTTCCATATTATTATTCTCCATAGTACAGTGATTTGGGATTTCTGAATCAGTTTGAGCAGCTACTTCTGGGCTGTGCACATCATCTTTAATGCCAGTCCAAATTATATTTACTTTTCAAGGCCAACCTTCATTAAGACTCACCTCCCTTTCAGTGAACTCTTTCTGTGATTATTTAGATTATCAGTCACATCTCAATTTTCCTAGCATTTATAGTCTTCCCACTGTAGTGCTCAATCATATCTTTCTATTGCATTATGTGTTCATCTTCTTTTGGCTTTGCACCTCTTAAATAAAATGTCTAGACAGTATACCTAATAGTACACTTCAATAATTTTATTAAGCATTGACTAACTGGTAAAGTTTTGTTTTTTACTTTTCAGTATTATAAAATATCTCAGACTGTTCTAAAGATATTTTCAGACATTTGGACTGCAATAGTTGTGTTTTTTAAGACCATTTAGCATTCTGCTCCCAGAATATAATATTAGAGCGGGAAATGACCTACAGTATCTGTGTATATAGCTCATGAGTCATGAAAGGCAAGGCATAATGTCCCAGTGGAGAGAGAGCAAGACTAAATACTCACATCTGGGATTTAGCTAGTAAATGAAAGAAAGAAGGAAGGTGGGAAAACCAAATGTGCACCTTTATACACCTTGCCTTCCCTCCATGTTGTCCGGGTGAAGCAGTTTAGCATATAACATACATATATCCTAACCAAATGCACACACTTGAAGAATTCATCCTATTTTTATACTCTAAAATGTTTCTAAATAAGTAGCTTATGACATGAATCATAAATATAAGCAGTTAAGAAAAAGAAGATTATGCGATCTTAATACACACATAAATAATCGGATCAAACTTGTGGGCCAAAGTAGAAGATTTCTCATTTAAAGGGAGGGAGTTAATTAGCAAATAAGCTGTGAGTTATTGAGGTAATCGCTGCATTATGAAAACCACCTTTCCTGATGGGTTTGCTTAATATAGTACTAAGAAGAGTGTTAGTCCCAGCAGTAACCTCTAAACAAAACCCACATACAGTATATAACTTTCCTATCCCTGTTAAAAGTGTATGGCTATGGTTTTCTTTCTCTTACATTTTAAGCATGTGTGTGTTTTAATTTTGATTACAGTTTTGGTTTCCAGTATCATGATTAATTCTCTAGTTAGATAACTAAGGAAGTATTGTGCTTTGGCATCTTTTAAAATTTATATGTGAGCCTCTGTAATTAAGGAAGTAGAGTATTTACCGAGTAGATTTTTCACTCCGTCTAAATGAAGCCGCAACATAAATTATGTTGATAAACACTATGTTTGCCACATAAATGTTCTATAATCTCCCCGTGCGATTAAGCTGTGTATGTGTGAGTTGCTTAGAACACATCTGCACTTCCTAACCGTCAACAGGAGGAGCTCAGTTTAGGATTGAGTAAATTAACATTTAGCTGGGAGGAAGTGGAGGGACTTGTTTTCAATGATAAGAAGCTCTTCAAATTCATCCTGAAAGCCATCTTTGGTAAATACTTCAAAGTAGGGATTGTTTCTGTCGTCCTTGCAATAGACCTGGGCTTTTTCCATGTAGTATTGATAGTCAGTTGAGTTAATTTTATTACTCCAAACTAGCAAAGAAGTTATTTTACAGTCCTTGACATCTATAAAATGTAGGGATTCCTTCTTATAGTCGCCTGATTCCTGTAAGATTTGAGTATCATTGAGAAGGCAACAGTTAGATCATCCTATAGCACAGTATTTTTTAATTTCTTAATCAATTTGATGAGCTTTTCTCAATCTGCATGGAAAGAAACATGGATTCACCATTCCATCTCTAACAGTTTGTATTTATTGTGTAGAATATCTGCATAGAAGTTATTAGTTATATCTTTCTTCATAAGAGAAATAGGTCCGACTCCTCTGACGCTAAGGAAGATCATTGTAAAATGTTATGATTTTTCTACCACTGGTTACCATAAGACCTTAGACTTCATCTAATAACACAGTATTCCACATTCTAAACTAGAGCAAATATTAGCGATTTATTACCTACCATTTATCATTTGTTTTCCAAATGAAAACATTTAGTTCTTCTCTCTATGGAATGTCCCTTTAATCTATTACTAAACCTTCCCTAATTCTTTAATCCTGACTCTATGCAAATTAACACACTTCCAAAAACACTTGGAGATTAAACTCCAACATCCGATGATGTCCAGCAAATTCCAGTTACTCATCCTTTAGCATCTTAATCTCCCATTCTCTCATATCACAGTTTTTGCTAAAGCATTCTTTGTGCCATTGTTTCTTCCATTCGTTAACATTTATTGAGCAGGAGTTGCATGCACATTTTCATAACGTGAAGAGGAACCGAATTGGGTAGAGCTGAGTGTTTTACTTAGTTTTCATGAATAAAATGAGATGGAGTAATTTTTAAGATAAGTGCCAGTGCCCACCTATAATTTTTTAAAGATGAAATAGATCTCCTCTCTCTTTCTCTGAAAGTATAGTTTCTTTTTTTTCTCTTTTTTTAGTAGTGGGTATGGAGCCTAGGGTTGTCACATTCAGCTATATCTCTAGCTCTTTTGTTTTTTCTTCATTTTAGAATTTTGAGACAAAGTCTTTCTAAGTTGCCCAGGCTAGACCCCTTATTGTTCTTCAATTACTGTCTTCTTACACTCATTATTACCTGCACTAATGTTGTCTGTTATATTTTCACTTTAACCCCATTTTCCTCATACATTCACACATAAACATTCCCACTCAGAAAAATTCTCTTTAAGACTATAAAAGACCATTTGACAGATGCAACAATGCGTTCCCAGCCAAGTACGCTGTACACCTCTGAGGAGAAGCTGCACCTACTGACTTTGCATTTTCCTGCTGACTTCTTGAACTCCCTGAAACTGTGTTTGTGTCCTACTAATTCATGGGTACTATTTTTAAAAGACTGTTAAATTTGTTCTAAGTTATGCGTTCCCGTTACAGACATCATCCAACATGATCCAAACAGAGTTTAGATTCCTTTGCCCAAGTGGTTTTTGTTCCTGCGTTTGACCTGACAAATCCTCTTCTCACTGTGTCCCTGAAGTCTTCCCTTTTCTTTCATTCGGACATTCAAGTGCCTTTTTTGTTAAACCAGCTCTATTTCAAGTGAAAATATTTAAGAATTTGTCTGCTGGTCAGAACATGATGGTTATTGTACTGATTAAGTCACTCACCATCTGCTCTCCGAACTATTACAATAATTCTTTGAAGTGTCTTGTTCATTTTTATATTGCGACAAAAGTTATCTTCCTTGAACGCAATTGTCACCATGTTGCTTATTTAATTAAAACTTTCTAGAGCTTCTCATTCAGTTAAAAATGTGATTAGGATTTCTTAGCAGAGCATTAAAGGGCCTCTGTAGTTCATGTGACACTACTTACCCCCTCCTCCATACGTTCTAGCTCCTCAGTTTATCATAATTTCTGTGCCATGAGCCGTCAGGTCCTACGAAGCCTCTTGCTTCCATTTATGCTATTGACCCATATTTTTTCCCTGTAGAACTCCTATTTTCTTCCAAATTCAAATAAAATGCTTCTTTCTCATAAAGCCGTTCTTTTTGTACTACTTAACAATGACCACTCATTGACTTGATACCTTTATGTTAATATTTTAAGATATTTCATTCATTACTTTCTGCTTGAACTGACTACTGTGTTTGTGTATCTTTTGCTCTACTGCCATATCAGTTATTTGAAGAAAGGGACTGAACTTCAGCATTTTCTCCAGATTTACCGTGAACAGGCTTGTCTTAATAAATGTTTGCTGGTGGGTTCCTGTTAATTGAAATACTTTTCTGAAGTATCATATCTTCAATATATATTAAACATTTTGGCTAGCAGTGTTTTTAGGAACACCTTCCCTATGGAATAAAAAGCTGTACAAATGATCTTGACTTTTGTAAAAAGCATCTCTGAAGAGTAGACCAATGTGTAGTGCTCACTTTACTATAAATAGGGCAATAGCAGCTCATGGTGTGATTTCTGAACTAGTTCCTCAGGTTCATAATTAGTCTTTGTGCAAAGCAACAATTTCAGCAAAAAAAATATGGAATACAGAACAAAAAAATTTTATACCCTGAAAAGTAATACTTAATGATTAGTAAAATTTCTAAATTATGGTATTTAGGAGAGATTAAAAATTACTGTAGATCCACATTGAATAAAGGAGATCATTATCATGCACTGTCTTTATGTAACACATAAAAAAATGCTTTTTGTAGCAGATTCTGGGAATGGGCCCTGGGAATTTCCCCACCCAATGAGAATCAAAGGTGGAACAGCATAAACAAGCACAAAAGAAGTCAATCCTTTTTTACCAATTTCCCCTAGTTATATTTCCAGATACGCAGACTCATTTATATAATTGCATCTGGCTAAAATCTTACTCGAGATCACTTTGGAGCTCAAGTCCAATGTCTTCCAGGGACTGTCTTATCACTTAAACAGTGAAGGAAGAGATACTGGGTGACCCGGTACCTGGGAACTCCTCCACATCCTTGAGCTCAGAATCTCAGAGCTTTTGGCTTAGCATCCCTGCCTGAGTGAAGCTGTGGTTCTCGAAGAGATGGGGTCATTGTTATTTTCCTTCCAGTCTCCAGGGCAAAATACATCATGTGACCAGGAACATGCATAATGCCAAAAACCATCTGGAAAAGACCCACTGTTGTCCAAGAGTCACATTGAAATGTGAATCATTGAAACTGCTGACCACTACAACAGCACGACAACCTTTTCACTCTCAGCCAGATGATGGTCAAATAAAAGGACCCAAAGTGAAGGCATTTAGAAGAATTCAACTTGCTAAAAGTGACATTTATTTTCTTCTGACTTACCATGGCCCACATGATGCTATTCTAACTGACCTATTTAGAAACATTTAAGAGTAATATAACAAGCAGTTGGTGGAGGATTGGCAATTTCCTTAAGCTGGTTCATGCGTCACTCTGCTTTTGTTTGTCCAGCTGCCAGTATAAATTATGATCTGTTGAAGTGGATCTTGCTTGGCATCCTCTGAACTTGGCCTGAACATTTGGAACGTCGCACGTATCTCTTTCTGAACAAGTGCATCATTCCATGGACAAATGTAGCTCAGATGATGCACATGTATTCTGCAAGGCAATGACAACGGGTGGGAAAGTGAAGCAAGGAAAGACCAAAGGACGTCTGAGTCTGTACTGTTCTAAATGTTACTCGGTGTGCGGGGACAGTGTGACATGGAGACCTCCGGGAGGGGACAGTGTGACATGGAGACCTCCGGGATGTGTCTAGCCATCCGGGATTCCACAGCTGTTAGTACTGAGTCCTTTTATTTCCCGTTACTGCCTGGAGAGCCTGCACATCCCTGTTCATCTTTGTTCACCTTTGCCAACGTCTGGCACGTGCCCCGTGTTAGTTTGACCACCTCAGGCCAAGGCTGACAATGGCATTCATGGAAGTTGCTAAAGAAGGCATTTCTTAATTGTAGCGGTCATTGTCTTTGAATCTTCCTTCCATCTTTCATTGCACTAAATTCACAGTTTCAAAAGCAACAGTTACTCTGTGACTACCTTTCTAAGTATATTTTTTAAATGAGAACAATTTTAAGAACATATTTTTCTTTTGTTTCATCAAGTATCTGGAGGGTCTTATTTCTCCCTCCTCTTATTCCACCATCTCCCCATTACCACCGCTTCTTTCCTCTTCTCAGAGTTCTTGGGCACAATCATAAATGCTTTAAATCTCTGTGTGGGCTTGTGTTTTTGTGTGTTGTGTTAACTGTGTGGTAAATGCTTTCAGTGGGATACATCTTCGAATTTTGACCTGTGAGGTAGATAGCTAACCTGTTATGTAGATAGCTAACATCTTCGAATTCTGACCGGTGAGGTAGATAGCAAACACCCTTTTAAAGAGAGAAAAAATATTTACCTTAAGAAAAATGGGTTGTTTGCCAACAACCTTGGAGCTGGTAGGCCATGGAACCTGAGGCATACAGATTACGGCTGGGGTTCCCAGAGGATGTGCTCCCAGCTGCCCTCTACGATAGCCCTTACCACCCCAACACAGGGCAACCAGGCAGATGTGTAGCCAGTCCTCTAACAAACCTGGGGCCTTTTAGAGCTAAGAATAAAGTAAAAGGAACACTTACAATATGCCTTGTGGCTTAATGGCTACCACTTTCTGCAAAAGAAAGTAGGTTGTTTCATGTGAAGAGGGTTTTCAGCTCTTGAGTACCACCTGCTACTTTTCAGATCCTTGAAAAATTGGCCTGAAGACGTGGCCCACAGCCAAAAGTACAAGCTCAGGGCGGTGACAGGACTGTTCTGCTGATGTCACACTGGAGTGGGAATATGTACACATCCAAAAGTTTTTTAAAAAGCCCTGCCTAATAAACAATTGACAATTATAAGAAAAGTGTGTAATGCGGGAAGACTTCCCCACCACAGTCTTAGGAAACTGTTCTCTTCTGCTTTAATTAATTGGAGATGGCGACTGCACACTGCCATTTGTGCAGGATGACTTGACTTCATGCATTAAAGAAACAGACACTTTTTAAAAGGGGATCTTTCATTTAAATTAAGGGCTGAGCTGCGGCTCAATGAGAGAATGCTTGCCTCACATACCTGAGGTCCAGAGTTTGTTCTCCAGCACCACAAATTAGAAATAATTTGTAAAGTAATTGTAAAAGTCTGTAAACATAAATGTACTCTTTTTTTTTTTTTTTTGGTTTTTCTCTGGTACGGAGAATCGAACTCACAACCTTGCGTTTGCCAGGCAGGTGCTTTGCCACTGAGCTAAATCCCCAGCCCAAATGTACTAATTAGAAACAAATGCAAGAATTGCAAATAAATGTAATTGTCAAAAGTTATAAATAATTCTAAAATAAATTGGATTTCTTTTTTTTGTTGTTGTTTTTTCTGGTACCGAGAATTGAACTCACGACCTTGCACTTGCCAGGCAGGCGCTGTGCTGCTGAGCTAAATCCCCAGCCCCTAAATCGGATTTCTGTTAATCATAACTCAAGCTTTTTGATGAATTTTCTCCCTTTCATATTACAATTATTACTTTTCGCTAAGCTACATGCTGTTTACATTTAGGTGTCTAAATAACCAAAAAAATTATTGCATTCATATTACATGCCAACTGCTTTTCTAGAGACCATCAGGCCTTAGAGGATTATAGTCTTTGTCCACAAAGAACACATGTTTATGTGAAAATTAAAGGATGAATCCACAAAAAAACAGAGAAAAATTAAAGCATTTAACCAAATATACAATTAAACAGAATTTGTAGGATAAAGCAGGGAAATAAAATGTAAATATTGGTTCCTACTTCTTCCACTTGCTCCTGAAAGGATTTGAGAAGAAAAACTTGAGTCTCTATAGAGTAATCTACACAGGGAAGGGAGTTTATAACACCTGGGAGACCTCCTGAGCAAAGCCCAGCGGCCAGGAGGAGGCCTGGCATCATCTCGAACTGAAACAAGTGACCTGGCTGGCTAACCTGCTGGCAATGGGAAATAGAAACAGATGGCATTATAGAGAAAGTAGGTTTTTCATGGAGTAGGAGTCTTTTGAAACTTCAAGCAGAGAAATAACAAGATGTAAGAGAGTTTAAGAACTTCTAGTAACAATGGGCTGGTTATACAGATATTAAGGAAAACTGAAGTCAAACAGTTCATTATGATTTTATTTCAGCATTCCATGCGATCAAGTATGTTTTAAAATGAGGTGATCAAGGTTCAGATGGTGAGGGATAAATACGTATGCAGCTATTCTAAAGTAGAATTGGAAGGGGCTCGCTATACTCTTTGTTTGGATCGAACGGGAGACGAATGCTGACACTAATAGAAACACAGAGGTTGTATTCTGATATTGTTGTTTTAGAAGCTTATTTTATTAGAAGTTCATTAAAAGGTGGTGTGGAACATGCAGTTGGGACTTGAGTGAGAGGTTTAGGAATGAAGAACTCTAGATGGGTTTCTTTGAGCGGTGCTGATGAAAGATAAGGGACCAAAGGTCTGAGGTTTAAAGCATATCCCAAATCGTAACGTAACGTAAGACAAAATTATAATGTGATGTAACGACTCGGACTGAAGTGCGAGGAAACAATATTTAAAAATTGTCCTGAAAATAAGAGAATATGTACAAAATTTGATTTAGAGAAAAAGTTTTAAAAAGTAGAAGAAAAATACTGAAAATCCTGGAGAGGGAAGGCGTAGCTGTGGAAAGGGTATGCATCTAGCTTCCATAATTAGCTCTGCCATAAATGCAAAAATCAAGGGTGCAAGTTTAAAGATCTAGCTTTAAGAGAAGTGACAATACTTCCTCTAAGAGTAGGGGGATGGAGAGAGTAAATTACATGATGGACACACGCGTGCACACACACACACACACACACACACACACACACACTGTGTGTGTTGAGATAGAAATAAAGGTCAATTCATTCACTTATGCATTCATTTGGCCCATGTTCATTATTATATCGAGTAGTGTTTCAGGTCAGTGAGACTTCAGAGATGGCAAGAAGTAGTCTTTATCCTACCTGATTACTTAATGAAGGAGATAAACACGAAATTAACCTGTAGGTATAACTATACAACTAGCTACCTACTCCTCCAAGGCAGTCATTCTCATAGCTCCCAGATCTATAGTATCTGGGAATAAATTTATAACCTGAGAACAAATTTATAAAGGTAAATTCCTGATTCCATTCCAGTGCTGCTAAGTCAGAAATGCAGGACTGACAATCTATTAATGATTCCTCCAGGTGACTCTGAAAAATGCTAAAGTGTGAAAAACTCTGGTCTAAGAGAAGCAGGGGGGAAGGCCAGCTGCGAAGGAGTGGAGTAGGAATTGAGAGCCCGTAACAGCAGGTTATCCAAGCTTTCAAGGTGTACACAGGCAGAATCAGCTTATGATATCAGCACGCTGACGATAAAAGAAGTTAAAAGTTGTTTTTTGGTCTTATAAATGCATTTTAATGGCCTTTTGCACAAATTTGCCTTTGACTTGTTGCCTATTTTACAAGGGACTCTTTGCTTTTAATTACTGTTTGCTGTGCATAACAATTACGTTCATTTGGGTGTTCCACTGTAGGTAGGGGAAGAGTAAGTGGTTAGTAGAGTCTTGATATTCTTTAAAACACAAATTTTAAGCAGTCACCCTATATTCACAGAATATCAGCCCAAAGGAATGACGTCTTTAAGATATTGTCAAGACTTTTATTTTCTAGCGTATCACACTCCATAACTCAAGATATTATAGTTACTTATGCTCATACAACCTTTAAATTCAGATAAGATAGGGTGAAACATAATGTGTAGAGCCATAGTTCCAAGAATCCCAGCATCGTGTCTTCTCCCTCAGTCATTCCTTCGTCTGCTTCCCTTGCTTGTTTTTTGTTTACTTCGTAGCTCTTCTCATTTTTGAAGGACAGTGCCTTGCCCTGAATGCGTCTTCCTTCTATACTATCACTACTTTAAATGTCTAGTACAATTTCAAGAACTGTACTAGCGTTTCGATTTTCAATAGTATCAATATCTATTTATAGTTTTCCAAGAATAGTTTTGAAAGTCCAGCGCTCTTTGTTGTAACCACAGCCTAGTAAACGTCATGGGGTTTAGTCTTTGTTTTCTCTGCCAAATGCATACACTTTCATCTAACCACTCGCATATAGCTAGCAACTAGGGCGTCGATGCGATCGTGTGTTCTGATTTTGCTGTCTTTGCCCTCGTTTCCTCCAGTTTCCACCTCCTATCCGCGTAGACTTCAGTTGCGCACCTGCTTCTCTCCGTGGCCTCGGATGTATTGACTTATTTATTCACACTGACTGATTCACTGGTGTTGATTAGTTTTTGGACAGAACTTCACTTGCAGTATGTTCTGGGTCCTTGCCTCATCCGTCCCAGTGTAATAAATCCTGACCGCGACCCAATTCCCACTGCAGTGTCTCTAGCTCTACAACTTGACATTTCCAATTGGATATCATGTCACACTCACCACATGCAAATTAAGCTCCTCATTTTATTGCTCAAACGTATTTCTTTGCAAATTCTTGATCCAAAATATTGTTTGAAGACTTTAGGCTTAGAACTTCTGAGACAAGTAAACCTTATTATTGACATACTTATTAAATCCTATTCCTGGATGCAAGTCATCATTGTTCCACAAAAGTACTCTTTTATTTTTGTCTCCGTGTTTGATTTCTATTTCTCTTATGTGATAGGCTCTGTTTTCACCTCTATCAATTATTCTCAGCATCGTTCAGATTGATTTTAAATCTTACATCCTGAGAAGAAATTCCCAGCTAATTCAGTATTCATAGATTTTCTTTCCCTTTAAATTTTACAGATTACTTTTTTGTACTACTTATTATGGAAATATATCTAGCAATGAGTTCTTTTCTATAATGTTAATAGTTCACTATATTTGTATTATTTCCACAGCTGATAGACTTGTGATTATTACTACTGTTATATCCTTGGTCCTCAACAGAGGGCTGAAAATCAACGGTCTAATATTTGCTTGATAATGATGATTTATTTGTGTAAAACTCACCGTGTTCCATATTGGTGGTATATTACAGCAACTAGGAAGTCAGGCTTTGCTCTCAGATAGATGTAGCTCAAGCATGTCTCAGCTTTGTGAACGTAAGTAAACTGCATACTCTCACTAAGCCTCAGTTTTGTTAAATAGTAAAATGAGGATGTATGGAAACTTTCTCATATATTCTGGAATATTGTGAGATGAAATTTCATATTAGAAGAGTTCATATCATAAGAAGTCTAAATATGCCATGGCAACTATTATTTTTATAATTATTTGTTATCCTTAAAGTACATGGAGTAATATACACAAAGAAAAAGCAATAGGTTGAAATCATAACCATTGCAATACCAATAGATCAAAAGCCTGATGAGTGTAAAATTATGGAACCCTTGAGTCAATAGTAGACACTAAAGTTGGCTGTAAGATTTTTTTTTACTGATGTAGAAAAGGAAATTACCAAGTTTACAATTCTTATAAGAGAAAAGTTACAAACTGTAGGAGACACATCTTCTGCAGGAGAAACAAAACTTTTCGTATTTTCTACAGAAAATAAATTCATGCTGAGACATCTGTTGGAAACACTGAATGCTTGACGGCACCCTCATCAATATCTCTTGACTCACTGCGAGACAGAACTTTTCCCCCTTCAGATAGCATGCTACAAGTTAGGCACCATACCAGTGTCTAAGTCAGTGAGAGTCATTTTGAAAAAAGACTCAAACAAATGTGATTCAAAAGTGGGACCCTGTGTTGGTTTGGCTTCATTCGGAGATTACCTCTAAACAGTTTCGATATGGCCTTTTGAAAGTTTATGCATCATAAATTCAAGATTGCCTCAAAAACCTTTTAGCTCTAATTTTCCCCTATAATCTATTACGTAGTCAAGGAGGATTTGAGAACAAACATAAACTAAAATTTTCCAAAGGATGGAATCTCAGATTCTCACAGGTTGACTCAATTTTTGGGGGCAAATACTC
This sequence comes from Chinchilla lanigera, assembly GCF_000276665.1. Lineage (NCBI taxonomy): Eukaryota > Metazoa > Chordata > Mammalia > Rodentia > Chinchillidae > Chinchilla > Chinchilla lanigera. Next base: position 5,682,810 of record NW_004955444.1, on the reverse strand, counting down.
AGTCCTTCAAGGTATCACCTCCATCCTCCTACCCAACGTGGAGTTTGAGGGTAAATTCTCCATATCCTCTCTTTGGGGCTACAGTGGTAGACAGGCTTTGTGAGACTATGATGGATAGGAAGAATAATAATCATTTCAGTTTTTTGTTTTCAAAATGTTAACTAATTATGTATAATTCTACTTAGCAAATTTTTTCAGATATTATTCAGATTACCAAATAGTCAGATGTTACTATCAAATACCTACAGAATGGCACTTTTCCATGAGATTTTAATGCTTCTCTCAGTACCCTTCACAAGAGCCACTTGATTGTACACTTTAAGCATGGTATTTGTGATATAGAATTTGTCTGGTGGCATAAGGACCCTAACAACACCATCCCATGTGTTCACTTCTAAGTTTTTACTGGGCAGCTAAGGGGACTTTCCCACAAGGTCTTTCCAGACTTTCTTCATGGTGAAAGGACTGGAGAGAATTGATGACTCTGGCCCGAGCGCAGATGGCTTTTGGAAAGCCCAAGTTTATTCTGGCTGTGAGTCCAGGTCCTAGATTAGCAAAAAAGTCTATGCTGTTATAGTGTTTGTTTATCAAATCTAACAAACATCTCTTGGTGGCTACTATAGGTACAGTCTGAAATGATTCCACAAATAAATGCATCAAAAATCTCTCGGTCTTCTTGACCACTGCATAGAGATCCTTTGGGATTTGCTTGATATATTCTTGGCACATAGAGAATAAATTTCCTACTCTTGCATCATGATTGTGCTGTTCTTTTCTAGCACTGACTTTATCCTAAATATAAACTAGAGTAGAAGTTTAGAGTTTTCTGACTCTATAGGGCAGCAGATGATTTCTGGATGCTTCTAATGTCCAAATTTTTTCCACTCATTATATAACCAAAAATTATACCCCACTTCCAACTCCGTGCTTTTTAAAGTGCTTCATCAAGAATTTGTAATGCTTTTAGTGAAGACCAACACAACTCTCCAATCAGCTATTTTATTGACAACAACATAAATGTAGTAGCAGTTTAAAGAGTTTCTTCATGTTTGTCCTTCTTCTGGGCTGGCAAAGTCTGTAGATTAAACAAGTCTGGTTCAGCTTTGTGGTTCTATTTGATTCACTAGACACTCTGGACTTTTATTACCTAAAGTTTATTACCTAAGATTTCTGAAGGATATCTGTGGAGACAAAGTATGTACCCATTGTAATGACTGATAGGAAAACTATGGAGTTACAGCTCTTTTCTCTTTCTCAAGGGTCATGAAGTATTTGTGCGCCAGCTGCTACAGACCTATTAAATCAAAATGGATTTTCTCCATTGAAATTGAAGATGAAAACATAGCCTCAAACTCAGTAGGACCAAGAAGCCAGACAGAAATTATATAGAAGGATTATTCTAGAAGTGAATTTGTTGAATTATTAAGATTAAAGGCTTCAGTGAGAAACTTCTGCAATAAAACCAAATACAGTGGGAGAGATAATAAACTTAAATGAGTTTTAGTTTTATCCACCTCTCCAGTTCTATCACTTATTTGTGTGCTAAGTAAATATACTTTAATGTGCACTGCTTAACATTTTTTTTGCTAGCTAATTATTTTAATTTTAATTAAATTGAAATTATATAATTTTAAAAGTTGTTCCATAAAGTTAAAGTAAAAACAGTAATTTCACGTTATTCAAGCCTCTGTACTTGCTTGCTCCCAAGAAATAACTTTTACCTCTCTCAGTCACTTCTTTTCAGTTCTTAACTTTATATTTTCAAGTAATTTACATATTCCTTGACCTTTTAAAATCTCATTTTCCAAAGATTTCCTGAGGTAGCCAGCCCAGAAGGTGGCCCTCCGTAATTCTGTTATGGACCCGTGGTCTTGTGTAATCCTCTGCCTGTAAGGCTTGTGTGGCTAACGGGATGTTGTGGAAACCCTGATGTGTGGCTTCCACTACTGGGCAATACAACATGCTGTAGCTGTAGTTTGCTTGCTGTGTGACCGTGCTCTCCGAGGGAAGCCAACTTCGCTGCTCTTTGGGACATCATGCAGCTCTATGGAGCAATCCATGGATCTACAATCCATTTAGCGAAGGACAAGACAACTCTTCATCTGGCTATTTTACAAGCTCAGCAGCTGTGTGAAGAGTATCTTCTGGCCAGTCAGTGGATAAGTCATCTTGGAGGCTACGGCTCCATCCAACATACACACTGGACTGCATGTTGACTACATCTTTATGAGAGACCCTGAAACAAAAGAGTTTTCTGAACTGCTTCTGAGGTCATGACACACAGAGGTCATGTAAGATAATATTTATTGTTTCCATCTCCAAGATGAGGATGATTTGTTATGTAGTAGTCAATAACTTACATAGTCTTATACTAGAAGGAGGGTATGCAGTTCTCCTTCAAGCCCCACTCCAATAAATAAACAAATTTACACTTCTTTTTTTCATCCTGCTTACAGAGCAATTTCATATCTTTAGGTTATGACACTATTTGTTGTTTGTGTCCTCGGTATTTATGTATAAAAATTCATAGAGCTACATAGCATTCTGTAATTACAGTTTCATTCCATGGCACCTTGTATGTACAATCTGAATGCGTTAAAAATGTCATGAAATCTGCCAATTGCTCCCTTTTTCCTTGGAAGCCCTGTATGAGACGTCATTGTGCTTCTGTTGCGCTCTGCACCAGCTGCTCTCTGTGCCGCTAGAAAGCTCTTGGCTCGAATGTTGTTTTCACCATCATCACGCTTTTTTGGGTAAAACAGTTTTATCTTCTCTTACATTAAATATGTCATTGAGCAATTGTTCTTTATTATTTTATGTTATGGGTTATTTATTTAGAATTAAGCTGTGTCAGGGACTTAAAAGGCTGCTTTGGAACTATGTTTTTCACAGCTATTTTCAATGAGAAAGCTCAGGATTGATCACATGCAGAATTGTCAGTGTTTTTTTAATGCTTTTCTAGTATGGAGCTACCACAAGTGTTTTTTCATGAGAGGGAAAACAAGTATGTAGAAATTAGAATAATTACACAAGTCTCATTATGTGATATTTACTTCCTAATCAACTTTAATAAGATAATAATGAGTTAAAAGACAGATATTTGAGTCCTACTTCACAGTGGTAGGTAACACAATACAATAAATAGGTGCTGGGGAGATAGCTCAGTGGTGCTAGCACCTGCGTAGCAAGCATAAGGTCTTGAGTTAGATTCCTGATACCAGAAAGAAGATGCACAATGCAATAAATTATATGGATAGATAATATTTCATATATATTTTATTTGTCTCAAATATTTTGAAAAATCCACATTTTAGTATTCATAATTATATATTATAGTATACATAAAACATGTACAGTTCTTTATTGTATACTTCATTTATAAAGCTTACTAAATAATAATATTTTAAATATTGGTATAACATGCCATATTATATTCTATAATTATATATTATGCATGGCATATAATATTAATTAGGAGCTCAAAATTTGAAACTATTTTTAAGTTTATTTTAATTTTCTGAATCTAATAAATTCAATATCATTACAAATGGAAGTATTTAATGCATTAGATATTAAAACATTTTATCATTCATTTTTCTGTTATAAGGAAATAAAAAAATTGTATTAATTTAACTTTTACTTGGCAATAATCTCCAGATTATAAGGTTACAAGAATAATTCAGATAATTCCCACACACCATTAACCCAGATATACCTATCATCACCTGTTTGCTTTATCATTTGCTTTATTTCTTTACCCACTTCATCTGAACAATTTCAGAATAAACTGACATATCCTGTTTTTTGTTTTGCAAAATGTCCACTTTGCATCAAATTACCTGCTAAGTCTCTATTTGATTGAGTAGTAATTATTAAACTAGAGAGGTAAAAGATATTAGGAAATCTGCTGGATCTGTAGATGTCCATGATCCTAGATGCTGTGAGACTTGTAATTAAATAAAAAAGTAATTTGCTAAAGGGAACTTAATACACCACGCATGTAGCATCATCTGCTTGCTAAACTCTTTTCACAAATGGCACGTGTAATTGTACTAATTACACCATTAGAAACAAGAAGGCTGCCATTTGCCCAGTGAATAAGCACACTGGCTTATAGTGAAGGAAGTAGAGAGTGAGTAGGGGTAATTAGACGGTGTTCTCCAGAGAAACAGAATCCGTAAGATGTAGACAGAAACATCTGTGGAGGGATTTATTAGAGGGATTGGTTTACTTGATTATGAAAGCTGAGATGTCCCCTGATAGGCTGGGTGACCATGGAAGTTGAGAATATGGTTCTATAAAAGTCTGAATAAGTTCTGGATAAGCCTGAAGAGCTGAGAACCAAGGGTCCATGGTACACCTCTCTGTCCAAAGCTGAAGGCCCCAAATCATGGGGTTGGGGAGGTGCTGCTGGTGTGATTCTTGGAGTCCCAAGGCTAGCCAACCTGCAGTTCTGATGTCCAAGGACAGAAGAAGAATCCCTACATTGTAGAGAGCAAGAATTCACCTTTCCTTTGTCTTTTTGTTCTATCTGGTCCCCCAGCCAATTAGATGGTGTCTGCCCACACTGAAGACAGAATGGCCCCTCTCAGCCACCAACTCACACACCAATCTCTTCTGAAAACAATCTCAGACCCACCGCAGCAGCCTAAGCATTCTGACCAGACCCCAGACCACATAGACTTCCCTATCAGTAAAATAACTGTCTCCGTCCCATTAAAGCACTGAGAATAATGAATGCAAAGATGGGAGGTAAGTAAATAAACGCCTTACCAGGCATCTAGTGTCCTTGACTCAGTCAGTTTGATTCCCAGCGTCAACCATTACCGAAGGCAACTACAGGAAATGTTCATAGATGAGACAAGAGACACACACATTACAATATCAGCTGCAAAGTGATTGCGCTAACCTGAGGAAAAGATACGAGGTTATCTTGAAGCAGTCACAGTAACGTGAAAGAAAAAGGAGTAGACTGATAAGATATTTCAGATAGAAAATGTCACATGCTTTCCCTGCAACAAAGCAAGAAAGAGTGAGGAACAGAGAGTGATTCGAGTCTCTGGGAGTGACAGAATAAAAGAATGGATTCTATTCACATGACATGCCCCAGTTTATAAACCCTTCCACATAAACTAAGTTCCGTTGTTTCCATGACCTTTGAAAATGAATAGATATTAAATAGAAAATAGAGTTTATACAGTGATTTGCTCACCAATGCTAAACGATTTCTTTGAGGAGATTATATGTGCATACCATTCTGAGTCTTTTTTTCTTTTATACAATAGACCCTGACTTATGTCTGCCACCTCAAAGATATTTATATATACCTATACTGTCTTATTTCTCCCTGTATCACCAGGTAACGGACTTATACCATAGCTTATTCAACAGAGTAGGCTGTGTCTCTGTGTTTCTGAAAATTGAGTCAGGGGATACATCTCAAACTTTCATGTGAGTAAGGATCATTTGAGGACTCTGACACAGTGAAGATTCTGATGCAGTGGGTCTTGAGTGGTACCTGAAATTTTGTATTCCTAACAGAAGATATTGGTACTGCTAGCTCATACCATACATTTTATTTGGAAAGACTGTAGTTACGACATCACATGCACATATGTACACACAAGTGCAAACACACAGAGACACACACACCCAAAGTATCTTGGCAAATGTGCCATTCTGAGACAGTAGCAGTGTCTCTGATTTCAATTTTTAAGTCCCATCCCCCATTTTCTCATAAGTTTCATGGTGCTGCCAACTATATACGGATTTCTGCTCAGTAATACAACTGCATCCCACTTCTGTCTTTGCTGGCAGGCAGTCCTCAAGATTTCAAAGCACATCAGTGGTCTTTCTCAAGAAGAGCTTTCATAAAGAACCACCTCATTGTTAGTTGTTCATTAATAGCTCTCGTACTGACAACTTGGACGCATGCCTCTTAATTTTGCAAGTATTTTAAAACTAAGATTCCAAAGCATTTCACAGACTTTTCTGGTAATAGTGTCTGCTTGGGAGCAGAACTCTTAACTCTCCTCCCACAGGTCTTTTCTCTTATAATTCCGTAGCCTTGTGGGTTTCCTTAATAGTCTGAAATTCCACAATATAATCCATATGTGTCGAAAGACATCTGAAATCATTGACCTGCCTCTGGGCTTTAGGATTAAGCAATTTTCAGATCTGCCTCTCTGAAACTGGGCTCAAAGAGGTGATCTCCTATGTAAGTCCTTCTTTTAAAATTCCTTCTTTTTCTTTCTCTTTCTCCATTCCTCCTTAGAGGAAATCCATTTATGGTTTGGACATGTTTCGCAAGGACCATATTTTCCTCCTGGTGGAAATCCCCCAACTAAATCTCCAAGAGGTAGACAATGTATCTTTTTGTACATGACAAAGGAGGCACTCTTGAATGCAATGTTGATTTTCATGAGGATCTAGAAGACAACTTAGCAACCCTTTAGGGAGAAAAGGTCATTCCTGGTGTTCAGTCATTGAAAGCCGTTCAGTTCTCTGCTGCTGGGCAGCTGTTTGAGATATGCAGAATGTATAGACTCACTTAGGCCAACAGTAATCTTTCAAAAAGTCCAGTGATCATAGAACAGGGAGTGTGTCATCATTCTTCATATATGTCATACATGAGATTCATTCAGCTACCATGAGTAGGTTTAGAAGGGCTGAGACCCTAGTTGGACAGCTCCAGTTAAAAATCTGCAGCTGTGAGCAACCAGGAGCATTCCCTTCAGCTGCTCTAATGTTTCATGCTATTCCTGCTCATCTCTTTCTTGCCTGTCAGTTTCACTGTGTTCAGTAATTCTTTGCTTAAAGCTTTCCGTGTGACAACTTGAGCTCTTCTAAAATGATTTCACTTTAGTTGGGAGCTTAATGTTCATCTAAATGTGGCAAAACCTGTGTTCTGAAACCTAATTTTGCTATCCAAGTGTGTGGTTCATCAATGTAGTTTGAACATCAGTGGAGTTTGGGTTTCAAACGCCTTACTGCCCTCTGAAGGAATCTGATTAAATCTGGTTCCCCGCAGAACACATACCTTTCCCCTCCATTTTCAAATGCACCCATGAAGAGTTTAAAAGTATGCTTTAGGCACCACGTAGTGCTGTGATTTCACTGAGCCTGAACACTAGGAAGCTGGTTCTCAGGCCGGTGTGTCGCAGGATCATCATTCCTGATGACTGTAAATCTGCATAGTGCTTCTGCTGAGATTGCAGAAGACAATCCCATTACTAAACAGAACAAGCCAATCTTTGCTATTTCTACATTGAGTACATAGCAGTTCCTCCAGGTCCTCTGCTGCACCTGACTGTCAGTGGTCCACATTTTGTTAATATTGCAACTTGTAACAGCGTTGAGGGTCTGTTCATTGATGTTACACTGGTATTTGCATGCTGAATTCTTACTTTGTGTTCTTACTTTGGCTTTTGCTTCAATAGCATTCTCCTAATAGGCGCTTCTCACAGGTGTTGGCTGCTCCTGCTGCTGTGAAATTCTTCATGGTCCCTGAGCTGTGCCCTCCAATACTCTGCCTAGAAAATTTAGCTATGTTCTGCTTTAACATTTCAACTATATGCTTCTAAACCTGAAACAGATGTTGTCTTGGCTGCCGTCACTCATTGTGAGCTTCCCGCTCCACGTTCACACAGGGCAGGTAAAGAGCAAGTAACTCACTGACCTCACTCTGGTAGAGGAAGGAAAACAAAAGGAAGGGAAGATGAAGTGAGAGAGAAAAAAACAAGTACATAAATTAGAGGCATAAAGCCACACAGAGACAGAGAGAGAGAGCAACCATTTGAACAGCTATTACCCTAATATCATATGCTATAGTCTGGCTATACCGATTTGCCTGGCATTCCTCTTGAATCATACTTGTGGCCACCCAGATGAACTATGTGAGCTGATCTCTTGATTTAATATCAGCTTGCTCTTTTCAGCTCCCATGTCATTTACTGTCCTTAAAAAATGTAGTGCTTATTACTCAGCCATCTGTGTTTTCAAGAACCCACGGTCTTTTTTCCCTTTCTTTCTTTCTTTTTTTTTTTTTTTGTCTTGTATGGGAACCAGACTAGAAAACATTAAATGAGAAAAATTAACCACTCAGAGACAAGGTGGAAACCCAGAAAAAAAAGGGATTTGTCTTTTATGGTTTGTACTTTGTAAGCTGTGGGTGTGACTCAATTTCCTCACCACCCACATGAAAAGGTTGCCACCCAATCACTGTTTTTTTTCTATCTAAAACCCCTCCCCTTTGTTTTTGGCTAAGAGACCCTAAGAAAGACAGCCCTTTCTGGACGCTGCATGCTGTGACATATAAAAGCTGTTAGCTGCTCCCGTAACCAGCAGCACTCAAACCTTGCAGGCTTTTGCCCTCTGGAGCTTGTACTAACACACACTCCTCTTACGAGAGTTCATGCTACAACTTAGCACAGAACTGTACATTTTTGGAAGAACAGTGTATTCATTTTGGCATTGTGCAGAGGTAAGCTATTTGGCTCAACCAGCTTATATTGCATGTATTGATTTAAAGTAGCTGACATTTTTTAAGAAGTGAGATTGGATTACTATACTTTTTTTGTATGTGTTCTATCAAGTTGTGTACATATATATATGCCTGGGAGACATTATCAGAAGATTCTCTGTTGTAACCTGCAGGGGATTTTTTTCTTCTTCATTCTCAAGGTGAACTTCAATTCTTAAAGATTTCCCACTGAAAATAAACTGACAGCAATGCACTTGCTAGTTTAGGTATTTGGGGCAACTGTTCACATTTATGTTAGGGCTAGTGGTCATGCTGTTTAGTTTTCTCTAGCTTTAGGAAGTTCCTCTTAGGGATCTGCCACATAAATCAGCAAAATGAATAGAGATTCTACTCTAAATTGTAAAACATTTGTTTGGATTTTTTTGCAGAAAGTCAAATCAAGTAATTCTCCCTAACGAATCTGTAGATTCAGACCCCGTGGCCCCGTCTGTTTTCAAAGACCCTAACTCTACCTTTCTGCTTTGAAGCAAAGTAAGCTCGGTGGCCTCTTCACTCCTCAAAATGATAGCAATCTCTGCCGTCAGCAGTGCGCTCCTGTTCTCCCTTCTCTGTGAAGCAAGTACTGTCGTCTTACTCAATTCCACTGACTCATCTCCGCCAACCAATAATTTCGCTGATATTGAAGCAACTCTAAACGCACCACTAGATTCAACGGATATTCCCAAAGCCAGGCGGAAGCGCTACATTTCGCAGAATGATATGATCGCCATTCTTGATTATCATAATCAAGTTCGGGGCAAAGTATTCCCACCGGCAGCAAATATGGAATATATGGTAAGAGGAATACTTTTTTTTTTGAGTTCTGAGTGAGAAAGCTTTTATTTGTGTATTGGAAGGACCTAAAAGACCAGAAGTGTCTATATGTTGAATGATATGGACTTTTTACATTTTAGCATAGTAAAATTTTAGGTGCCTAATAATGTTAAATGCTATCCCATCATAGACTCTGTGTGTGTGTGTGTGTGTGTGTGTGTGTGTTTGTGTATCTCCATAAATTCCTCTTCTGTGAATCTCCTAACTATTGATGAAACACATCTCAAGGAGCAGAGATCAAGAGTTGACTGATCACATTTGGAAGGACTCCTTAAAAAAAAAATCATATGGAATCTTTTCTGGGCTTTCTGTATCCAGTAGTCACATTTATCAACTCAAACATTTCTTGAAAATATTTCTTGAAATTATAGGTTTCGTGTGCCCGATTTATGCGTGGGTAGGTGTCTCTTCCCTTTCTTGGACAAAGCTCGTATTAGCACTAATCTATTTGCATTCTAAGAGAACATGCTGACTTTTCTTCCTTGTGATTTAATGCTTTGTCATTGAGATAACAGCAAAGCCAGTGCAATTGTGCACTGTTCCAACTTGCCATGAACGCATTCTTTGCCCTGTCTTAAAAATAGACTCTCTGTGTTTAGACCACTTTTTTCAGTAAAAAAATTAAGTTGGTATTAAAACGAGTCTTGTTAGAGTTTGTTTTTAGTTTGGAATTTGTGCAAGGTTATGTGTGAAAGTACTGCAGCTTCAAAAGTACACAGTGAAGCCTGTGCTGAGGCAGTGGAGACCCCCAAAGGGTTTTTCCACACTGGCTTGGGGCATGGGCACCACTAGCTAAAATTTGAGATTCCTATCAGATTCTAGATTCATCTATTTTCTGTAAATACATTTTTAAAGTCTAATTATAGGTACCCATATCACAGGAAAAACAAAGACCTGTCATATTATGTCATAGGTCATAGAAGTCCAATTTAGACTGTGAAAATGCATTTTTCTGGAATGTTTTAAAGGAAGAGGAAACGTAATCAGTCCTGCTGAGTGATAAGCAGTATGCTCTCACGATTACATTTATAGGCTCTGGAATTTAAATGCTTGCATTCAGATCCTACTTCTGGATTACAAGCTGTGTGAACTCTGTACCTCATTTCTAAGAGGAGGATAAAGGTAGTGTCTACCACATAGTTTTGTAAGGAATATACAAATAGAGGAGTAATCCATCAGAGTCTCTGACAGAGAGATGTTTAATAAACATGAGCTTTTATGGGTTTCTTTGAACTTTTTGTGAAAGATGTACAGTGAACACCCATTCAAGATCCCAAAATAGGAAAGTTATCTTTATAGAAGTTTTTCTAGTAGATAAGTAAAGAGAAGAGGAGCAAATGAGTTTATTAAAATTGTATGGGTTATGAAAGAAATACACATTAGGCTCTGTGTGGGCTCAGAAAGGGGTAATACCCTGACTGTTTAGGGATAACTTTCTGACAGAGATGGTGTGGCTGTGCTGACAGGTAAGGACCAAGAGCACTAAACTGGCTTTGGAAGCAAACTCATCTAGGTTACCCTCTGCTTAATTTATGGGCTTGCACATGTTACCTAACACGTGCAAGGCTCAGTTTTCCTATCCCTTTCCCTAAAATAGGAATAGTAGTATTCATAAACATCAACCAATCACAAATGCAATTTACTATTTTAAAGATATTGAGGACAGAGGTCTTACCATGAGCAAAAGCACAGATGGCTAAAATACTGTAGAGATAGGTGGGCATGCCACATTTTTTGTAGTTCTATTTTCTTCCACTTTGCAAGAATCAGTCCTTTCCATGTGCATTTATTTCATTTCTCCTGTGTGCCAGGGCCTTTGCATAGTTTCCACGGGTGATCTTGTTTGGTAGCTCATGCTCTCCAGGAGAGGAGAAGACTGTGATCTTTATTTTACAAATGGAGTCACTTGACCCTGAAAAGTTAACAACTAAGACGAGGCGATATGGATAATGCGTGGTGTTCCTGGGATGAGAATTTAGGTGTTCATAATTCCAAAGCTGTATTCAGACTGGGAGCATGCCACACTCAGGGAGCCCGCTCACAGTGTCAGGCTATCTTTGTTTCCTCCCTTAAAATGCCAAACAAAATCATGGAGTCCTCATTTTCTACCTGTTATTCTCTCATTATTTTCTTCTCAACTCTCAAAACTCTCTTATTTTTCAAGAACCAGAGAAGTGCTAATTACACGGTAGGTATTTATAAATTTTCCTTAATTCTGTGAAAGTAATGAGAAATAGTAGCCAGAACAGTAAGTTCTATCAGTCAATATACAGATATCTGAAATATTTATGTAAATACTTGACATATAGATCACTCACACATATATTTATAAAGCGAACATTTATTAAGCATTTACTGCATATTATCTTTATTCCAGTCATTGGGGGTATAATGAGGATGTAGAGACTGGTGTGGGGATGGTGAAGGAGGGGGCCCCGCCGCTAGGAGAGGGTGGAGTAAACAGAAGGGGATCAGAAGTGGAAGAAAGTTGATTAGCTCTAGGAAAACATGCTCCCTTTAGTGAAATCCTTAGCTGGAAGGACTCAGCTCTGAACAATCTGACCAATGGATGTGCTTCATCCAGACCTCTCATAAGGAAACTCGGTGGGAAGCGTAACAGGTAGATTTTAGGTCACAGTAGCACAGTACGTGGTTTAATTCTCTAAGCTAGGTGAAAACTACAGATCTCTGTTGGATACAGTTTGCTTTATTTTAACTTGCTCAGCACGGATTTGGATCGAAAGAAGCTGGCAAGCTAGCTCAGTTCCTAATCTGTACCAAGGATCTCGTAGCAAGCCCTGCTGTGACCACCTCACAAACATCTGTGCTGAGTCAGCAGCCCTGGGTCCATGTTATCCTCGGAGAGAGCTTCGCAGAAGACTGCCTTTGGTGCAGGGCTTTTTCTAATCACCCTCGCCTGATTTGTAACCTCTCGTCTGCAGCTCTCTGAGCCTTCCTGTTCCACGTTCTCTCCCTCGAGCATCTTATATACGCATTTATCTTCTTATCTTTCAAGCCTTTGATATCAGAATCTTGGAACTTTTAATGGTATTTCTTATGCCCACCTGTGATTTCTCCTTTGAAAATCCTGGCTATCATTGCTGTCATTACAATCCAACATAGTTACAATTATTTGTGCTTTTCTTGCTAACTTCTCAGCTTTAAGCTTCCAGGGTGCTAAGTTTTTGACTTTGTGTCTCTCTTTTCTTGGGCAATTACTTAAGTATACATAATGAACAGCCTTTATTTGTTGCATTGAGTTGAAATTCTTACTGTTATATGTTTATAAACTGCAGGAATTTTGATACTATTCTAAGCAGTCTAATAGCTTCTTCATTATGATAGCTTATCCCACACACCTGAAATAAAAGCAAATTTCATGAATTCTAAAATATCTCTTCAAATTAACTTGATCTTCCTTAAATACTTTGCTATGTACAATTGACCGAATAAAACAAAGGCAATCTGAATACCAGCATGTTGGCAATAATATTTTCTTTGTATATATGGTCCATGATTGTAATGAAAAAGCACATTGTTCGAAATATTTCACTTTGTACAGCAGTGTCTTTTCACATAAGTAGTAATATAGCTAGGGCTTTAACCGTGCAAGTACAACTGCTTTATTCTTGGCTTCTGTTCTACAATTAGTTTATTGACTAATTTCCAGAACTCCTTGGACACCAGCTGTTTTTCATTCTTCTAAGGGCAGCTTAAACTATGACTCTAAACCGCAAACCACACTAGTTTCTTAGAATGAGAATTATCACCAAAAGAATGGAATTGTAAGACTCACACATAGAGTAAAATTTGTTGGCTATTCCTCTGAATTCAAGTCAACTGAGTAAATTAATTCTTAAAATGTTGAGGTCCCTGCATGAGAGAGGCAATCCAGAGATTGAAGGCTTTGTCCTTAGAGTATAAACAACGCTGTAAAAACAAAACAAATAAAGGGAAAAACCACTAAGCGTATAATTCAGCATAATACACTGGTGCATAAGATTTACGTAATAAAAGAGGGACAGATAAATGCTGTGGATGAATCAAAGAAGAAAGCGATAATCTCCAGCTGGCACAGCATGAAAGGCTCCTTGGAGGAGGAACATTTGAGAGATGCTCAGGAAGGGGTGGGTGGCTGTTACAGGAGGCAGAGTGAATGCATGAGCAAAGTCACCAGCAGAGAAAAACCTTAACACTTTAGCCTTAGTTGTTTTTTGAAGAGTTTGAGAAAAGCTTTGTACTGCTTGAGACAAAAGCAGTTAGGGAGACTGAGAAGTTTAATCCTTCCCTCATTTTCTTTTCAGTACTGGATATTGAATCCAGAGCCTTTTAGGCACTAGGCAAGTGCTTCAGAGGTATAGTTTAGAAAGATGACACCGGCAGCTGAAGGAGCTCAGGTGGGTCAGTGAATGTGACCAGGTGGTAACTGCTGAGTAGGCGATGCTGCGTAAGCGATATTTAGGAACAACACCGCTCTGCCCACTCAGAGTGAGAAGTAGGGACAAGCTTCAGTTTCCAAGATGGCGTCTTCAGAGGGTGGTGAAAATGGTGGAGAAGAAGGTGAGGCTCGATGTGAAAGTACTGATGGAAATTAACTGAAAAATAAAAATATATATAGTGTGATTTTAAGAAGGCATTGTATTGGTAATATGGAGACCTTTTTTTAGCACATAAAGTATTATTTGTACGGCTCAAGAATAAGGTTTCCTATACTTTTTTGGAAAAGAAAAAAATATTAGTTACTAAATTGCAGCGGTAGTAAAGTAAAAGCGTGATTTGAATGAAGGAATGGACAACAGATTAATTCATCCTCAGAGAGAGCCAATAAGCTAACTGCGTATGGTAATTTAGGAATAAAGAAAAACGCTGACTTTGCTTATTTGGGCTTTATGTGGGAGCAAAGGTGGAAAAACTACACTACTTTGTTTGCTTTCTTCAGGAGTTGATTACCTGCTCATAATGTCTATCCTTGTCTTTCTTTTTCCTTTAATGAAGTCATATTTTGTCCCATATGGCATAGTTCCTCTCATTTGGGAAGGGTAGCTCAGCTTTCGTGTTATAAACATAGGAAATTTGATGAGTCCAACCCAAGTCTCTTGAGTGAGTGCTTTAAGGGCCACTTGCAAGCCTCCTGAGGACAGCTGCCAGGAAGCAGTGAAATGAGAACGATTGCTGACAGGACGGCATTGCTCCAGCACACTCGGAACTCTGCATTCCTGTTCCCCTGGATGTAGAACACTTTACGTGTCTTGGCTTCCAACCGAGACGGCGATTTTGCAGGAATTTTCATCCAAGGTGCATATTGAATACTACTTGTATACAAACAAAGAAAGTAGTAGCCTTGAGGTTCTTTCTCTGTGCTTGGCTGTCCATGTAGGGAGCCAGCTGAAGGCAAAAATCCTTTGCCACCATTGTCAGTACACACTGTAAGAAGTGCAGAAGTACAAACTTTAATGTCATGTGATTCAGCAGCTCACCGTCAGGTGACAGACTGAAAAGCTATGACTTACACATGCGCCACATAGTGACTATGTGTGCTACTATTCCGTATTGCTTATTTTGGTGACAAATGATAATTGGTCACATACGCTAATGTAGAAAAGTGGTTCTATTGTGCTTCTTCGGAGTATTTATAGAACCTAGCATTATATTTGTCCTACAGCAAACTCCTAGCAAATATTTGTGGACTATGGTGCTACGGTGGGCAAGAGTGATTCAATATTCTTTTTTTTTCTTTTCTTTTTTTTTTTTTTTGTACTAGGAACAGAACTCAGGACCTTGCACTTGCCAGGCAGGTGCTGTGCCGCTGAGCTATAGCCCCAGCCCTGATTGAATATTCAGTCATTCATTCCACAGTGTTTATTTGTGCACCTGGCACTGTGAGAAAGGATCAACAGGGAATGGATACACTGACAGGAAGTACTGTGGACAGACAAATAAGTCTGCAGGGCAGTGTGCTAAGGATTAAACCAGAGCAAATATGGCACACTTTGAGATCACATGCAGAGCTCTAGTCTAGATAGGACAGCAGGAAAGACTTCCAGAAGGAATGATTTTAAATATTAAGTATTAAAATATAAACATGTACAGGAGGGAGTGAAGGGCAGTGGAACTATGTAGTCTATATAACTGTGTAGTCTTTATAGAAGTAGTCCATACAGAAAGCAGTCTATGTAGAAAGTCTCTGTAGTAGATGTTATAGTAGTCCATGTGGAAAGGTGCTCTAAGAAGGTACACGGTACATTGAAGGCATAGATAAAGATTTAGTGTGGCTTAGATAGTGTTTGAAAATGAAAGAGTGAAGTGTGATGAAGTTGGGCTGGACACCAAAAAACTTGTTTGAATTTTATTCTAAGGTAAGGGAAGTTGTTGGAGGTTCTAGGTGGGGAGTTAGAGACCCACCTTTGCATCTCACAAAGGTCACTTTGGCCATAGGAGAGAGGGCTATGTGAAGACAGGACACGTAGTCAAGAGGCTGCCATGAGAGTCCGGGTGAGAGATCATTGAAACCTGAACTCAGTTTGAGGCAATAAGGATGCAGCAAAGTGAATCAGAGCTGTGAAATACTTGGGACTCAAGTTAATAGGGGGCAGCAATCCACATGATGAAATAGAATGAGGATTTAAGTCGTGAGCAGACAAGGAGGATGAGTCCGTCTCTGACTAGGACAACGGGGTTCTTCTGAGTTAGGGAACACAGAATAAAGAACAGAGCTGAGGAAGCCAGTAAGGGGTAATGGCATATCCCCCAGGGCACACATCTGTGGAGGTTAAAGCATGTAGCTAGTGCGCTGGGGAGGAATATTCTCCTACTGCTGAGAATTTTGGATGAGAGCATGCCGTGTTAATGAAAATGGGCCACTCTGAATGGTGGAGGTAGGGTAGTGTCACAGGGACAGCATGGGTGGATGAAAGTTAGGTGGGAATGGGAAAATTAGATGGGAATCTATTTTTGGCAAGAAAATGACACATTTTTTTAAACTTTTTTTGAACAACAGCCAAGATGTAAACCACCTCTACCCCAAATCTGTTTCAGGGGCCTGGGAATCACTGGGCCTGCCTAGTCCTCCCAAGATGCTTAGAGTGAGGTGCACCTGGAGACTCGTCAGAGGACTTTGGAGCTGACTAGTCCAGCTAGTCTGGTGTTGTGATTTAAAATATCTGAAAACCATTCTATAAGCAGCCGGTAAACATGCACCAGTGATGAACTTGGGACATTTGGTGGTCTATGAGAATCTTTGCAAAATGGCATGGAAAGAAGGCATGGAAGATAAAAACTAATGGCTGAAGCCAGTCAAGAAAATATTTGACATAAAACACATCCTGAACTGAGGTTTGAAAGAAAGTCTGGGACTGAATGCTTCCAGGCTATTATCTATAAGGTTAAAGGTCAGGTATGAGTACCTTTTAATACGAATATAGAGGAGTGCCCAACAAGTTGTGTTTTTAAACTCAACTTTTTATGAAATCTTTTACAATTTCTCACCATATACTTGAAACCATACTAGTCCAAAGATACTTTTTAAGGACACAACTTTTCTTATTAAAAAGTGTATCATATTCATATTTCATAAGTTAGTTAAATATGGACATTCTACCCAATTTGTCTTTTTGTGTTCTAGGGAGATTGTGTGTTTAGCAAGCTGTAGGTAGGAGGAAAGGCATTTGAATTTCTAAGTGGGCAGAGTAAGATATGGGGTTTGTGTGTGTATTACAAGATAGTTTGTCAAGAAGTCCATTTTAGAACATTTTAACCCTGAGTTAGTTTGAAAAAATTAACCACACATGAAAATGCCTTCCTGATTTATAACTGCAGTATTAAATTATGGCTGGTGAGTATTTTATTTCTCTGGAAGAAAGCACCCCTTGTTAAAACCCATCAACAATTTAAAGACATCAAATGGTCTTAAAACTTAAAAGTTCAAAACATATACTAAATAGTGATTTAATGAAGTAATGAGTGTTTTAAAACTTTTAAAGTGTTCTTAAAGGTATCTTCCACAGTTTAATGTTATTTTCCCTGTAAGCAAGCTCCCTGTTATTTCTACACAATTCTGGATGTTTCAAAAAAATTTTTTAGTTACTCCTAGGTTTCTGCTGTCACTTCACCTGATCGCTTGCTTAGCAGAGGTTAATGCTGAGTGAGGGGATAAAGAATGTACTGAATTCTACTTTCCATTGCAGGTGTCCCACTAGCTGATACCATGACCCCTCTCAAAACTGCCTTAGTCAAAACTCCTGCCCCTCAGTAGATCCTTGCTCTGCTAAACACTCTTCACTTTCCCCTACATCTCACCACAGTCTGAAAGATGGGAATGGTTTTTTTCATTTAAAGATAGATAACCTGAAGCTTGAAGAGTGTAGCTTATTCAGAATCATACAGCAAGTTAATCTAAACAGTGAGGACATGGTTCTATGTGACAACAATTCTTTAAGTAACAGCTCAGTAGATTGTGTTTTCTGTGTTTATTTTTCCTGTCCTTGAGCCATTGGATAAGAATTTCCCTACATGCATTTAGTCTGAGGATATCATTGAATAGTAGAAAGAATTTTCTCATGTGGAGTCAAGTCTCTGTCCCTCTACTCCCTCTACCTTTGGAAAACTTTGCACTGTCACAGCACGACAAGTATTTGAATGGCGATTAGAAGAAATCTCTCCTATTGACCCCTGACTCCTAGTCACCAAGCTCTTTCTCGACCACTAGGATTTTGGTGTCAAGTAGCTAGACACACCATTTCTCCCTTCCAGAGTGCTGCTGACACAGCCTGTTGGGGAAGATTAAACAAAGATATTTGATTTCTGAGAATACTGGAGAAGACAAGAAGTTGTATCAGTAAGGAAATGGGAAGTTGAGGTACCACCCTCACATTCTTCTTGTACATCCGCATGGGCAACGCCTCTTAGACCCTCTAGGGAACCGGAAGCCCTGTGCCTCTGCCCTAAGGCTATCCTTCCCTAGGGTGCCCCGGCTGAGTCCAACATGTGTAGGTGATTCTGACAGTGAGCCTGACCTGGGCCTGACCAATGCAAAGTAGGTATTGGGTTAGCAGATTTGATGGCCACATTCTCCTGCTGGTTCATATGCTCAGAAGCTAAGTTGATTATAGGTCAAATGAGTGTTTTGAATCCAGAGTTGTTAAAAAAAGATTGCTCTATTTTCAAGATTTATCTTTAAGATTTTGGTTTTGAGAAAGTTATGCTCCTACTTCGCTGACAAGTTACATCTGATATCTCAGTTAACAAAGCCACTGAACATTCTCATGAGTAAAGAACCACTTTATGAGTACACTTTCAAGGTCTCTGAAAGTGTACCCCTGAAGTTTTGATCCAGTAGGTCCATGACTGGGCTAAGCATTGCCTACTCAAAATCCATCAGAATGTTCTGGAGAACCAGGCATGTTGGCTCACGCCTGTAATCCCAGCACTCGGGAGGCTGAGGCAGGAGGATCATTGCAAGTTTGAGACCAGCCTGGGCTACAAAGTGAGCTCAAGGCCAGCCTGAGCTGCATACCGAGACCCTGTCTCAAAAAGACAAAAACACCCCAGAATATTCTGGAGATATTTCCCGAATATCTGAGGAGAATTCTCAAATGTGTTTTCAGAACTGCCATAGATATGGCTCAAGACCTAAAACTTAACTGAAAATCATGGTGTCTGACTCAAATAGCCACTGATTTGTCAAGTCTACTAGAACAATGAATAGGTTAAACCAAATGAAGAGTCATTCCCGGGGTAAATTCCATATTATCTCTTAATTTTATCTCAGTGTCCATTTTGCACTTGCTTTTAGAAAACGTGTTGGCACCATAGTTGAGCTACAGATGTCTGCAACTTGAAATGACCCTTACTGGGGAATATGTTTTGTTTTCTAAGAAAATTTGAAGAGAAGCAAAGTTTTAAGTGGTGTATTATCACTGTTTGGGAGCTTCTTTAGGCAATACATTTATGCAATGTGTTGCAGTTCCCAGTCACTCACTTGCTTGAGTGGTTTTACTCTGTCTCCCCCCTGAACCGTACGTCCATGCCAGTCCTTCTGTTCGCAGTATCCAGTGCCTCTCAGTGATCAGTCAGTTATACAGTGCCTGAAAGTGTGAATCAGCAAAGGGCATTTTGGTTAATATGGAAATTTTCACTCAGTACATTTTCTTTTTTTTTTGGTTTTTCTCCAGTACCGGGAACCGAACTCACGACCTTGCGCTTGCCAGGCAGGCGCTTTTGCCGCTGAGCTAAATCCCCAGCCCCTCAGTACATTTTCATTGTGGAGGACAAAGCAGCAATCGCTGCTTGGTATGTCTGTAAGGGGAGTCACTTTCTTGCTCCCACCTATGGACACTAATTGGGAAGGAAACCCTTCTAAGTAAGCATGCTGATAATGGTAATCATCTTTACAACACAGGTACAAATGCTGGCAGTGATTCAGTTTGAAGTCCCTAAAAACAGTGTATCTATTTAAAGATTTTTGAGAAAACCTACACGGACTTAGTATTATCATAAGGAGAACTCTGTTATCTTCTTTTAAACATGTACTAAACCCTTGGTATCCCACCTTGATTTTTTTATGTAATGGAACCTCATTTTTGTAGTTACGGTTGAGGCTGGAAAGAATGCTGTTTTAATCAAGTTCTTCTAACCTTCTCCTTTCCCCCCGTTACAAAGTAGAGCTTCCCTAGAGGAAAGCTCTAGGGAAGCTTTCCTTCTCTGGATGACACTTCCTCTCCCTCAATCTAAACCAGGCTCGCTGCTGCCCACCTGTCTGTTTAACAAGATTCTTGCATATTCATCTCGGTTTCCTTCATCTGCAAATTTCACAGATTTTTCATTCTAAGAGGATAAGCCAACCAGCTTTAAGACAGTATTGCAGTAATGTCCAACACGTGTCTTCAAGCTTGTGGCTACCCTGGGGGAAACAATGTTGTCATCATTTAGTGTGTTAGTGACTGGTTCTAACCTCTTCAGGTCGGCACTCTTTTCATAATCTAACAAAAATATCAAATAGCGCTATGTACGCTGTTAAAAACAAAACCAAAAAATTGTATAAAATGTATTTAATTTTATTGGAGTATGTGAAAAGTGACCACATAAATGTCTAAGAAAACGAATGTCTCTGGAACACACGATACTGTCTCCAATGTCATTCCTATCACATGGCATACTCAGAAATGCAAAGATGACTATATTTGCCTTTAACATTTCATATCTTAGAAGATGGTTCCCAAGTGCAGATAGATGTTACATAGTTCACTTTAATTTCCAAATTAACATTCTTGTTTCTTCCTTAAATTTTAGCTTCAATTTGTGAATAGTTTTGTGTTTCATAAACATTGCAAATTTTGACAGTGATATTTACTGTCTATATTTACAAATTAAAAATTTAAACTATAACTTTAGTATTTTTGACTTACTTTTTAATATTTCAATAGATTCCTTGATGATTATTCTTTCCATATATTTAGATAAGTCATATTAGCCAAGAAATACAGGTACTTCTAATTTTTCCTAAATCTTGCAGCAGTGTTTCAAGAATGTAAAATCTTTCTGATAATTTTAACCTAAAATGCACAAATTGAAGTAATTATATACTTGTATACTTTATATTGCAAGATATAAGACTACCTACTTACTACAATAAATCATGTTTCTTAATCATATTAATAGCAAGTAAGGACAAATTTCTTCTTTTTTTAAGAAATTTAAACTTTATCCTTAGTAACTTTCTGTACTTATTTTTTCTCTTTGAAATTAAAAGATGTTACCTACTTAAGGAAAAAAATGAGCTTATAAATAGGAAATGCCACTCAATAAAATACCACTCAAGTAAATTTAGAGTTACAGTCCCAAGTAATGTTTAGTGACGCTTTTCATTTTGAACACATTTCTGATGTGTTCATCAGATATACAAGATAGGATTATACAAGCTAGATATACAAGCTAGGATTATAAGAAGGGGTGTCAGATGTCATTTTGTTTTCATGGTCCTGGTTTTCACTGTGTTGTGAATTTCAAAATCTAATGAGAGTTGACAAGACACTTTTTAGCTGGGTTGGATTCATACTGTATTCTTTGCCTAGCTGTGAGAGCTGGTTATCTCATACATGTGGCAATGATCCTTGACTGAACTGCGTATTTCTTCAGCCCAAGCTTGAACGAGTTCTGAATTTAAGGAGAATACTGAATTCTCTACATATTTCTCTTCTCTTAGAGTTGCAACTCTTCTAGGTAGTTAAACAACATCAGATTGTATTCTGGATCTTTTTCATTTCTCAGTAGAAGTGGTTTAAACTTCTTGTGATTTATAGACAAGGTACTCTGTCCAATACAAGTTACCTCTAACTATTAACAAGCAGAGTAGCTCATAGTGAATATTTGACTGTCAAGCTAATCTAACCAATTTGCAAAATGACCAACTAAATGGGTCTTTGTAACAAAGACTAAAGGAAGAGCATGTGGGACAATTGGGAGATCTACAAGCCTAGGCATACTCTAACACCACAGTAGGCCATTTTTATTTGATGAATTACCTACTTTAATCATAACAGTAAGCTCTAATGGGTCCTGTAAATATTTTTCCACATTGATGCATAATATTCTTAAGTTTTGCCTCATCCTTACAAGGTAAGATTAGAAGCATTTATAACAAAATTATCTATGACAGTATCTTGTTTATTTAGAGAGGAAAGAGCTATTAAAAAATGTTGAAGCTCTTTGAATAAAAGCTAAGTTATTACCAGATGTATAGTTTGTCCAAGAAAAGATGGTAGCACTTTGGTATTTACTGTGTGTTCCATAGAAATAAGTGCACACTTCTCTTTTCTTTCCTCTGTTGATACATCTATAGGGTATAAAATTAAGATTATTTGAAATAAATACTCAGAAAAAATGTTCAGAGGTACTCAACAGATATTGTCATTCAAGAAAACAGACATTTACAAATGGAGTTAAATACATAGGCAATTCACAACTTAATTCCTTGAAAATCTATAAATTGTATAATTCTTTCACATTATTATCCTGGGCAATATTCATTCCATCTTAGAGCTGAATAAGAAAGAATCTATCACAGAGGGCCACTGCTCCAGACTATAAATCTTTTGTTAAAAATTTTTATAGTTATTGAAATTATGATTGCCTGTTCTTTTCAAAACTCAAAGGTCTTTCCTATCCACGAATTTAAATATCACTGAACATTACAAGCATAAATCATGTACTTATCTTCCTGTGGGAGATATAAACAAGAGAGAAAGGCAGAGACAAAAATAAAACTATCAACTGTACCAGGGGATAAGATGTAATTTCTGCATATCAGATCTCCTTATATGCAGTAGACCTGCTCCTCTCTTTACAAGGTGTGTGTGAGTGAAACATGCAAAAAAGACCACAGTGCCTCTGACATCCTCTGCGGCAAGCTTTAGAGGGAAAGTCAATTATATCTTCACCGTGGAGGGCCTACCACTTCTTCGTGTAGGCACTGGCTTGTGTCTGGCGGGCTTTCCAGAATCTTCCTTTGAGGACATGGAGAAGACAGAAATTGTTCCCTTCAGTTCCCAGACAGCAAACAGGTGGGGAAAGAAAGCAGTTGTCTTCCTTCCCTGAGCAAGACTCGTGAACATTTTACTTATGATGCTTTTCCATAGAGACATCTCAAACATGTCAGTGCCAGTAATGCTGGGAAAGAGAAGTATCTTTAGATCTGAGGGCAAACTTTAATATGCAAATAATGGGTACAAAATTTGCCAACTACAATTAGTAAGTAACCTTTCAGGAGGCACATTTTGTTAATGGTAAGTTTCAGATAGAAATCGTCTCAAATCTCTTCATGAATTAGTCATGTTTTTTTAAATAAAAAACATGATCCATATTTTGGAAATTTATATTTTATTAAAATTTTGTCAATGAACAAATATACATAAATCTGTTAACAGATGAAAAGAATGTTTTATAAAGTTCATTTGAGTCCTAGCAAAGTAGGATAGTATTTGACCTTTGTGATCATTTTTATGTAGACTTAGCAATTCTATATCAACTTATGGAAGATAACTCTGGTTTGTAAGCTTTCGTAACGCTTGCTTGTAGCACACAGCCCAATGAGGTGAAAAGTACCAGCTTCTCATGTGAAGCTTCGTGTGAATTTTAGTAACTCTGGAATGAGCCCTTTCTTCTTCATACAAGGTCTTACTTTCTAAATATGTTACTAACCATTGTCTAGTCCTAATAGGAACACACATTTTTCAGGTTGAGTAGCATATAAATATTATAATTTCAGAAATCATGTCATGACTTGGAACTAAAAATTCAATTTGAAAGTCATCGTTTTCAACAGATAAGTCCATCACTAAATTATTTCTATGTTGAGGAGAAATTTTCTAAGACATTTTTTGTGGAGAATATATATATATGTATATTTGTATATATATGTATATACAAATATACATATATATATATTCTCTTGTTTTATATGTTTGTACCTTGTAACTTACTAAAAAGTAGGCTACCACTTTATAGTTTTTTTGTTGATAGATCCACAAAGTTTTGGTTTGGTATCACTGTGCAGCTACGGATATATGCATGTCAATCTATGTGGTAATTAATGTCATTGTATTAATCAAAATAGCACTCAAATTTTCTTTTACAATTTTCTCAATTAACTAAAGTTTTCTGTATGTGAGTAGCATCCTTTTTTAACTTCATAACAAGTTATTTTTTTGAGTTTATTTAATTAAACCATAATGTATTTTTTTTAATACTCTAGGTATTATTGTGAAGTTAATTTTATGTTTTATTTCTACTTCATTCACCTAAAAATATAAATCACCATAATATCACTACTACTACTAAAGATTGAAATGACATAAAATATGAAGGTTCTATGAAATGTATTATACTGTGATACAGTCAGGCCTTTGAAATTTGCAATATAGTGCTAGACGTGTTAACTTTGTTAAATCAGTTTGAATAAATTTGGTCATACTCGTTTCTAAAATATACTGGTAACATGACTCCTTATTGCTGTGAAGATGACCTCTGGGAAAATCGGTTGACTTTGCCGGACACAAATTTCAGTGCTTAGTAATATGTCCCCTAGTTATAATCAGATATGGTATTTTTGCTAACCTATTCCTTACACAAACTAATGTCTAGATGTTGGCTGTACATGTCATTGTAAAGACAATAATTCTTGTTTGTTCAACATATTGTTTCATAGAACTGTGAATATCAATGTGGTCTGAATTTGCTTTCTTTTAGTTAAAATAGTCTCAGGACCTGGAATTGAAAGATCTCCAGGAGACAGTAGCACCACTTCTGTCTTCTTACTTTTGTTTGCTGTAGAAAATCCATCAAAGCTGAAGGTTTTTCATCTTTACAGGTTTGGGATGAAAATCTTGCAAAATCTGCAGAGGCTTGGGCAGCTACTTGCATTTGGGACCATGGACCTTCTTACTTGCTGAGATTTTTGGGCCAAAATCTATCCGTAAGAACTGGAAGGTAGGAGACAATTTCACACTACGGCAGTTTATCTATGTGACTATTTATAGGATTCCGAGAAAGAATGACATCTATTTCAAGTAGTACCAGAAAATACTTGATTGAGGGCTCACTGTGTGTCAGGCAGTGAGTGATCTTGGGCCCAGTGGATGTCTTAGATGGCTTCAAGAGTTATATAACTAGCTAAAATGTCCTAGTGAGAATAGTTTCCTCTTTCACCCTTGGAACAAAGTCCCTTAGTTACTGACTTCATAGAACCTAAGGAAGAATCAAACATGTGCTATATACTGTCTCTGTCCTCAGGAAAAGCTCCACGACCATGGAAAAAGCCATTTGTATTGTATGCGTATGTACATACATGCATGGCCACACGTGTGTGCACAATTTCCCATATTGTATATAATTGTATATTAATTAATAGACAAGTACAGTAGAATTTTTTATATTTACTTTTATGTATATAAACACATTCATACATATGCAGGTAAATGCAACTATGGTAAAGTATGTTTCCACTGATCAGGTAATTTTTCTACTTCTGTAGAATATCATTACGCAAACTTCCAAAGACCCATGCTCTTCCATATAGAGGGGGAAGATTAGATGTGCTATTATTTAAATTACAGTTGTCTATATTTATGGGAAAATGCACTCAGTGCTAGTACTGTGACCACTTTTATAGTCTAAATCTGAGTTGTTTATAAAATTCTGATGGAAAAAATTTTTAATATGGATTGATGAGACTTCGATGGTTCCTGAATATTTTCTTTTTTCAAAATAATCTGACATACACTTAGACAAATATAGAATAATTTGCTCCAGTCTTAGAGAAGTTAGGAAATACTACTACATGTTGGTGGTAATTGTGAGAGGTGAATATACTCCTAGAGTTCCATAATGATCTTTAAAAAATTAATTTACAGTGTAACATGAGCCCACCAAAAGCTACCACTGCTGTACTTCAAGGTCTTTGTTTTTCCTCTTAACATTTAGGTACCGCTCTATTCTCCAGCTGGTCAAGCCGTGGTACGATGAAGTGAAAGATTACGCCTTTCCATACCCTCAGGATTGCAACCCCAGGTGTCCTATGAGGTGTTTCGGTCCCATGTGCACACATTATACGCAGGTTATTTCAATGTCTTTGTTATTTTATGATTCATACTTTACAAATGTTCTTATTTTGGTATATCATCATTTTCTTGGCGATATTAGGAAATATTTGTGTATTTTCACAGATGGTTTGGGCCACTTCTAATCGCATAGGATGCGCACTTCACACTTGCCAGAACATGAATGTTTGGGGATCAGTATGGCACCGAGCAGTATACTTGGTATGCAACTATGCCCCAAAGTGAGTACCGGTGTGGGTTCTATTTGCCGGGTCTTGAGTGATGTTAAATATGCTCACCCTGATAGACATGCTTAATGAAAGACTAAAACTTAGCATTGTGGCCTCTACTCCTCAGAGTTATCGTCATTCCTGTATTTCTGGAAAACAATTAGGTGAAGAGTTTCTTTTCACCAAGGCAAGGATTCTGGGCTAAAATTGTAAGCAGAACAGTTTGAAACATCTGGACTCACTAAATTCTCCTCACCCTCTTTTCTCTCTTGTGGAAACTGTGAACACTGCACTGCACTTCACTAGTTTAATAACCATATAGAAGCCCCCCAAACAATCTCATAAGGAATTTATCAATACCACCATATTTTCATTTACCAGTATTAGGACACTGGCTCATTTTTTTTCACTAGGAAAGCAAGATCTTTGAGATGAATCCTTTATTTCTGTTCTTAGGTTTTAGATTAAAAATATTCAGTAATACCATCTATGGTCTACATAAAATGTGTGATAGAAACATCAAAACCCACAAAATATAGACATATTTATGAAGATTTTTATAGTATAAGGATCAAAAAACATTTGCCAATATCTGATAACATGCCTTCTTGATAACAATAATTCTTTATATGATCAAATGTTCCAGTATTTATGCACTGGTATGTTCTCACTTGGAATAAATTCCAAAATGTGCAAAGGATTTATGATAGTCTTCATGTCTTCCAAAGTAAGTCCCAAACAAAGATTTTCTCGAGCTATTCCAGCCTGAGGAGGGAGTGAGAAAATGTGTCCCAAATAAGTGCATTACTCATTGATATGGCGGCGTGCCAGTGGCAGTGTTTTTGCAAAGTTAGAAAAATAGTGATTTTCCGATGGCTCCCGCTTCATAATTATGAGGATGGAGAGATTTGGAAAATAGAATGTGTCTGTATTATTTTTAGAAAGTATTAAATTTGTGCATTTGTTTGATATTTTTATTTCCACATTTTATATTTTCCTATTAAGCCTTTACCCTTTCTCCTTGACATACATAGTCCAGGTAAGTAAATAACCAAATGGGCAATGGTATTTTTGTCTCATTCACTTAGCTACTCTGCTTTTGGTCCATGATGACAGTTTTTCTCCTGTTATTGATGAGGTACACTGTTGCTTTACAGATCCAAGAAATTAAGATTTAGCACGAATATGCTACATTTCAGTTTTAATAAAAACTTTTTTTCCTGAAACCTAAATAATAAAAAAATTTCACATGTTAGCTGGTAGGCAAATGTAATTCTTTCATTGCCATATAAAGTTATCTCTAGTCAGTTTTTTAATGAGAATAAAATTAGAGGAGAGAAAAAAGGAGACAGGGACAGAGAGAATTTAATCAGATAAAATGGGGGAAAAAGGTGAATAATGTGAATAAAAGGTGAATAATGTGAAAAAAAGGTGAATAATCTGACTTCCTGTTGAATACCATTATTCTCTATTTAGTAAAATCTGTGGTAAACCTGGGCACTGTGGCACATGCCTATAATCCCAGTGCTCGGGAGGCTGAGGCAGGAGGATTGTTGCGAGTTCAAGACCAACCTGAGCTACAACTTGAGCTCAAGTCTAGCCTGAACTGCATAGCAAGACCCTGTCTCAAAAAGACCAAAAAAAATGTGGTTTATATAAAATTTATAATATAACACATAATATTTTTACTTACAATAAAATTTTATTTCTAAGCTTTTGTTACAAAAATATGTATTCTGTGATTTCAAAAAACTGTGTAGATAGAAAAACTATAAAATTTAAATAGTACAGGCTCTATGTACTTTTATGGCTTTGAGTAAATATATAGAGGACATTACAATTATTAATGCAGAACGAGAGGAGGAGGAGAAAGCGGTGAACACTCACAAACAAATAGATCTTGAATGTTTCTGGGCAAGCATGTGACATCATCAAAATTATTCTCCAAGAATATTATATGGAAGACCAGGTATAGAAGAAGTTAGGTATAAAAAATAGCTTAAAATTGTATGTTATTTTGTAATGTTAATTAGCAAATGTTCCACTTTGTGGATAAATTTTCCCACTGAGATATTTTGTGAATAAAAGTCTAGATTTTTAGGTGACTAGCTTTACTAGAAATTTTCAGATTCCTTGTAGTCATTGATTGGTCTTATTTCAGCTTAAAGAAGACTAGGACAACCTGCTTCACATTTTGCCCTTTCATGGGTCTTATCTTCCATTCTGGCTTTTTAGCATTGATGAACACAATTTTCTCCTGTTCATCCACTTTTCTTTACGTCACTTTCTATACTAGTATTTCTTAATATTCAAGTTATCAGTCTCCAGGCTACTCAACATACGTTCATTACTTTTACCTTCATAATTAAAAGAGTCACATTACAGAAAGGTATCACAGCTATTCTTTAACTGTCATGAATGCTGACTTTGATTTATTATTATGATCATGGCCATCAAACAGTGAAAGAGAAGTCTTGATAGTACAAAGTAATTCAATGAAGTGTATTCAACAGTAGCAAACCCTAACACCATTAACTAAAAAAGTAAGTAGCCATGGATTTATATATTGGCAAATGGCTGGAATTATTCTTAATTACTCCTCTATTTTTCTTTTACTATATCCATACAGTGGGCTGGGTGCATATGTGGTTCAGTAGAATGCTTATTTTATGAAGATTGGAATTTAAAATGTCTTACCACTTTATAAACAAATCCTGTGAAAAAATTTAATGTATTTTTTTGTATGTGTGGTGCATTCTCACTCATTTTATCATTTCTAAGCCTTCCAGAAAATGCTGGTGTTTTTTTAATCAGCCTTGAAAATCATTAGTATGAATTTGGGAGATAAAGGCCTAAGTAATCATGACCTAATCATGTACCCTAGAAAGTTGCTACAGGAGACAGAGCAGGGTGCACTAAACTCAGCATGCCAAGACTTAATGATGTTATCATATATTGCAAGGCCTCGCTTTGTATCTGTAGATTCAGATGCTTAATGTTAATTCACTCAGATGAAAAGCACTTAAAAGGCAAGATATGCAGGGTGGATTATAGAAATGAAAAAAATGGATGTAACTTTCAGTGCTTTTCCAAACAAACCTTCTCAAAAGATGATCACCTGTCACATGAGAGTCTATACGTAAGGACAATCTAATCTTTTACAGAGGAGTTGCACTAATGCAATCTCTTTTCCTTTCCAGGGGCAACTGGATTGGGGAGGCTCCATACAAAGTGGGAGTGCCATGTTCATCCTGCCCTCCGAGTTATGGAGGCTCGTGTACCGACAATCTGTGTTTTCCAGGAGTAACATCAAACTACCTGTACTGGTTTAAATAAGCCTACTTTTTTCTCCCCAGAAAATATAATACTTTCTGGGAATCATAGGCATATATGTATATTTAATTTTGCACATATTATACATATTTTATGATAATCATGTTTTCAGGTTAGTATTCATTTGTATAGTGTTTGTCTAGTATGTTGTTTAACCATTAGATACAATCAAAATATCAATTTCTATTTTCTGACCTCTTAAGTCTAAATTAAAATATTGTATATGTAGTGATAACATAGTTCTTACATCCAATTCCAAAATTTGCATTAAAAGGAGTTATAGTATTATGTTCCTAGGGAATATAATACATGTTCAATCATAATGTATGCATATGTATGTGTCCATATATACATATGGATACACACAAACACATACTATATCTTGTAACATATAAATCCTATGGTACTACAGTTGAAGGAAATTGAAAACTATTCTAAAGTACATTTGAGGTGGTGGGGCATGTTCAACGCCATTTCTGTGTTACTCACAAGATGATACTTTGCAAAACAACACTGAATAATATTTGCAACTGATAATTTCATTGAGTAATTATAAATTTCATTCTGGAGACATTTTATCTCATTTGGGTCCATTGAAGTGTATGGTCAATTTATACCTGTATTTAGTTTCATTGTATTCAGTCAATAGTCACATGTTGAACGCTTACCTTATACAAGGGACTCTGTTGATTATAATCTGATAATGCAAATATAGACATAGTTTTGGCCCTGAGGAAGCTCACAAAGATATTCGGGGAATAAAGAAGCCTCGTGATTTTTCACTAACTTAATTTTTAACAAATTGATTTTTATGTGGTTTTGAGGAAGCAAACACAGTAACAGACCACACCTGTAGGTGGAGTAAGTCCCAGGAAAATTTAGTTCAGGTTCTTGGAACAAGAAGAAGAAGGGAGAAATGAGAAGCTGCCCACAGGTTTCTGGAGCAGAGTAGATAGTGAAGACTTTGGAAAGCTGAAAGCAAGATGCTCAAAAACCTGATGAAGTCCAAGAAAAATAAGATTTGGGGGACAGATGATAAACCTCAGAAGTAGGGTGATTGCACCAGAAGACAGGTGGAGGGTGTCAGAAGGTCGTATTCTGACAGTGTGGTCCATCCTCAGGCCCATTAACAAGTGGTGGAGATCTCAGAGATGTGGGGCCCTCAAGGACTCCTCTCTCCCTCACTGCCTGTGTGTGTTGAGACTCAATCTACTTATCATCTTGGTCCCTTGAATATTATATTAAAGATCTTTCATTCATGCTTCATGGAGACAGGATTTTGTTACCTTTTGGGACATTTTTCTAAGTCTTGACTACCAAACTTTATTTCCATGCTTCTGTAGAAGAAAAATGTTCAGTTCTTTATTACCTTTGATTATGAAAATCATTTGCCATTATGAAAATTTCACTTATGTGATATGGAAATACAACATTTCCTCCTTCATGAAGTTCTTTTCAGAGAGGAAAATGCAACATTTTGGTCAAGGTAACTTAACATGTCACGTTTTAATTGCTTGTGTTTTGTTTAGTGTAGTGCTTCTATAGGATCACAGAGCAAGTAAACAAAGTTCTGGAATGCAAGTAACAGAAGGAAGCTAGTAGTTTAAATTCTGTACA
Organism: Chinchilla lanigera; assembly: GCF_000276665.1. Taxonomy (NCBI): domain Eukaryota; kingdom Metazoa; phylum Chordata; class Mammalia; order Rodentia; family Chinchillidae; genus Chinchilla; species Chinchilla lanigera. The sequence continues at coordinate 5,651,686 of NW_004955444.1, read as the reverse complement.
CACTTGCAGTTTCTTAGGGTGGATACATTAAAAGATGACAGATAACTAATTAGATCCATTCAACGGGAAAAGAATCCAACATCTGGAGACTGGGTCTATTTGATGACTAACAACTGGCCCAATTATGTTTATAAATTGAATATGTTGACCAAATGTTTTGCTTCCCTACCACCCTGCCTTTGTGGGCACACATGTGGATGCTATTAAAAATAAACATTTTGAGTAGTAAAATGAAGTAATTCTATGATTTAGGCCCCAATCCAATTTCACATACAATACCTAGGCAATTGGAGGGAAACTCCATGACTGGGCTATTTGCTTGATATATCTAGAAAACATATTCATCTTTAACAATGTTGTAGTATTCTATGAAAACTTCAATAAATATTAATAATCAATTTGACTTCCAAATTCCAGCTCCCTTGCCAGTTTACTTGAATAGCTTGATTTCTTAGTTCTACACATTTCAGAGGCTCCTATGAAGGTAAATTTCGCATATTAATACAAATTTATGAAAATTAAAATTTTCCTTAATAGAGCTCCTTTTGGGCACAAACTTTGTCTAATGCTTTGTATTTATCCTAACTTTTTATATAGTAGCTGCAATGTAATATATGTTTATTTGAATGGACTTTTAGTGTTAGCTGAAAAGCTTAGAATTGCAACAATTTAGCGGAATGTCACCTCATCCTTTTTTTAAATCACAAATATCTCTTAAATATAAAGCTTTGAATGTGACAGAAATCCAAAAACATTGTCAAACAATTCTGATTAAGACTAGAATCTACACACTTATAAGTTATGGTTGCATAACAGTTCTTTCTAAGATGCAAGAGGAACAGTAAGCTTATTTATAATTTAACAACTAAACTGAAATAGAGTGGGCATATTTGTTATTCTGTCTTTACTTTTTAAAGTTAGTAAGATAAAACAGCCATGTGAAGTATTTTATTTTCTAGGTTCAAGTAAATGAAAATTTACTAGAATCAGCACAGCCTTTCATATTTTTCATAGCATACAATGGTGGTGCTAGGATAACTATTTTGCACTGTAATCCCAGAGACAGAAAGGGCCTGGGTATAAGCTATTTCATAAGAGCAGCTCTTAAAGAGTCAGTACTGAGGTTTTTACTTGGAAATGTTTCACTTAAAAGAAATGGTAATTGGCATATATATTCTACAGTATTGATTTTTCTTTCTAACCATTCTTTATTCAATGGAAAACTCAGAATATTATGTTCCAATGTAGGTTCTTGGCCTCTATATCAAAGAAAGAATGAAAAATACCATTTTAGCTCTTAAATAGATGGATTTCTTTATAAAATTGTCTCCAAGTTGTGTAGGCACAGTCTTAATATTCTTGGTTATGACAAATCAGCGTGCTTTGGAAGCATGGAAGAAATAGTGGTTGCTATTGCTTTGGATATTGCTCAGTAGTGTAAACATCAAATCTCTGTGGCCCGTCAGAGCTTCCCTAGCAACTTCATTTGGTGGTGCTGACATCTCCCATCTGAAACCTTTGTGAAAACATTCACTTCCAAGTTTCATGCAGCTGTAGGACAGAGTTGACCACATGGCAGCTCAAGTCAACTAACACAGTTTTCTCAGAATCTTTGAATTGAAATAATATCTATTTCCCCATTTCCACATAGTTGTGTTAAGTCAGTTTACAACATCTGTATAAGTAACCTTAATACATCTATGCCAGTTTGAATATTTTAGGTTCATGTCCTGTCTATTAAATAAATGCAGAATCCAGACTGATATGTTTAATGTTTCCACAAAGGCACAGTAACTCTGAGACTTTGGTCTTTGCTTTTCACCAGTGTAACAATATACACTGGGCTCTTCACAGCACAAGAGGCAAATCTTGACAGAGATAGAAGTCTTTACCTGCTCAAGTATTTAGGGAGGATAAAATTACATTTCTATTAATATTTAATATTATCTTTATTATTATTTTATATTGTCATATGTGTGAGTGAAGACATTTAAACGTATGCAAAATGATTTTTTAAATTATGTCATGGTCTAATTTTGACTTATGAAAGGTCAATTAAAAACTTAGAATGTTTAATAATTCACTGGTTAATGGTGCTAAAAACACATTACAATCACCATAGTCTTGTTTCAATTTTGAGGGTTTTTTTTCAATTGAAATTATTAAGTATGAGCTGTCACTATCTATTCTGGTGCTAAACATATGGTGCTAAGTAAATTGTTAATGTTAATGGCTTTAGGGATGTTTCTTTGTTCATTCAATTTTTGATTCAGAAATGTTAATAAAAAACCTATGTCAAATTAATCTTCACCAAAAATAGGCCAGTTAAATCTGTTTTATTTAATAATCAACATTATTTAAGTGCTGCAGAATGCAAATGTGTTTCTTTAGCAGTTACCACTTTTCTTCTTTAAAGCATTTTTTTTTAGCTTGGCAATGTCCAAACTCAAGAATCACCTGAAGTTTGATGATTTCACCCTGTTATTAACCATACTGCAGACCCTAGCGCCCTCTGCTGGTCATGGAAACAAATTATGGGTGGCTTCTTGTCCAGAGCAAAAGTCATTTGCTTTCGGCAAAATTTTGAGTTGCATAATATTAGAATTCTTGACTATGCCCCAGTCACACAGCATCTAAAACGCTTGACTCCAGTGATATCCTTTATGAAAAGGGTAAGAGAGAGTTAATGTATCCTGGCACCTACTTTCCTAAATATTATTATTTTTACATGATTTTCCATTTCTAAGGGTACTTATTAAAGTGTTTTTGCTTTTTCTCTTTTGAAACAGGTACTGCTAAAACTTATTTTTCCTTGGTTTATGTCATAAGTACAATTATAATTACAATTAGTAAAAAGGATTGTGGTGTCTCATTTTCAGGAATAATTATTTTTATTTAGAGCAGTACATAAGATTAAAAGGAGATGTAATAAATAACTGGTACATACATAAAAGATCTCTCCATCCTTAAATGTTGGTGTATAATTCAGCAAATTATAAAATTTTAATATTCCATTCAAAGTCCTTCTACCTTGTAAGTGTACATTTCTTACCTACTGGTGAGAATTATGTTTCCAATAACTAGTAAAGGCAATGATATTCTCAGGTAAATATTTTCTAAATATTTTCAATAGAATCTTTTCTATGCTCTAAATTTTATGTAAAGCCCCAAAGTAGAGTCCCCATGAAATGTATCTTCTCTTTCTCCACATCTTCCTTAGTGCCAGGGAATAGTTTTCTGTGAGCCCTAGGATTTCACTAAATGGAAAACATCTACCTAAATTATGCAATAGTTCCTATTTTTTCTTAAACAATCTGCTAAGGAGAAAAGGAAAAAACCTAAGGCCTAAGACATTTGAGGGCTTAAAGTACTTCAGTGGTTCTTTCAACTCCTCAGTTCACTTTGCATGTGCTAGCAGTCCATTCGTTTGGGGGAAAATCAAATGATGGGCTAAACTGGTGCTTGGTTGCCTATGACAGCGTCTTGTGTTGTGTTATGTTATGCAGAATGTTGGTATCATACTATCAATTAGAGGTGATTGCAATTCATATATGAAAACAGTACATCTTAAAAACACATAATATGTTTTGGATATTTGTATAGCCTTAAAATGTATTGTATCATTTTGGGATTTTTAAAGATGAATTTGGTAAGCTCGATTCCATACTTAAAACTATACTGGTGCCTTTGATGTCATGATATCATGTCATAAGTGTGTACATATCTAACACCTATGTAAACCTCTGTCCTGATGAATCATAACCAATGTAGCAGTCTGAGTCCACCGTATTATTTTTTATTTTAATAAAAGATTATGATGAGTTATTTTGTTTAAAGCACATTTTATTTCTTATTTCAATACAAACTTAGACTCAGAATTAAGCAACATGATAGTTTTGTTAAATGACCTTTTTTCTAAAGTAGCAGTGATCATAATTTTAGTTCATCACTGAAATATACCAATTTTTCTATTTTCCCCTGTCTTTCCCTTTTCTACCCGTTGATCTCCTGCCCTTCTTTGTCCACTAAATTTTAGAAAACGTTTTGACGCATCGATATAAAAGACATCTCCATGGAGAGGGGCAGACATTCTGCCTGCAAAAACCTGCAGCAGCTGACCCTGAGTATCTTCCCGCCTCCCCACACAGAGGGCCGGGGAGACACTGTGGACGTTTCTGGGAGGAAGGGCCCTTCCCGGGCCACTGGTCCGCTAGTGATTTCCAGGGTGGCTCATCTCTTTCATAAAATGGTAGATTTCTCAGGCCTGTTGCCCTGAAATGCAACAGAATCTAGGATTTTACTTAAATATCTCCTAGATGTAGTATAGGACTAGAAAACTTCTCTGACTGTGACTTTTCAAGGAGGGCTCCCCACTGCGGTCCTTCGGGCTCTCTCCACTCCTCTTCCTACGCCTTGTCCCTGTCATTTCCTCATGTTTCAAGCCTCCCGTTACACTGACACCTTTGGGAAGCTCTTTCCATCTCTAGAGGCATTGGGATTCCGCTCGATCCGTGTGTGCGTGTGCGTGCGTGCGTGCGTGTGTGCGTGTGTGTGTGTGTGTGTTGCTGCAGGTTCTAGGCCCACAGGCTAGGCCTGACTGATATAAACAGAAGCTTACCCCGCCAGTCTTGCACCGGGCAGGCCTAGTTGGTGGGAAAGAATTCATTCCTCACGCAGCAGAATAATGCTTCTGTCAGCACCGCCTCTGCCTGCTGCGCCTGACTCACCCAGTTCCTCTTGACGTACTGCAGGAGGGACACGCCTGTCTCAGCGCTCTGGAGGGGCGGCAGCCATCCCTGTCGAACCCCTTTGATCCCAGTGCTCTTCCTTCAGGAAAGGCTAATGAGATCCTGGCATATTCCCTCCACTGACAGCCTACTAACGGGGGTGGGTAACATGCCAGCTTTTGAAGGGATGTGTGAGTTTTACTAAACCTGAGTACAGACAAGAATTTACTCTTCGAATTTCTCTACAATACACTGAGCAATGAATCTAATATTTCAAAAGTAAAAACATGGTATAAACTTGTTTCATTCTAAAAATTAAGACACACATCTCTACAAACCCCAGAATGTGTCAACCACAAACCATAGAATTTGTGAATATCTTTAAAAATTACATATTCATTTACTGTTTGAACTAGCAATTCCTCTTCTACAAATCCTTACTGAAGATACATTGGCAAAAATATGAAATGACACGTGCACAATGTTATAAAGCATTCTAGCATTATTTGTAATAACATGATAGCAAAATCCCAGACATAAGTCCAAAGTACATCAGAAATGGATTGACTACATGGTAGGTTCACATGAAGGAGGCTGCTATCTTATTCCTTCCGGGTTGTTATAATGAGCTAGTGCAGGCAGGGTGCTCATAAACTGTAGACATTTGTCTCTTACATGTTGGAGCTGGAGGCCTGAGATGAGGACACAGGGTCCAGCTCTGGGGAGGGTGTTCTAACGGGTGCCCTCCTCTTCCATCCTCATGTGGCAGAAAGAGGGTGAAGTTGCTCCCTGAGGCTTCTTTTGTAAGGACAGTATTCCCATTCATGGCTTGACTCCCATGACCAAATACTTCCCAAAGGCCTCACTTCCTCACACTACAATATGGGGGGTTAGAGTTTCCACACGTGAAATTTATGGGGACACAAACATTCAATCCCTGGCTATTACAGTTGGAAAACAGTGAAAAAATTTTCTCTAAAGGTGGTCTCCCAGGATACATTGCTAGGGAAAAAGGATGTACATGACAATATAACCAGTAAGCTACATCGTAGGAAAAATCAAGGGGGAGTGTATATGCATTTGTAGCCAGACTCGGTTTTACTTGCAAATATAAAAGTAAAATAATGTATTTTAAAAGAATAAAATTGAAGATTTCTGGGGATAACCAGGTAAACAAGACGCATGGTCAAATATATTTCAAATAATCTTGAAGGGCAATATTCTGAGAGTGCATCCTTAGTGGAGGATGATGTAAAAGGAGGGTTGCAAAGAAATATTGAAGTTTATTCAATAGTCTAATGGTAAATTATTAGTTGGGAAAGAAGGAAAGAAACAAGAATAATGAGTTTAAGTAATTAAGACTATTTTTTCAGGAAACAACCTTTTTCAATGTAAATGAAAAGAGGTAAAATTTCCAAAATAAGTTCAATACCCACTAAAATAGTATGTATGAATGTGGAGTCTTAATATTCAGTCATGATATTTTCTCTGGGAAGAGTAATTTTAAAAGTGCCCTAAGGGTGAAAAGTCCTAGAAGCCCTCGTAATCCACTGGGAACCAGTGAGTTCAGCGCGCTGATTATTGCTCCTAAAACAATTTCCCTTGAAGTAATGACCAGCCTCACCTCTGCCTGCTCCACCGCTTCTCCCATGGGCTGGTGGTGCACAGGGTGGGATGTGTGTTTCCCCAAAACTGCGCTAGACAGCCAGTGAGAGGAGTGCTTACAAATAGGAGTTTCTATTTTTATTTAATTGTATCTTTAAAACAAAGCAAGCAATTAGGATTTCCTCCAGAATAATGGATGGGCAGCAATTGTTCTCTGTTGGTTAATGCATCTTGTGACAGGTGGGGTGTCTGAAGGGAAGACCCGTGTGTGGTCTAAGGTTCCTCTATGCCTTCAGGTGCCTGTTTAATTACTCTTCAAGCTTTTTCACACTACACTTTCCTGAACCACGTAGGATTAACTACTTAGAAATCCAACTTTGCCATAACATTGACAAATATTCTCAGAAAAGTCCTGCGGAACTAAGATTGAAAATAATAGCAAATCAACGCGCTAACACTGAGGAAATTTAACAGCTGATAATTACCTTGCCTATGACAACACGCTTTCTGTCTGTCACGTTATGAGGTAAAATCATGATGACCTAATCAGAAATGACAGACTGGCCAAAGAATTCAAAATTTCCAAGACTATGTGAAATAATAACCATGTTCTTAATGATTACACTTGCCTTGATTGATTTGTTGATGACAGTTGAATTATCACGATTAACAGGTGTTTTTAGAGCCAAAATAAATGTAAAATGATTCTTGAAGTTAGATACCAAGAAAACTTTTCAAAATATTTGATCATAGGGGCTGGGGGTTTAGCTCAGCGGCAAAGCGCCTGCCTGGCAAGTCAAGGTCGTGAGCTCAGTTCCCGGTACCAGAAAACAAAACAAAACAAAACAAAAAAAAACAAAAACAAACAAACAAAAAAAAAATTGATCATATTGCTCTAAAAAATGCTAAGTACTAATAAAGTGAAAACCTAAAGTTATAGTAACAGAAATGTCAAAATAGTATTTTGGTAAAGCAAAATATTTTTACAACTGATAATAACCTATGTTAAAATGTTTTAATGTTTTCATTTTAAACATTTCATTATTTATATTTTATCAAGAGCATAGTATACTAGTTCAGGGGATTGATGCAAGCTAACATCTGATGAATAAATATTAGCATAGCCTATAATTTATAGTGTACATATATAGTGGAGGTGCAAGATCCAAAACTTTTTGCCAATTTGTGTGCACGCCAGTGAGTGTACACATCCTGAATCCTGGGGTCTGAATCCTGGGGCATCTTCCTGCCATGTCTTTCTGCTTCCACCTTTGCTGTTTGACAGTGCAGACTATAAGACATCTGGATTGATGTTTTTAAAGGAAAAAACACAACCACTGTCTTTCCTGCAAAAGAACTTCCGAGGGCGTTCCCCACGGGCCTGGTAAACGCTGCTATCCCTGATTACGCATACTAATTCTATAGGGGGTGGCGGCGTCGTCTCGTGGCTTAGCTCCGTCTCTGCCTTTGCTGTTCACTGTTTCTCCTCCATTTGCTTCTCCTCCCACCACCTTCGCCCCACCTTGGGGCTGTTCCACTTGTTTTTCCTCTAACTATAACACTTGTCTCCCAGATAGTCACCTGGCCTTTCCCGTCTCTCGCTTCATTTTGATGCTTTATAAATGACATGCTTTTGACCTCCAGATCCAAAATGACACTCTTTTTTGATTTTAAAGAGAATTTTTTAAAAAAGAACAATAGCAAAATGCCAACAATAAGCAAAAACAAAACAAGGCAAGAACAATAAGAATGATACAGGGTTTCAGAACAAAATGATAGGGACTAACAGTGGTTGCTATATTACATATTTTAATCTTCATCAAAGTTGGTCAGATTACCAGATGCAAGATTAATCAGGCCATTAAAGATAATAAAAAACAGAAACAAAAAAATTACAAATGATACCAAAATTCACCAAAGAAGATGATAGGAATTCAACAATGGTTGTTATGTTGCATATTGTTGTCTTCAAATTAGTTGATAGTGACCATACTTATAAGTGAAATAAATCAGACCCATATATGTAGACATTGTGTGTCTCCCTCGTGTAACAACGTGAAAGAGTAAGTGGAACTCAAAACATACAATAAGTGTTGGAAAAAGGAAAGAAATTGCTTAAAAGAGGAAACAACTGGGATTAGGGAAAGGAGAAAAGGAAAAAAAGAAGGAAGGGAAAAGATATATATATCTTTTAAAGGAACAGTTAATGCTTTACTTATTTAAACCAATTTTGCATGTTTATATCTGGTAACCTGAACCACTAATCTGAAGAGAGAATAACACTCTTATCCTTCTATAATGTTCTCAATTTGCTTTAGCATTGTTAGCCTCATTGCATTAACAGCAGAAGTGTGTGAAGGTTTGTGTGTGTATGCATACATATATATGTGGAAAATTGCCTTATACTCCTACATATGAATTTAATGTCTTTCTCTCCCTCTAGAATATATGCCTCATGACAGCACAGATTTTGCTTCCTTTATTGCTATAAAATGTGTTTAGTACTTTAATATTTACTTTTTGGTACTAAATGAGCTTTGGTATTTAGTTCTAACGGTATTTAGCACTTTAGTGTTTAGAATCCTGCAGTTATTGTTTAGGTAGAACCATGAAAAAATAGTTTCCTCAGACTTAAATTAAGTAATGTATGTAAAATATTTAGCATACTCTTAACAATGTAAATAGAAATTATTATTTATCACAATTATAGATTTAGTATGATAATAACTAAGGACCTCTAGGACCTATATCCTTACAGAATTTATGCTAACAGTGTTAATTTGCCATAGAAGCAGGCAATTAGACCTATTTTTCCACAAAACCAGTACTTTTCAGGTGTTAAATTACCTTTTTTTTAAAAAAAAAAATTCAGTTGGAATCAGAATTAAGTAAATGGCCTTTTGGGACAGACTTGTGTAGTCTAAGTGATCCACTCATGAAACAGGTTGTCTACAGAGACATTTTTATTTTGCCCCCTCATTTTTCCCTTATGTGGTGAATAATGAGACAAAGACAGCAGTACTTTCTGTTTATTTAAGTTCTTCTGTTTATTTCTTTTTTTCTACAGTGTGTGTATTTGAAAATGAGAGTAAGCCACAGAGAAAGAAGAAGAAACAAATAACAAAAGGGCAGCAATTCCAGTGCAAATTTGAAAGGGTGACCTGGGGGTGACAGAACCAAATGATATCTCTGGAACCCAGGACCTTCCCCACTGTACTTAGGAAGTTGATCCCTGAGGAAGCTGAAGACAACACTTTCAGCTGGGCTCACGAGTGGCAGCCATTAAGCCAGTGTGAAGGAGAAGCAGCTTCACATGGAGACAGTAGTGCAAACAAACAGAAAATCATTTGACATAGTGAAATAACTCCATCAAATATATTCATTTTCAGGTACATTACAAGTCCTCTCAGAAACACAATGCAATGTACATACAGTTTTAATACTTTTCCCAGTTACTAATAGACTCAAAAGTAATAAGTGACCTTCTGGTGTTATCTTTCCATATAAAGAAGAAGGATGCTGAGGGGAGTTTCTCAGTGGGGGTGTGCTGACATTTTGGGTGACAGAAATTTTACTGTGAACGGCTATGCCATACCTTGAAAAGCATTTTTCACCGGGTTTCTCCAAGCACTAGTGGCCAGTGGTAGAAATTTCTCCAGGTTCTACCCTATGGCAACAGCCAGAATTATCTACACGTATTTTTAAATGCTCTTCTGTTGTGTGTGTGTGTGTGTGGGGGGGGTCGTCATACTCCAGATTAAGAACAGCTGATAGAGATACTCATGAGTAAAAATCAAAACCAAACTGATCTGATTAACACACTAAAGCCCTCTGTGGGCACCTCATCCTGTTATGATGAATATGACCGCTCTTTTTTTATTTTTTAAATTTTTAAAATTTTTTTTAAGTTTCCAAGATATGGCGGACACTGTTTCAGATTTTGGAGACCTACAGCAAGCAGACCAGGTGAAAACCCATACTTTTGTTGACTACACATTCTGGGGAGAGGAGATTAATAATAGACAAATAGAAAGGAAACCTGGAAGATGCAGAGGGTAATCAATGCTACAGAGGAAATTAAGGAGAGATGAGGTATGGGAAATGCAGAAGAAGCCACCTAATTTTACATAAAGGGTCAGGAAGGCTTACTGAAGGTGACGGCTCAGAGGGCTGAGAAAAGGTTATTATAGGTAGTCATGAGAAGCCCGTACCTCGGCTTCTACTGAATAGATCTTGGAGGAAGTGTCCAAGCAGAGGAAGAAGAGGGGCTGGGCCTTGTGGCGGTACCGTGTCATACGTTTACACCCATGCAGCGAAAGGAAAGAAGAAAACAGTGTCGGAACTGAGGTCGAGGCATCACAAAAGACCAGGTTGTCGGGGCCAGGCCATCTTAAGCATGTGACTTCTCCTCTGAGAAGTAGTCACTGAGAGTTCGGAGCAGAGAAGCGCTGTGATTTGACCCAACACAGAATCCTGACTGTGCTATGTTCAAAGTAGATGACAGAGAGGCATCTTCACGAAAATTTATTTTTGTCAGTCAGCTTTTCTGTCGAGGATATTTTCTCTCTTCTTCTAATGCCAGAACAGCAAATAGTAAATAAATAAAAAGTCACCGTCCTATCCACTGTTTAACCCCTCACTCTTCAGATTCATAAAATACACCTTTGCAGTCACTGATTTCCCATCCCGATCACCGATTTAATCTCTGGCCTCTTTCAATTCACTCATTTACCCTCCAAATAGTTCCTGGGAATATTTCACATGTCAAGCACTATTCAAAGCAAAAAGCCGAGTGTGCACATTGGAAGCTTACACTGCGGGGGTGAAGAGGCAGAGATAAGGAAACCATTAAACATGTTGGTAAATGACTTGTGGAGATCATTGCTGTGGAGAAAACACAAGCAGGGGCTGGGGACGGAAGCTGAGGGACTGAGTGCTTCTGATACTGTGGGCAGAAGTGCCTCATGGATAAGATGGAATTTGAGCAAATGCTTGAGTGATGTTTGGTCTTCAACAAATGAAATTGTGCCTTGCAAGGCTTCTGTGATTTATTCATCAAAACACAGTACTTTTTTTCTTTAATGTCTCTGTTCCATCCAAAGCAGTACTCATTTTTTTTTTGTGGGGAAACTTTCCTCCTTGAGTTCTCTACTCTCCTACTTGATCTGTTATCTCTGAGACTTTTGACTAATTCAAGTGATGAAACCATCTTTCCAAGGCCAACCCAGACAGTCTGTCCATACTTGCCTACGAAACAAATGCAAACAATGTTTACTTACTTTTAACCTCCCCTATGCTGAGACTGGAGTTTATATTTGAATGAGTATATATTTTACATTTGTTTATTCCTCTATAACTTCATACATTTCTTTCTGAAGATCAGCTAATTCCCTGATAGCACTTAACTCCTACACTTCCCAGCATCTCTGTAGACTTTCAGAGGGTTTAAATTATTTGGATGGGATTTGCGTGTATGTGTACATTTGTCCTCCACAGCACAAACTCTTTATGGCCTTGCTCTTAACTCCTCTGGGATTTTGTCTTCCTCATTTATAGGGATCTCTTTCTTTGAGCAACAATGGCACTTGGGCTGTATCTCCATTACTCCATTCACTTCTTTAGTTATTCATATTCATAAGCATTCTAAAAATAGTATACTACAAGGTCTGTGGTAGGATCGTCTTTGTATTAGAAAGCATTAGCACAGAGTAATAAGGCAAGTGCATGTGATTTTTACAGAAAAATGTGAAAATGAAGTTAAAAGAAAGATTGCCTAGGAGTGTGAGGGACATTGATTAAGACAGTGTTGTAAATTCTAAAAAGCATGGTTCCATATTCTGTTTATTATATTAAATGTATTTTCAAACTATTACCTATAGGTAATTTCTACTTATTATAAATTTAGAGATCAATTATAGTATAAGAGCTGAGCTTCTTGTTAAGCAATTTTTGCAAAATATTGCCTTATACTTTAAATAATTTTTAATACCCTCCAATAAGTAAACACTATTCAGGGAAGTTGGAACAACTATTCAATCACCTAATTTTTTTCTAGAAAAGTACACTATGCAAACAAAAACTAATCACCTTAGCACAAATAAAAATCATTTTTGTATTTTTGCATATTAAATAAAAGTGTCCATATTATTTGCATTCTGCTCACCTCACTAGTGGAAAACAGCAAGCTACATCTGTTGTGAGATGCTGTGTGGCAGTCTCCCAAGAGAATAACCACTGCACCTTAGGGAAGACCTGGGGTTTGTAGGTGGGCTTAAACTTTCAACAAGCTTTTTTCTGCAAGAGAAGCTGTCTCAACCAAACCCCCTCTCCCTATCTCTCCCATAATTCGTAATTATAACCAAAGTTAAACATTCTTCTGATTGGTGAGAATTTCTCCAAGATGCAAAACTTTTGCCCACAGATTTAAAAAGAACTGCAACTCTAGTCATGAGACATAAACAGAAAACTGCACCTGAACACATCATGGTCAAATTGTTAAAAATGAGAAATGACAAAAGGTGTTAAAGTAGCTATAGTACTGAAAGAGGGTGAGACAGGAGGAGCAAATTCAAGTCCTACTTGGGCAATGTAAGGAGACCTTGTTTTAAAATAAAATATGCTGAGGATCTAGTTATATATTAAAGAAAAAATAAAATTTTAAAATTAATTATTAAAACCCATGAAAAGAAGCAAACAAAAAGCAACGTTAAAAACAACCTCAAATATATTAAAATTCTACATAAAATATTTAAATAGAATCAGTAATACATAAAAGAATAGTTTTTATGCATATTTTGATGAAGAGGGGTTTATTCCAACAATTTAAAGTTACTTTACCATTCATAAATCAGTTAATATAATTCTGGTCATTATCACAATAAAAGAGAAAATTCACATGTCATCCAAAAAGAGGGAGAAATACTACTTGGTAATATTCAACACACACACACACACAAACAAAAACAAAGCTTACCTTTTGTTTTGGAAATGAAGGAATTGTGCTTACTCTGAGAAAACCTAATGACAAATGCCTTACTGCTCCCATCACATTTAAAGCTGGTTCCATATTAACCAAATATTGAATTGTTTTTTAACTCAGGTTGAGGATAACACTACAGTGTACACTATCGTCACTTTTATTCAACCTTGTATTTGAGTCTTAGCAAGTACCATATGGTATGGGAAACTATATATAAAGAAAACAAAGACTAAAACTTGTCATTTTTAGTACAGGATATGATTGTGCACATTGAAATAAAAAAGAGTACAAAATTAGTACTAATAAGTAAATTTAACAAGGTTACTGGGTATAGAAATAATGGCAGTTCAAATTTCTTCCTAGGAACAAAAACTAAACATTCAATTGAAAAAGCAAAGTATAATACCACCCAAACCTCAAATATGTAGATGTAAATTAAACATGTGAAACTTTGACACTATAAAATATTTTTACAATTAATGAAATTTAAGATGTTTATCAACTGAAATATGTAAGTCTTTTCATGCATTGATGAACTCAGTACTTTGAAGATGACAATGTCTTCCAAATTGATCTATAAATCCCTACTATGATTCTAGCACTTTTTGTGAAAAATGATCACCTGAGCCTAAAATTTATGTGAAAAAGCAAAAATTCAGAATAGGTAAGGAAACCTTGACCCGGAAGAACAAGCCTGGTGGAAGCATGCGGTTAGATTTTAGGGCTGACCTCAGGACTGTTGTTAAGTCAGTGTACTGCTGGCATCAAGGAAGTCGAGCTCAAATGAACAGGACAGCGGAGGAAAACTCACGTATACATGTCTCCCGGCTTAGGCCAGAGGTGCCATTAGAGGAAGCTTGGTATTTTCTATAAATGTTTCCTTACTGATTGAGCACCCATTCTTTTTTTTTTTTTTTGAATACCCATTTCATTTATTTAAAAGGAGCCATAAGGGATTTATTAGGGCAGAATTTTCAAAGTACAAACACAAGAGTATGGGCCCTCAAGAGAGAAGCTCATTATAGTCCAAAGCTGGGAATATCTATGTGGTCTTTGGCAGTGAAAATCTTTATGAATCTATAGAGAACTTGGGATTGGTTTCAAGAGAAAAGCAATGGCCCACTTCCAAGGTAACGGCTCATTTTCCAGGTGATAAGATGGCCCATTGCGTAAGACAAAGGCACAGGCCAGGTCTATTTTTGTTTGTTTTGCTTTTTCAGATGGGTGATCTATGATGTTTGACTTAAGTTATTATTTGAAACCTTTGAATCTACTTGCTCAACTAAGATAATTTATTGACTTACAGTATCCTTAAGGGACTTTGGGTGTGATAGGCCTGAAAGAAAAGAAGCTCGTAGAAGCCTAGAGAGTACAGGTATTCATAACCTTGGTGAACTTGAATTCTGTGCTGAGATTGTAATCTTTTTAAAAATACAGTTTTAAATTTATGGGTTTCCTTGCCTCTTTTGTACCTATAGTTACATTTTTTAGTCCTTTTAAAAAATATCCTATCTGAGCTCCTGTAATCTCAGCATTCTGGGAGCCTTGAGACAGAAGAATCATAAATTTGTTCAAGCCTGACCAAGATCCTGTACCAAAATAAGAAAAAATAAGAGAGGAACTTTGATCTTTCATTCTTGAGGGATGGAGAGCGGTCTTAAGAAGACCCACTTAAAAGCCAACCCACCGACAGTACTGAGCTCTGTCTTACGCAATATCCCAAATTAATTTGAGATAAACTCACAGAAATGTGTGTGAAAAGTCAACAAACAAGTTTCTAGGAGAAAACCTAAGAGAATATCTTCTTGACTTTGGGGTGGACAAGCATTCCTTAAACATGACACAATAAGTAATAACCCTACAAGAATAGATTAAGAGATGAATTTCATTAAACAGAAATCTCTGCTTGTCAAAGAAGGCATCTAAAGAATGCAAAGGTGGAGATTAGTCTGAAGAAACAGTTTGCAGTGCATGTTTATAAAAGTGTTTACATCATAATTAGCAGCTTATTCAAAAGATGAACAGCACCGGAAAAGCTGACAGGGAACTTTATCTGTGGACTGAGCTCTAGATGGAAGCTGAGCTCTTAGCAGGAGTTCATTCGCCTCGGTCAGTCTCATAGGGACACTACCAATCTGGAACTACTTTAAGTTCCTTGATTAAGTTTTTAGGCTGCAGGGTGGACTCGGGCTGGAAACTTTTGTCATTTAAAGACTAGTGTGTGGTTATAAACCCTCAGGGATGGTTTTGTTCTTAACACTTAGTGCCAAGATCAAGTCAACCAATTTTCCTGCTGTCCCCTGTGTAAAGTGAGTTTATTTTAATCCTCTTTTGTGACAGTGAGGTGCACCCTTAATTTGAGTCTCCTGTTAGACGGTTTGTGTGCTTTTCCTTTCATTATATCACAATTCAGATTCTCTCTTTTTGTGTTGGCTCAAAGATCCATTAAAGCAAATAAGAATTTTACTACAGAATTTGAATAATTTTGTTTGTGAGGGGTTTTCAAGGTGTTTTATCAAGTGGCCAAAAGCAGGATAGGATCTTTGCATAAACTTTAAAGTGGTTTTATAGAAAGAGACAGTAAAATTGTGCTTCTCAGAGGCTGCGGGGTGGGGTGGGGGTGGGACTGGTAGAGGTAGGATGGTTGACAAGTGCAGGGATGTGGTTAACAGGAAGAAAACCTTCTACTGTTTAGTAGCACAGGGGGCAAGTATAGTTGACAAAAATTACTGCGTATATCCAAATGGCTAGTAGGTTTTTAATGTTCGCTATACAAAGAAAGCAGAAGTGTCTGTTGGAGGGAAGCACCAATTACCCTGATCTGATCATAATATACTGTATACAGTTCATTTATTGAAATATCACACTATGCCTGATACACATGTGCAACTATTCTGTGTCATTTAAAAGTAAAATATGTTAAGTTTGAATTCGGGCTTGCCTTGAAAAGGGTTTGAATGAACAGCTGTATACTATAAGTAAAGAAATCTTTAGCTAGTAAGTAAGCTAGGACCTACACCCATGAAAATTAATGGTACTGTGTGTTTGTAGTGACCTTTTCCATTTTGTATGCAGTATTCTGAACATTATGACCAGTCAATTTGAAAGTTTCATTAATACTGATAAATGGCATTGCTTCTAGTTAAACCCTGAACAGTTAGTTGCAGATAATGACTGTGAGTGTAGGTAATAACTCCAAAAGGGTTGTGGAATTGAGCAGGTAAAGAAAACCAAAGAGTAACGTCTTAGATGAATTCTTCATATGTTGTTATAGTTACTCATAGTTACACTAGAAGAAATGATCTAGGCTTTGGATCTACCATTTTACATTGAATCATTAAACACATTCCCTATATTTTTTATTCTTCCTTGAAGTTAGCAATTTTGTTCCAGACAATTTAATTTTTGGTATACTTATATAATTTTTAAAATAAGATTTTTTTTTCTATAACTTGGCTTTCCTAATTCTAAATCACAATATATCCTTCTTCTTTCATTTTCTTTTTTTGGGAAATATCAAAGTTTGTCCACATTCTAGACTGAAATATATGAGGTAACTTTGACACTTAAAATTTTCTTTTTTAGATAGCTAATCAAATTTTAGCTATCAAACAGAGTTTAGTTTATCAAATGGAGATTTTCCCCCTCTACCAAGTGTAAAAGAGTATTAGTTCTATTATTTCAAGCTTTTATGGCTAGAGGATTGAGAAAACTTCCACTCTATATTTTAATATGATAATGAAAGTACATTCACTTTTATCCACAGTTAGAAAATCTCTAGCTCCTAATGTCCATAACACAAATACAACTTTGGTTTTGCTTTAAATATCTTTTTGAATCCTAAAATCTTATGAATGTAAGAATAATTTTCCAGTCCCCAATTCTAAATGTTGAAACAAGCTATATTCCAGTGTGAATATAAAAATAGAACGAATATATAATTTCAGTACAATGTAATAAAATTTAGATGGCTACAGATTTTTAGATAAATGCTATCTTGCTATTCCAAAACCCAGTTGGAGTTGGACACAGGGTAACTCGAGCATTGGAGAGCCTTAAATAGAAATCAGACCATATGCAGAGTAACATTTTTACAACAACAATCACAAACTAGCATTAACCCTCACTTTGCCAAATTTGTTGTTGTTTTATCATGAGATAGAATTTGTTGGTGTTCACAGGTATTTAAACAAATGAGTTGAATTTTCAATTTGCCTTAATAACCCTGAGTTTTATGTTGGTGAATTTTCAAGCAAACACTGAGATAGCAAATGCTTTGGGGGACAATGTAAAGAAAGTACACAAAATATCTTTATTGCTAACATCTCATGTCATAAAATATTAATGAACTGGAGAAAAAAATAGGTACACTTTTCAATACACTTACACTTAAGGTTTTCACAATGAAGAGAAAAAGAAAGAGAAAAAAAAGAGAAAGAGAAAGAAAGAAAGAAAGAAAGAAAGAAGGAAAGAAAGAAAGAAAGAAAGAGAAGGAAAAAGAGAAAGAAAGAAAAAGAGAAAGAGGGATGGAAGAAGGGAGGGAGAAAAGGAAGGGGGAGACAGGAAGGAAGGAAAGAATGAAAGAAGGAAGGAAGACAGAAAGGGAAGGGAAGGGAAAGGAAGGAAGATTTTAATAAAGTTTCATTGGAGGGCTGAGAGGACTTCTGAGAAAAATTAGCATATCTGCTAAAAAGTACGCAGTAAGAGACTGTACCGAGTAAAGAAGGAACTATTAAACTTAGAAAACAATGAGCACCTTGCTCAGTATGAGTAATAAGGAGAAAAGGGTGTCTTTCCAGTTATAACCTACATGATTTTTACTTGTATTTGCCAAATGGGAAACAATATGGCGCTTTTGGATATGGACTCTGAACGGACAAATGTCTACACTGACATTTCCCCTTCACTAGTAAGGTCACATCACCACCTGGAGGAGACCTACTTAAGCCAAGTTCAACTGCTAAGCTTAGACAGGAACTATCCTATGCACTGCTTCCATTCCCCAATGTGATCTCTCCTCCCTTTAAAGCCAGAACCCAATATTAGTTGGTAGGCTTTCATTTGTAGTAATCTTTAAAGCAATTTCCCAGCTAATCCAACTAATTTTGTTTTCCTCTTTTTTCTTTCATTTTTTAACTTCTTTTTTTCTAAGATCAGTTAACCTGAGGTTAAAAGAAATATCTCCAATAAACTACTACCGATCAAACAAAATTCTCCACTGTGATGGCAACAGTTCTAGACCATAAAAGACTTTCCAGTGCTTGAAATCAAAATAAGGGGGCATGAAGATTATTTTCCATTCAGTCATTATTATCTTCCTTGGATTAAATGTTTCAATTTCTCTAGGCTCCTCAGGTCTGTTTCTTTTTAGAATTTTGTTCAAAAGTTGCTTTTTTTTTTTTTTTTTTTGCTTTCCAGAACAAATAAGATTTCTATTAACCATGGCTGGCAATTTGGCTGCTTCTGGAGCAGAGATCTCAGTGGCTGCTTGTACACAATAATTTTTCAAAAGGTAGAGAAGCTGTATTTACTTTAAAGAGAATTCGGAAAGCAACAAAGACATAAAGCTTTCATTTTCATTGATCCACACATAACACATTTTCACACTCAGCATATTAGTGTATTTAATTTTCTGAGGAATTAAAAACAAGGAACTCTCAACTTCCCACTGCAGATATGTCTGTGGGCTCACCTGATTTTAATGGAACCCCCTCATTCTACACCAGGCTGAGTGGAAAACTGGACGGCTTCTGCTCTCCGAAGTTCCATTAGCTCTGTGTGTTCTTTGAGGAGCTGTTTACGTTATTGAAACAGTGATGGAAAAGTGCTTCAGAGCTGAAATGAGTTACTCTGTTTCTAAGTTTAGCCATGATGCTGAGGGCTTCCTTGCTCCCGCACTGCATGGACCTTGTTTTAATTACTCCTCCCTCCTTTTCTCAATTGGTGTTGGTCTGAATGTTGGCACAGTCTTTCTAAGGAGTACATGAGATTTTTCCACAGATTATAACAATGCTTTTGTCTTTGTGGGCTGACTTTGCATACCTAATATATCAAGGACATCTTTGTGGAGCCTTCTGAAGTGGGACAAGGAAGGGGGTAATATGCAGGACGGAGGGGCTTTAAGGAATTATGGCTCATCCCATCCCACTTTCTCATGCTCCATCCCATTGCTCTCCAAGTAAGCCTGTTACGGTATTCCTAAAGGTTCCAGAACATAAAGAAGGTAGAATAACAGAATGGTAAAGAGCCAAAAGCCTTGTTTGAATCTGACTTTGAGACTTTGGGAAATAACTTATTCTTATTGTGTCTCAGTGTTACAGTATCGAACAAGAATGACTCCCAAGCCCTCAGGTACTCAGAGGCTGGACTCCTGGAAGGTGACTAGACATGGCCTTATTGCTAATGTGCTGTGAGGAGGCGGGTCTGATCTGAGGAGCTGTCACTGGGCACATCTGTCTCTCTCTCTCTTTCTCTCTCTGGCTCCTTTCCTTTCTGCTTCCTGGTGGCTTTCCTCTGCCTAAGTCTTTCCGACATGCTGTCTCTGCTTTGGAGCCTGCAGCCGTGCAAATGTGAGCCAAAGTAATCATCTCCTTCTCTCAGTCATAGGTGCCAGGTGTTGTGTGCGAACAAAGAGAAAGTGCCTAAGATGCTCAGCTTTCTCATCTGTGAAATAGTGATGAAGAGACCTCATCAAGTTGAAGTGGTTATGAAAGTTAATGTTTATAAAGAAGTCAAACAGTGCTGACCCATAGGAGTCCCTTGAGAAATGTTGTCTGCTTCTATGGTAGAAAGAAAAGGTAACAATTTCTTGAAGAAAAGGTAACAATTTCTTGGGCATATCTGCCTATTTTACAGTACAACTTAAATGACCTATAGACCAAAAGTTGTTTCAGGATCTGTTCTCCTCTGCCTGCTGTTTTGCTCTGAAGATTTTTTGAATGAATAATTTTTCACCATTTAATACTAAATTTAAGTAGCAGCTCATTAAACAGACTTTCTCTGGCCAAGCTTTCTAAATCCCTGCTGCCTAGTTCCTATCTTTGTATTTATTTTTTTCTTCATAGTATAACTTACTTATGTTGCACATATTTGAGAGTTAAATTTCTGTTTTCTCCACTAGGTAGTAAATTTAATGAGAATAGAGACTAAAACTAAGTGTGTCTGCATCTATAGATATAAGTATAAATATACATACATATCTATATGGAAAGACAGAGAGATATGGTAAATATTGGGTGCAATTTGAAATATTAGATCTTTAGAAATCACAAAAAAATTCATTATATTTGCTTCCTTGAGTAAAATTGGAGAAATGTAGATATTTTCCAAAAATCCTCAGAACAATTTACCTGATTTTCCCAAAATAGCTCTATATTGATTTAATATCTCATAGTCTTTTTGAGTCTTTCAAAATCTCATTCTAACTTTGGTATGTTGGAGTTTAAATTGAAACTTGATATCACTTGATATTTAACTAAGACACTACCTGAAATATGATCAATTGGCAAATTGATTTCCCCTCCTGATTTAGGAAAAACTTGGCTTGGGGAAATTCAGTTGTAAGTGGTACCAGTTCTTCCTTAATTTGCACATTCTCTTTAGCTTCTTCAGATGTTTCTTCTCATAACAAAAGAAAAAGAAAGAGAAGAATGGACAGGATGATTTGATATCTTGTGCTACTTCAAGACGATGCGCCCTGTAAGTAACTGATAATCTCAAATGCTTGCATAATTGCAAGTCAATTCAATCTAATATTTTTAAGTGCCTTGGACTTTCTCATTCCTTAGACAAAATTCCTGACACCCACAAGTTAAAAGACAGGTTTATTTTAGGTCACAGTGAGTAGAGATTTCGATCCATAGTCAGCTGGCTCCAAGGCAGGGTGGCATGGCAGAGGGGAATGGCAGAGGAGAAATAGTCCATGGCAGATTAGTCAGGAGGCAGCCAGAATCTATCCATCCTTCCCCTTTTTATTCCATTCAGACTATAAGCCTGAATTGTTGGTGCTACCCATACTAAGGGTGGGCCTTCTTATCATCCTTACCCAGAAGTATGCTGAGCCAGTCCGTGGACTAACCAGTGTTTATACCCTTAATCAGGTATCGTGCGTCCAAGATCCAACCACCACCTAAAAGCTCTGCCTATGAGCACATGAGGCTTTGGGAGGGTATCTAGTTATAATCCATAGCAATTGCCAAGGATATGGGAGAATAAGTGTAGTTCACTCCTGTATTTTATAAGTATAGAGTCTAATAAGGTAGCTAAGGACATTTAAAATGTAACACATATACATTATAAATTATATTATGATAACACTACTACTTTATGAAAACTAGGAAGGTACAGTGAAAAATTATGTAACTAACATTTCTAGTATAGTTTCTATAGAGCCACTAGACATTGAACTTGTTTTTGGTTATTTCATTTAATATGTAAATTTGGTTCTTGAAAAATGCTTTTCCCAACTGTACTTTATAGTTTAGGACAACAGTGGAAAAGGAATAGAACTGGAAAGGTCTCTGTGAACTTGTGATTCAGCACACTTCGTGGTGTGATGAACTCAGTGTTCTGTAAGAGAGAACAGGAGATGAGCCTGTTAAGATAAGCCATGCCCAAGGCAGATAGGGCACGTCACAACACAGAAGCAAATAATTTGTGTTAGCTCAAGGCATCCACTAACTGCAAATGAATGTGTTAAGACTGTACAATGATTTTTTGAAAATATAGTGCATTAGAATTTAAATATATTTTAAGTGATAATACCAATGCATGACAGAATATCCCAAGATTTACTTACTTACAGTTATGGCATTATAAGCTTATTACTGGTTAATTGAGCTATTTATCAATTAATGTTGACAGTGTCAGTGACATCACTGATAATAAGTGAAAGCCAGTGCTCCCAGAAGAGACACATCCTGAGGTGGAATGTTAGATGTGTTCCCTCTCAGTTCTGGTGTCGTGAGTGCTTTCAGAGAAAGGACTTGAAGACAGTGAAGTAGCCCCAAGTGTCACAAGCGTTTGACCTGGACCACACAGTGTAAAATTCACAGTGAGAGCTCTTGTGCCTTCTTGGTGAGCATAAGCCGCCTTCAGCATGCAGGGATGGGCCACGGACCCTGGGCAGAGGTCTTCCCATCTGGGTGCATGCTTGCTCACCTATGGTAGAGGACAGTTCTGAATTTTCCTTGTTTTCTTTGTAGTAGGCCAGGAGATAACATTTCTGACACTATGACAGCAAGTAAGTAATTTAATAGGCAATAAAATTGTAAGACGCATTTAGGGTGATTTCTCCCCCCAAATGTGGAATGCTTACTTTCACGAGTTTAGTTTCTCTAACATAAGACACTCAGAATAGAAATAATTTAAAAAGCAAGTAAGAGAGAAAGATGACAGGAAACAGAAGAGAAAGCCCATTTGGAAATGGAGGAGGGGATCTGGAGAGAGAAGAGAGGTAGTGGGGGAGGGTGAAAATGATCAAAGTGCCATATGTGTATGTAGTGCCAGTTTCCCAAGGTGAATGTCATTACTATGTATGTGAAACATATACCAATAAAATAAGTAAAAGAAAAAGAAAAGCACCAGCTTTTAACATGCAACAAGATTTAAACTATACAATCTGACCAGCACTGATGTAAGTATGTCCTTGTGGAACTATCACTGCCATCAAGGGAAGGTCACTCCCAATCCTGCTGGTGTTCTTCCACATGTAGTTCTTAGCCAGAGCCTCTGCCTGTGTTGCTAGGCAACCGTTGTCATCATAGAGCTTCTGCAAATGAAGTCATTTACAGTGCCTGTGATGGACAAAGATGAACCCCAAAGTAATTATGCTGAAAAAACCCAGGACACACAGAGTAATTTCAGAAGATTTTGAACATGGAGAGTTTTGTGATAATATTTATGTTCATATTTTATCAAAAGAAGATTTTGTAATGAATTTTGTAAGTTAATTTTGGAAAATTATAAAATTGTAATAAGTACTTGTCCAAAGTTAGAGAAAAAAATAATATGAATAATGGATGAAGCCAACAATTTGGATTCCCTCATGTCTTAGATCTAATTAATTAAATCCCAATAACTCCATTGTCTAACTACCTCAAAGGCATAAAAAAGTAATGATAAAACAAGTAACTTTTTAAAAAAGAATAGTAAAAAAAGAACAATAGCAAAATACAGCACCACAGACAAAAACCTAAAGCAAAACGTTAAAAGTGATAGAGGGCTTCAAAACGAAATGATAGGAATTAACAATGGTTGTTATAGTACATACTGTTATCTTCAGTGAAGTTGCTGAGATTACCAGTTGTAAGAATGAAAGATTGATCAAACCATTACAGGCAATAAAAAATGATAATTAAAAAAACATTAGAGATAATACAGAGTTGCACTAGACAAGACGGTTAGGAATTCACCAATGGCTATTCTATTACATATTGTCTTCAAATCAGTTGCTCAGATACCAGATATAAGCACACAAAATTGGTCAAAATAAAAAAAAAATTAAGCATTAACTCTTCCTTTCAATAAATCATTAGATATCAGCAGTACAGTTATCCCAGTATCCTTCTATACACATATATATTTATCTGTTTGGGCTGTTTTTTCTTTCTTTTTCTTCCTTCCTTCCTTCCTTCCTTCCTTCCTTCCTTCCTTCCTTTCACTTCTTTCCCTCATCCTAGTTCTTCCTTCCTTTGAGCAATTTCTTTCCCTTTCATGTTACCTATTGTACGTTTTGGGTTTTATTTACTCTTTAAGGTTACTACACTAGGGAGACAATACCATCTTTAAACAGGAGAGTCTGATTTATTTCACTTATGAGTATGGTCTCTAATTGCATCCATTTACCTATAAAAGCCTTGAGTTTACCTTTTTTATAACTGAGCAATACTGCATTGTATACAAAAACCACAACTTTTTTATCCATTCCTCACATTTGAGCATTTGGGTAGTTTCCAAGATTTAGTTATGACAAATTGCGTTGCTATAAACATGGATGAACATATATTACTGTGGTATGATGTTTTTAATTCTTCTGGGAAAAAAACTCAGAAGAGGAATAGTTGGATTAAATGGGACTTCTAATCCTAGTTTTGTGAGGAATCTCTACACTGATTTCCACAGTGATTTCACCAATTTACTCTCCCACCAGCAGTGGAGTAGGGTTCCTTTCTCCCCACAGCCTCTCCAGCATTTGTTATTGGTTAATTTTTAATGATAGCCATTCTTTCTGGGGTGAGGTGGAATCTCAGTGTTTTTTAATTTGCATTTCTCGAATGACTATGATGTTAAACATTTTTTCATATAGTTACTCACCATTAGTATTTCTTTCCCTGAGAAGTGTGTATTCATTTCAGATGCTAATTTTTGGATTGAGTCTTTGAATTTGGGGGGGCCTGATTTTTTAAAATTCTTTATATGTTCTAGATAGAAGTCCTTTGTTTGAGGGGCAGTCAGCTAAAATTTTTTCCCAATTTGTGGGTTTTATTTTTGCTCTATTGGTGATTTCTTTTGATGTGCAAAAACTTTTCAATAAGATGAGATCCCAATGGTTGATTCTTTGAAGTATTTCCCATGCAGTTTGATTTTTGTTCATGAACTCTCTGCCTACCCTTACATCTCCAAGATTTTTACCAACTTTCTCTTCCAGTAGATTTAGTGTTTCTGTTTTAATATTTTGATCTTTGGTCCATTTTGACTTTAGTTTAGCGCATGGTGATAGGCATGGGTCTAATTCTAGTCTTCAGTATGTGGAAAATTAGTTTTTCCAGCACCATTTATTAAAGAAGCCATCTTTCCTCCAGTGGACATGTTTGGCCCCTTAAACAAGTAAATATTTTATAGCATGGTTCAACCTAGTTAAGCATTTTAAAAAACAATAAATTAAAACTAAAGTCACAATTTCACTTCTCTTTCTTTCTTTCTTTCTTTCTTTCTTTCTTTCTTTCTTTCTTTCTTTTATTCTTCTTTCATTCTGGTACTAGTAATTTAACCCAGAATGCTGAGATTATAGGCATATACTATCATGCTGGCTTCAATTTTTCCATTTTATCAGCAAAAACAACCTGACTAGCAAGTTCTTAGTAAATATCCTTCTGATGAACAGAACTGTTGCAAACCTGGAAGATCAATCTACTCTTTCATCCTGAACAGACCTTCAAAATATTATTTTCATCTTTTCACTGTAAATATTTCATTTCTGTATAACAATCTCAGGTTTTCCATGTATAAGCCAAGATTTATCAAATACTTTAATGGAAGAACTTCTACCCTTCTATATTATGTATTTAGATAATTTAAAAGTAATTATTATAACTTTTTATTGTGCTTTGTACTATGTAGGTATTCTGAATGTTAGCTGATTGATTGATTGATTAATTGCAGAGTGGATGCATGCATGAACCTCCACTGAATTCATGTCCTATAATAAATGTTCACCTCATTCTAAAGATGATTACATTCCATGTCAACTTACCTCAATCTAAAGACAGTTATTGCTGTTTTTGACCCCAAACTCTCAAATCTACCTAGAAGCACTGGTGATTGCATAATGAGTCTCTGTTTTTATGTAAGTAGGAAAGTGGACAGAGCTCAGAAAAAATGATCCACCGACTATGAAGAATGGAAATTAAGAGTAAGTCATATTTGGGCTGTTATGATTCTAATTTTTAAAAAATAAACTGAAGAAAGAAGTCAGTGCTGTTTGAGAACACAGAAATGTACTCAGTTCTACGTAGACATGGTGTCAGCAGTGCGGAGGTAGCACAGGCGGATTGGGGAATGACTGCAAGCAAGAGTCTCACCAAATGGAAGAGCATTTCAGGCAGGAGGAACAGCAGGCACCTAGGATGAATTTAAGAAGTTTGCCATTCATCTGATGAGTGAGACGACTCTCCTTGGGCCTCTGACGATATTCTTTGTTAAAAGTTCTTTAAGCTGTGTTTACTCACTAGCATTAAAAAGCACATTTGCTAATCAGGGGCTGGGGATTTAGCTCTGCGGCACAACGCCTCCCTGGCAAGCGCGAGGTAGTGAGTTTCATTCCCGGTACCGGAAAAAAAACCAAAAAAACAGACAAACAAAAACCAGCACATTTACTAATCAGTTGATAAACATCACACCTTAAGTAGTAAGAATGGATCTTCTTTTCTTAAAAATGTTGACGATAGGGTTAGCCACCTCTATCTCTTACTCCTTCCCTGTATTCCATCACAATTTTATGAAACTCCTGACAGTGATTCTGTCCTGATGAGAAGAAATCCATGATATTTTTAATGAAAATAAATAAGTTGTCAAAACTGGAAGAATCAATTAAATAAAGATGCATTTTCACAGGTTTTGTAAATTGTATTAGAAACCAGCAGTGAAAGGACCAGTGATGAATTAGGAGCATTTCTATATGATCAGGAGGGAGAAGCATTTGAAGGCTAAGACCTGCAGTATAAGGGAAACCTAGTATGTCAGGGCATCATTTGGAGCTTTGTTAGCATATAGTATCCATAACCCCAGAAGGAAAAGAAAAATATTAGAGTTGGGATCAATAGTTGTGACCTCAGAGCCCTCAAATTAAGACTCTTGAGCATTTTTAATTCAACTAGAAAGTATATAAATTCCAGGTTCAAACAGACTGAAATATATTTTTCTGAAGTATTTGATTACTGGTTTGTGCTGGAGTTTCATTATTTATAGAAAAAGAAATTAAGCATTAGTTATTCATGTTCTCTCTGTTCTGGTCCTACCTTTGAAAGCCTTGGGATTAACAAAGACACAAAATTATCCTTTAAACAGAGACAATCCTTTGAACAGAGCAGGTGAGCAGTCCTATAGTATGTCGTGAGAAGGGAGGGGAGGGGAGGAGTAACTATTCTTATTTAGCCAAACTAGGAAGGTAGCTGGTTGGCAGACAGCCAGCCCATCAGAGGTTTTGCATTCTATGTAAATACTCAGTTCACTCATTATCATTTATAAAAAACAGAATAGTTTTAAGTTCCAGATCAACCAGCTATCGGATCTTACCAAGAGAACTGGAGCTACAAGTCTGGACACTTATCAGGGCCCCAGGTTACCTTGTGCGTTCTTATCCATTGAAGCCCAGCCTCACTTAGAGCTGTGCATATTTCAAGCGCGATTTATTCTGTGCGTATTCCATACACACTGACTGTCCTCAAGGATATTGGTGTGCACTTTCTTCCCACGCTCTCTCTAGCCACTGCATCTCCTTATTGTGCCACGTGATGTCCTGAGTCTCTGCTTGCGTTTTTATGGATTCTAAGAAGGTCCTTGTCTTCCTCTTGGATCTGTGTGATAATTGGCTGATAGCATAGATTTAACTTTCAAATCTCATCTCTTGCACAAAGCTTCTTCCGGGATCCTTCAACTTCCATAGTCCTCAACCTTCATCTTGTCTCCACAGCACCGTCACCAGTTTGCCTGTCTGTACTTCAAACCAGTGCAGTCTGCTTTCTGCCGTTTGGATTCACGGATGCATTGTACCCTCAGCTGCAGCACAGAGTTCTGAATTGTTAGCATGCATTTTAAAACCTTGTTTCTATAGCAGGTCAGATAATTTATGATATCTCCAATATACAGATAATGAAAAAAAATGAATGAATGTTCAAAAATCAGTTTTGAGCCCATCCTAAGAAAAAAATCTATCTTTTTGAGAGGAGATTAAGTCTTTCTGGTATTGAGGCTTATCCAGATGGTTTCAAGTGTTGAGATGCGGATGAGCTGTAGTCCAGATGTGTCTCCTCCAAAATTGATGTTGAAAGTTAGTCTTTATTATGGTAACAGATTAAGAGGCAGGATTTTGGGGAAAATTACTCCTCTTTGATGGTTTTGTCTTTATGAATTGATCAGTGCCTTCAAATGAGCTAGAAGGAGCTAGTGTAGACTCTCCTTGTTCTGCTGCTTTTCTGTCATATGGAGACACCGTGTTGGGTACCCTCTCTCTCCCTCTCCCTCCCTGCCTTCCTCCATCCTGCCATCTCTCTCCCTTCCTTTCCTTTGCCCTCATGAGGGTACAACAAGAAAGTCCTCAAACCTGCTGGTACCTTGATCTTGGATTTCCCAGCTTTTAGACTGTGAGACATTAAATCTCTATCAGTCATCAATTATCCAATCTCTGATTTTTGTTGTGTCAGGAGTTGGAGGAACTGTTATTCTAGCACCTTCTTTTCCAGTGAGAGCATCAGAAGGGGCCAATAATGGAGCTCCTGCAACATGCTTAGAGGAGGGGCACATGGTCCTGACCACTGACAGAAATAGTGACCACAACACTTCCTCCAACAGTGGAATGCAAGAGCAGCCTCAAAAAAGAATTACACAGACAAGAGAAGGATTTCGAGAATTTAGGGAAGCCGGGTGTGGTGGGGCACGCCTGTAATCCCAGCACTTGGGAGGCTGAGGCAGGAGGATTGTTGTGAGTTTGAGGCCAGCCTGGGCTACAAAGTGAGCTCAAGGCCAGCCTGAACTGCATAGCAAGACCCTGTCTCAAAAAGACAAATAAAATAAAATAAAATAAAATGACTTAGGGGAACATAGGTGGGACAGTGAGGCCAAATACTTTTACTAGAGGCCAGATGTTTAGCTCTGTTAACTCCAGAGGAGACTAAGAAAGCAACCTTATTTATATGTCTTGTCTTTGATAACCAGAACATTTGTACTAGCTAATAATAGTTAACATTCACTGAGTAGTTACTATGTGTTTGGTATATCTCAAGGCCCTTAAACATATTATACTTGGAGGTGATCTTATATAATCATTCTCATTTTAAATATGAGAAAATTAAGGCACAAAGAGATTAAGTTACTTACTTAAGGTCAAATGGTGAGTGACCAAGGAGCATATGAACTCAGACTGGAATAAAAAATCTATTACTCAGAATGTATTGGATGTATCGAGAGATACTGACACTCCTACACTCATTGCAGCATTATCCACAGTAGCCAAGGCATGAAACCAAGCTAACTGTCTTCGGTGGGTGAATGAATAAAGAAAATGCAGAAGATATGCATAGTACAATGCCGCTGATCCTTCAAAAGTAGGGAAATCTTATCATTTTGGTCATGGATGAATCTGGAGGACATTATTCTAAGTGAAATAGGCTAGGTAAATAATATCACTGGTGGATTAATTAATGGTCAACTTGAGTGCGAACACCCAGCTGAGCTGAGCCAACGTGGTTCTGGGTGTGGAAGACATACCTGAGGATTGTTCCTGGAATGGCATAAAGCAACACAAGAGGGAAAGATTGCATTGCTGCTAATTTCTCAACCTGGGGGAGCTCAGTCTTTGCCTTGAGCATTGCTTCCTGGCTCTAGTGCAGATCCCTCAGCCTGCTGACACAGAGCCTTCATCCTGCTGGCCTGGACTTTCTAGTTTCCACCATCAGGTCTTCCTGGTGTGGATCCTTGATATAGTTTTGCATGAGACATTGCCACAGCAGTGAGGCCCTCACCTGGATTCTTCAGGTCTGTAGCCTGCAGACAGATCCCTTGCACTCTTCTGCATGTGACTTTTTGGGTGAATACTATAAGATACTCCTATAAATTTATGTGTCCTGTGTCAAATCTAGTCCCTTGAAAACCACTGACTGCAGCATACCTGGAATATGAAAAAGTTGAACTTACAGAAGTAGCAAGTGCAATGATGCTTACTGGGGGTCTCAGTATGTGTTGGGGAGACAAGGAATGAAGAGTTTTTAATCAAACAGTTCTTAATCAAAGTTTCAGATAGGAGAACTAGGCTTTGAGACCTACTTCAGAGAAAGATAATCACAGCCAACCATAATGTATTATTCATTTCAAAATAAAGAGGACAATAACTTTCAAAAATCTGATTATTCAAGTATAAAAATGATAGGTAAGTGAAGCAATAGGCACATTACTTAGCTTGATTTGATAATTTCATGTTGTATACATATATCGAAGTGTATGCAATTATGATGTTAGTCAATAATAATAATATTTTTAGAAGAAATAAAGTTATGAGAAACCAGTTAATTCTACCTTGCAAGTCAGGACTCCAATGAGTGGCTTTAAGGATGAAGCAAAAGCTCAACACATGTACCATGAGCAAGAAATTAAATGTATGTGAGATATGTATGAGATGAATTCTGAACAGTTGTTAAAGACATAAAAAGGAATAGAGTCAAGAAGGAAAGAAAGAATGAAATTTGTCATAAACTGAGTTTACTTAGTATTTCCAAACAAGTATTTGGAAGAAAAATAAATGAAAATAAACAAAGTGTATTTGAAAGCTAATTATGGAAAACAAAGTGCTGAATAAATGGTAAATACATGCTAACCTACTTTCCCCCTAGATTTCTTTTGCACTAGATTCTATGACTAAATATCAAACTATAAAAATCAGGGATAGGCAAAACTGGTGGCAGTTAGAACTGGACAAATATCTGCACTATTTTTTCAAATGATTTGGGTTTGGCAAAGCCTCCTAAGATGTTTTGCCAAGCCATTTTCCCCTTAATTTTTAAATCCTCATATATTTCAAAGGAAATCTAATACGTATGTTTCTGGTTCATTCACACTTAACTAATCAAAACTTCATTTGTAAGAGTTGCCTTATGGCCAAAGTCCTTTTCCCCTCCGAGGAAGTCATGTTTCACTCCCATCAAGTGTTTCCAATAGACTAGACTCAAGATCTTCACTAACACTTCGCAAAGCTAAAGTGAGTTCTAAAACTGGAAAGCCAGTCAATTATTGGGTTAATTTGCAGAGGCCACGTTGCTGTGGAAACCACAAATGGACCATGGACTTGCTTGACCCGCTAGTCTATGGTGTATTCGACTGATGGTTATATAAACACAAAACCAGTTGTAAAATGGAAGTACATAAAAAGAAGCATTTTCCTTTTTTCCCCAATTTTTAGTATTTAGTAGTATATGTCTGCAATACATAATGATTAGATGCTCTGTGGGGAGCTGGTACATATGCACAGCACATTTCAATTTTTTTCCCTATGGTAAATATTTGTGTACACATTATGAGAGGCTAAACTTAATTGTCAGCTTCACTGGCTTGGGAGCGGCCTGGGAGATTAGTGAAGCACACTCCTGGGTGTATCTGAGTGGGTCATGGAAATGTGACTTGGGTACTACATCTGGTCTCTTATTCCTTTTTATCTAGCACTACTCCTCACTTTTTAAGTATAGCTCTGCTTCTCCACTACCATGAACTAAGCATCTTCACTCTACATGCTCTCTGCCCTGATTTCCTGCCTTGGAGCCTGCACCATGGACTTACTCCTCAGACACTGCGTACCAAATAAACCTCTCCTCCTGTACATTGCAGGTGTCAAGTATTTTGTTCAGCAAAATGCTAATGATTAATACACACATCTACCTAAAAGACAGTGGTAAGATATTTTAACTTCAGAATCAAACCTTTCACACAACAAACTAAGGAAAACACATGTTTTCTTAAAATTATCTACAATGTACATAGAAGAAATAAAACTTCTAAATCTTTAACTTAGAAATTCAAGACCAATATCAGTTTCCAAGAATTTAAAGTATTTCCTTTAACCCAAACAGGTGTCTAAGAATGACAGTGAAGACATTTATCTCATTTTATTTCACATGGATACACAGTTGCATGCTCTTGCCGTATGAGGACATTAATCTTATAAAAAGTCAGCCCAGGGTAGCTTTTTCACGTTTATAAGCCAACTTTATAATTGACACTAAAGAAAACTTACAGAAGCCTTAAATACCAAGATGTTTTTGTTTTTCTTTGAAAATTTAGGAATGGACAAATATATTTTTAACCTATCATTTATCACGTTACCTTTCAATAGAGGTACCATGTTTGGGAATCGAATATCCAACAAAGGCAGTGGGCTGAAGGCTTGGTTGCCGGCTTGTAGCAATGCTGCGAGGTGGTGGACAGTGTAGAAGGCAGGGCCTAGGGGAGGGAAGCTAGGTCCCTGGGGACATGTCCTTGGAGGAAGCTCAGGGTCCCTGGCTACTCCTCACTCTTTTCGCTCACTGGTTATCATGGGTGAGCAGCTTTTCTACATTACGTGATCCCTGTTCTGGAACATTGCCTTACTACAGGCTCAGAAGCAATGGGCCCAACTGGTCATGGAATGAAACCTCCGCTACAGTCGGGCAAAAGAAATGTTAAGATGATTTCTCTGAAATATTGTGTCATTGTAAGAGTTGCCTTATGGCCAAAGAGAAATATTTTCTCTGAAATATTGAAGAGAAATATTTTCTCTTCAAAGAGAAATATTTTCTCTGAAATATTGTGTCATTGTAAGAGTTGCCTTATGGCCAAGAGAAATTTGACTACAAGAAGATTGGTTCCTAGAAGCGTGGTCATTGATAGAACTTCAAGAGACAACATGGTTCAGATGGTTTTAGAACTGGTTTGTGGGGGGATTTTTGAAAAGTATGGAAACAAGGATTTTGGAAAAGTATAGAAACAAGCTAGAGAAGTCCTAGAGTGCTGTGAGCAGAACTCAAAGGGTATCTTGTGGGGATTCAGTGAACCAGAATGCTTCAGGGAAAGCTAACAGTAAAAGCTATCGTAAGGGGGAGGGGTCTGTAGGCAGAGAAAAATGTACAATAAGGGCCTCGTTGGTTTTCTGGTTAATTCTGACTAGAAAGAGTTAAAATTTTACCAGAGGGAGCAATTGAAAGGACAAGAAAAGAGAACAAAGAAAAACCAGATAAAGTAAGTCACCAATTGGTGTAGGGACCCTTCATCAAAAGGCCAGAGGGAGGGCTCACAGGCAGAGCACAGAGGAAGTCAGATGCACAAAACCAAAATAGCTACCCCTCTTCAGTGCCAGTGAAATGCAGAGGACACAAAAGCGGCATGGGGTGGCTGGAGGGAGGCTATCTAATTTAAAGGAAAACACGTATTTATTATATAAAACATATATGTATTCCCATTCTAGGGGTAACAGGCATCCCCTTAATCATTAACTTTAAGTTGCCTTTCCATAAGACTCCTCCTAGCAAACTACAAATCTGAGATAAGGCCCTGACAAGGACAAACAGAAAGATTCAAATAAAGCCTACCGAAGGAATGTGCGCATGGTAATGCCACCCAGGTTAGGGTCTTGTGGTCCGCAACTCATCCAAAGACAACCCGGAGAGCCACTCAGGTTATGAGGCGATCCAGGCACTCACCTAGGGGAAAGAGTCCTCAGGACCTGATGCAAGGCAGACAGGGGCAAAGACCATGGCAGTCCCTCATCGGGCAGCTTTCTGTCTTTTACCTTTTCCTCCTTAGCAATAAAGTGTCTTCCTTGCTTAAACTCCTTGTCTTTAATTCATTATTGGTGCTGTGTTTACAGTCCTGGCTAGCTGCGTATTCTAGCAGTGCTCACCACTGTGCATGAGGCTATGATGATGAAATTTCAAATGGAAATGAGGACCCTACTGGGAATGCATTAGAAGACACTAGGAGCTTGGTTACATTTTCCTCATGCACTGAGACTTGTTGGAAGGTGGAGTTTAAAGGAAATAGACTAGTTTAAGTAGTAAAGGGAATTTCCAGGCAGCACAGCATAGGGTACCATCATAGCTATTGCTGGCTGCTTTTAGCTAAATTTCAATGTGAGTCAGGAACACAAAGGAACAGAGCAGAAGACTTGGAAATCTTCCATTTTGGCATGCAAAACTGCAAAGGAGCAGACTTAAAGGGCTGCCAAGGAGGGCACAGTTGCTAAAGTGATTAGCACCATTAAAAATCCAAGTACTTCACACCAGAACAATGCTGGTAAGAGAGATACCTTGAGGGCATTTAGGGAACAGTCAAGACCGCACCCATCTCAAACCCAAAAGTTTAAAATTATTTTCCTAGTTCAAAGATTTTAGTTTGAAAGGAAAACTCTACAATGCCCTGCTCACTCAGGGACAGCTAAAGACTTATTTCTCCAGGATTCATTTTCTCTTCTTCAGATACCAAGGCACTCAGCGGTCTCTGCGAGATTGGTTTGAGTAGATCTTGGTACAGTTCATGCCACTTATAAATAACTTTTAATATAGTAATTAGAACATTTTCATTGCATTGCTTCTTTCTTCATGAGTTGTGCAATTGTATGTGTGTGGGTGCGCTAGTGTGTGTCACAAACAGCGGAGCACTAACAACTCCTACCAGCTCGCATCTTCCTGCTCTCTAGTCTCTTTCCTTACACAACTGGAAAATTAATTCATTTCTTCTGATTAAGGAGAAGCACTACAAAGGGTATGAATAGGTCTCTTTCATCACTGTCTTTCTCCATTTAATAGCTGCTTGATTTAACTTACGATTGTAGAGTATATGATGATTATTAAAATATTAACATGTTGTATGTTGAACCTGATAGCTGTTTGTGTTTATTCTACACGTATTCAAGACTATGTACTGACTTCCTGTGATATGCCAAGCAGTCTTTCTGTAGGACGTTTTGTTAGGAATCTAGAAGGACAAACTAATAATTGTCATAATTAGGGATAAAGACCATTTTACCAATTGAAGATTTATGTTATATCTGCATATAAGCAGATGAGATCCCAATATTTAAGCAAAATAAAAACTGCTCTGGGTTACATTCACTGTTCATCGAGCATACTTTTAGTCTGCTTAATGGCATTAAATCATATGCTGCAGAAAAGTGTGTGTTTTCTTATTGAAACATTTTCTCTCGTGTTCTATGGTTTCTCTTTCTCTGCCAACTCCTTCTCCATGACTTTTCTTGGCCTCTTTTCCTCTGCCAGCTTTTTAAAAAATTTTATTTTAAAGAGAGTAGTAAATGAGAAAAAAAAAGAACGATAGCAGCATACCAGCATCACAAACATAAACAAACCAAAGCAAGAACATTTAAAGTGATACAGGGTTTCAAGACAAAATAATATGACTTAACAGTGGTTGTCACACCACATATTGCTATCCTCAACTACTTTGCTCAGATTACCAGATGTAAGAATGGAAGGTTGTTCAAACCAGAGAATAACAAAATAATTCTTCTATATAACATTAGAGATAATACAGAGTATCACTAGACAAGATGGTAAGAATTCACCATGGTAATTCCACTGCATATTGTTACCTTTAAATTAGTTGCTCAGACCATCAGACACAAGCACACAAAATTGATCAGAACATAAAACTTTTAAGCATTAGCTGCTCCTTTCAATATACTATCAGACATCAGCTATACAGTTATCGCAACTATTCGTATATACATTTATATTTTGCCTTCCTTCTTTCTTTTTTCTTCTTTCCCTCATCCCAGTCGTTCCTTCCTTTGAGCAGTTTCTTTCCCTTTCTTATCATCTATTGTGCATTTTGAGTTTTACTTATTCTTTCAGGTTCCTACACCAGGAAGACAATATGATGTTTACACATGTGGGTCTGATTTATTTCACTTATGAGTATGGTCTCTAGTTGCATCCATTTACCTACAAAAGCCTCTGCCTGCTTTTAAATGTTGCGTGGCCTGTATCTCCTCCATTACTACTTCTATTCTCTTTCAAGATGAGCTTACCCATTTCTTTGTATTGTATTTGACTACAGATTGAAGAGTTGCTGATTATTTTTGAATCTCTAGATTCTTCTTCTTTCTCGTACTGTAGGAAATTCCAACTAATTACTAAAAATTTATTCCTGGTGAGCCTGAAAACAGCTCATATTCAACCAGTCCAATGCTTAGCTCATTATCTGTCTCTAAATTTCCTTCCTCTCTCCTTTTCTCCCCGCCTCCCTCCCTTTCTTCCTTCGTGTTTTCCTTTCCTCCCTTCCTTCCTTTCCTTTCTTCCTCCCTCCTTCCCTTCCTTCCTTCCCTTCTTTTCCTTCTTTCCCTTTCCTCTCTCCCTTCCTTCCTTTCTTCTTTCCTTCTTTCCCTCCCTCCCTTCACTCCTTCCCTCCCTCATGTCTCTTACTCTTTCTGTAAATACATAATTGGTACATATGTTAAAAGCACAATATAATCAGTACAAAGTAATTTCTCAGTGGCAATTCTCTTGCCAGTTAGTTCACTTAGATGTTTTCCCACAGATATTCAATACAAATTAATGTGTATTTATATGTGTGTGTGTGTGTGGTGTGTGTGTGTGTGTGTGTGTGTGTGTGTGTGTGTGTGTTGACTATTTTGGGCTCAAATGATAACTTCCCTGCATACCATTTTGCATCTTGCTTTTTCTTAATTCATGTATTTTGGAAGTTAGTCAATATCAGTGAATACAAATAAGACTCCACGCATTCAATGAATACAAAATACACAATGTTGTGGCTAGACGTGCTTTAACCTGGTGATGAACATTTCAGATGTTTCTAATTTTTGCTGCTACAAGAATTCTGAAGTAAATGTTGACATAGACATTGTGTATTTATCTGCAGATTAAACGTACAACAACAGGTATTCAGTCAAAGGTACATACATTTATGATATTAATAGATATTAGTTAATTTATTTGCAACCCACAGTTATAATCTGGTCCAAATGTTATTTTTATTAAACATTTTTGTTTCTGCACACTTGAATTGAGAAAGGTGACATCCTATGATATAGTTAACGTACATTTTTTATAGGTGCTTTCAATTTAAGATTTTAATTTATAATAATTTCAACTAGTTAGCTGTTGGTTATTAACATTTTGCTCCTGCATTTGAATATTCTTTTTATTGATAAATATATCACATATAATAAAATCAAAACTATTAGCTCTTTTTATAGAATATGTACTTAATACATTTTTTCAATTTTCATTTGTCTTTTGCAATTGTTGTTTTCATTTTTTATGCAGAAGTTGTTAAGCTTTAGAGAAATAAAAATATTTGATTTTAACATATTGGAATTATGAAACAATGTGCAAATGTTTCTATTTTGTGATATTGTAAAATAGAATAAATAGTATGAGAGGTATCAGTTTTACAGTGTGATAGCAATCATCTATTTTTATCTTTTGAGCCTATTACTTTCAGGAAGAGTGATTCTTTAAATACTTTTTCTGCATTTGTTGATATCTTTCCATTTCCTTGTTCTATATGTGTAGTTTTGGTAGAAAATTTTTGCTTCAATTCAGACTTTCAAATCTGACTGTGTAACTTTTGAGTAAGACAATGTTAATTCTTTTCCTCACAAGTATCTATGGAGGGCCTGGGGATTTAGCTCAGTGGCACAGCTCCTGCCTGGCAAATGCAAGGTCATGAGTTTGATTCCTGGTTTTGGAAGAAAAACACAAGTATCTATGGACTATCATTTGTATTTTTTGTGTGTAATGTCTCTATTCATTTATAAGTATTTTTAGATTGTTTGCATTTTTAAAAGATGTAATCTTAGAAGTAGTACATATCTGATGCTTTTAAAATTAATTCTAGGGCTGGGGATGTAGCTCAGCGGCAAAAGCGGCTGTGTGGCAAGTGCAAGGTCCTGAGTTTGATTCCCTGTACCAAATAAAAAATGAAAGATAAATACAAAATAAATAAATAAAATAAATTCGAATTTATCTTTCCTTTTTTCCTACACTTTTGGTTGATTTTATTGAATTTATTTATTTGAATTTTATTTATTTTATGTTTAGTTTATTGACATAATTGATTACAGATATTTGTTTTGATTTTTGTCTGTGTTAAGCCCCATACTCAATGTTTTTACTATTGTCAAAGTCCATATATTTCTCACACAGTTTACTTTTACATTGG
Organism: Chinchilla lanigera; assembly: GCF_000276665.1. Lineage (NCBI taxonomy): Eukaryota > Metazoa > Chordata > Mammalia > Rodentia > Chinchillidae > Chinchilla > Chinchilla lanigera. Next base: position 5,613,721 of record NW_004955444.1, on the reverse strand, counting down.
CAAGCTATTTAAGAGAGCAATTTCCTTTCACTTCCAGAGGAAAGGCTGTGTATTGCTAATTTTGCTATTAATTCGTACTTACATTTTCTTATAGTTAGGAGAAGGTACAGAGTATTTCTCCTCTTTGAATAAAAGAAGACATTCTTCCCATCTAATTTTGAATGCTCTGCTTTGTGTGGCTACTTAGCGTACTCTGAATTTTGTCCCCAAACTCCTTGTCTTTCGTGGTGCCATGGGATGGAGGGGGGAATTATGATGTGGCCTGAAATAATTACTGCATGTTACATGGGTGCCAGCATTTGTTCTTTCCAACCTTCAGCAATTGGAGGGTCTGTTCTCTGTCTTAGCCATTAGTCTCGTAGTATCCTTGGTGCATTTATGTTGACATCTTCATGGCCCCATTTCTGAAATGTATATACACTTTGACTTTCTTCATCCCAGCTACAGGATCTAATTGAAAATGTTTGATTTATTGAAGTTTGCTTATCAAATGCACATGTACATGTATGTGTATGTGTATGTATCCTCCCTCCATATATGTGGAGTTATTGGATCTAAATTTTAAAATGCACTGAAAACATAACTTACTCTATTTTGAGTATCCATGTGAAATATCCAAAGAGTACACTATAGCTTGAATGAGAGCTTATAAATACCTAAGGTATAAGTTGCATTTAATCAAAGAAAAATAAAGAGCAATTGCAAACAGTTTAGAGGGGGAAAGTTTTCTCCCTTCTATGTGTCTTAATTCTTATGGAGGAGCCCAAAGTTCAACATGGCCCTTAAATATGAAAGTAACTGAGTCTGTAGATGTCTAGAGATTGGACAACAGATTTCAGCCCACATAAGCAAGCTGCAGGAAAAACATGGGGGATTCTTAAGCCTTTGAGAAAGATGTAGAAATAGCTCTTAAGATCAGTAGTGAAGAAAGACCCTTTGATTGTGGGAGAGGAGGAGGCATCACGTGTGGCCACAAAACGTGGAGCCAGTGGCAGGACTGTGGACACGGGCAGCAGAGGCACTGAAGATGTGGCCACTCTCCAAAGCAGGTAGCCACAAGCCGAGGCCAGCAGGGACAGACGAGGCCCACAGAGTGGACATACCTTCTTTAAAGCCAGCACAACTCATAAGCCACCCCACTTACCCCTCTGGATCCCCCCTAGGTGTCCTGAGCCAGGATCCTAAATCACTTCCTTCTGCCAGTAATAAGGGGAAGAGAAGAGTGAACTGGAGAAATCCTCGAGGAGCCTAAGTAGAGCCAAAAAGCTCTAACTTGGTCTGATTGAGTTACATTAAAATGTCAAGGTTCCATTTTCCATTACACCTAGAAATTGAAGTATTACAAACAAAACTTCAGGTATAAATCAGTGAAGAGGACCGCTTCCAGCACATCTGACTCTGATCGTGTAAAGATCATGCTGTGCTCCTGCTCTGGTGTGGAACCTACTTTGGAGAAACACATCTTCTGTTGCTTGATTCAGATATCTACACAGAGTTGTGTCTACTTTTTCTTGTCTCCGTTACATAGGTCAGTAGTCTCTCAGTGTCCCTTGTTAGGAAGCTTGAAATTACCCTAGAATACGTCCTTCACCTTCCACATCAACTTTTCATGAAGTGTTGCTGACTTTATCTCAGAAGTATTTCCTGAGTTGGATCTTTATTTCCAAGGCCTCTGTGACCCTCATTATGTCTCAAAACTATTGCAACAGCTATTCATTATTCTGTATTCCAAAATTCTTTCTTTTCTCTGGTTTGGCGCCAGATATCTTTCCAAAAAATAAATTTGATTTTCTTTTGCCTCTGTTTAAAATCCAACCTAGCCTCTTCCTGAATGCAGTGTGAAGTTGCAACTCCCATGACATCTGTGGCCCTTCTCCACCTGCTCCATGGTGAGCATCCTCCATCAACACCCTGTGATATGAAACAGGGTAGTTTTTATTTGCTTCATCCTCAAAATCGATTTTCATGATGTTGGGCTGTATTCTGCCTCTACATGGTTGATTGCCTGTACTGCCTGTTCCAATCCTTTAACAATTAGCCACAATAACTTGAACTTCTACAGATTTATTGCAACAATTTTTTTATTTTTGTCAGAGTAATATAGGCATTTGATTAAGAGTATTATCAAAAGGTTCCCTTTAAAATATTCTAGAATTTAGAGCAAAAATTAATGTGATGTTAAACAACAGCAACAATAACAACAATGTCACACAACTTTATTTTAGTCCTGCTCCTCAGGGAACCACTTCTAACTCTCTTTTTTGTTCATTGTATTTACCCTAATGCTCATATAACACTAGATAGATAGATAGATAGATAGATAGATAGATAGATAGATAGGGAGATAGGGACATAGATAAATAGA